>NC_091617.1:151458839-151761478 GCF_027580195.1 Bos mutus | reverse complement strand
GCAGAAAAGGAAGAGAAATGGGCATTAAATTAAACAGTACCAACAATTACCTCTTTTCTTAGTAATAAGAGTTCAGTGTGGTTTTGAGGTTTGAAATTTAATCTGTATTCCTTCAACCAAATAATCTTATTCCTACAATTAACACATTTTAAAGTGGGTATTTAACAAGTACTTGGTGACTGATGAATGGACACCAAGGTCAACATCAGGAAGAGGGCTACCAGCACCCCAAAATGAAAGGGTTGAGAGTAAAAACATGGCTTGTTTGTCTAAGTGATGGTGGGGCTTAAGCAATCGTGGTTTCTAATGCAGAATAATTTGTCAGGTGACCTTGAATGAGACTGTTAACCCTCTTCTTGTTGCTATGAGAAAGGGGGATAATACTTATTCCATACAGGGCAGTGCTGAAGGGGTAAACATGATTGATCACTGCGAGTTCGGGGAAGGAAGACGGTGTAATAAATACTAATTATAATAACCGTTCCTGGCTTGTAAGAAAAATGCCTCCTTTTAAAAAAGGAAGGAAGGAAAGAAAAATTCCACACAAAGAGGGTCTCATGGGGAAGTCATAGGGTGTCATGGCCTTATGCTCTTCAGAATAAATCTAAAGGGTAAAAGGCTTGGTTACAGTTCACAACAGTCAGAGAAGGTGGAAAATATTCTTTTAAAAAATTCTCCTTCCATAAATGCATTTCACATTTTGGTGATCAAACTTGCACAATTTTAGATTAATATATCAGATTATATTAATTGCAATTAATTAATTGTTCATAAGCACACATCTTCATAAATGCTAAATAAAAAGCATTCAAAACGTAGATTTCATAAATTCGCCTCCTACGATAGCTCAGCTATACATGAGTATGTGTGTGTGTTCAGTTGCTCAGTTGCGTCTGGCTCTTTGTGACCCCATGCCCTGTAGCCTGCCAGGCTCCTCTTGTCCGTGGAATTTTCCAGGCAAAATACTGGAGTGGGTTGCCACGTCCTACTCCAGGGGACCTTCCTGACTCCGGGATTGAACCTGCATCTCCTGCATTGCAGGCAGATTCTTAGGCACTGCACCACCCAAGAAGCCCCTCAGCTATACGTTGTGGTGTGTATTTCATCAGCACCCCCTGGGCCTCTTGTGGATGGTTGTATTCTTTTTCTTTTTTTCTTTCAATTTTTATTGGACTATAGTTGCTTTACAATGCTGTTATTTTCTGCTGTACAGCCGAGTAAACCAGCCATACATTATCTTGAATGGATTTCTTCATGCAACCGTGGCTTCCAATCATACGTACTCAAACATCCCATAGCGCAATCTCAAAACAATGGGAACAACACCTGAATTTTCAAGATGAATTTTCCAACCCTTTAGGTTCTCCCCCCTCAGCTTTCTGGGTCCCCCCTGTTTCTCCCTGACGCTGCACAAGGTTTATAGGGCTTCCAGCCCAAACAGAACATGCTCCACAGGGAAGGGGGCTGATTGGTTTAGTTTGTGGGCAGCCCCGTAAGGGGTGGTAATCGACACTGTAACGTATGACATGTTGCGTTCCTTCATCTTGCAGCTGTAATTGAATACACATGAACCACCCCCCGCCCCCACTGCACTGGTGACCCCGGAGTGTGCCACACACCTGGAAGTAGTGAGGTTCAATTAATGTGTCACCGCCACTAATAGCGGCTACCAGTGAGAACCACCAGCAGCCGGGGCACAAAGCCGAGAGCAGGGCGGCGTAAACCCCAGGAGCGCCACTCCCCAGCTGAGCTGCCCTGCACCAGCTCTTAAAACCTGGTTTTCCCAGGAAAACGATTTGCTTTTAATTACTCCAATTAATTTTACCTAATGGCTTTGCTCATCACTCACTCAAAGAGTTATTTTGGGGCCAACGTACCAAGTCAATGGAAAGGAAATGACAATGGCTCGAGTAAATTTCCGTGATAACACTTTTTAATAAAGAAACAGATGAGAGATTGAATATGATTTGAAAGGCGGGACTCGAGCTGAGGAAATGCAGAATTAGCATGACGAATTCCACCCCTTCTTTCTTTGGCTCCTTCCCTGAGTATTCGCAGAGTGCTTATGACGGTCCAGGGACCCTGCAGGGATTAGTGCGGAGGGGTCTCTGCCTCCCCAGAACCCAGGGCCTTGGGGTGAGTCAGAGCAGTTATGGGGCCCCAGGGCCAGGAGGCAGAGGAGAGGCAGTTGGAGCGAGTGGCCACCTGCCTGCAGGTCTGGGGGTGCTCCAGGAGGAAGCAACACCTGAGCTCAAGGAGGAGTTGGAGTTCACCAGGGAAGGGGGAAGGGAGAGAAGAGTTTTTCCGGGCAAAACCTCACATGTGGAGACACGGGAGGCCAGAGAGAAATTGAAATAACCTGGTGGGCTTCCCAAGTGGTGCTAGTGGTAAAGAACCCACCTGCCATGCAGGAGACATGAAGATCCCCTGGAGGAGGGCATGGCTACCCACTCCAGTTTTCTTGCCTGGAGAATCCCTGTGCACAGAGGAGCCTGGCGGGCTACAGTCCACAGGGTCACAAAGAGTTGGACAAGACTGAGCAACTTATCAGCACGCACACACGCACAGGCGACAAAGAAGGGGCCAAGCTGAGGTGGGGGGTGGGGGTCTTTACTGGAAGAACGTGAAGGGGAGGACCCAGGCGAGAGCTGCCACCTCCTAGTCTTCTGGAAGACGAGAGTTTGGGCTTCAGTGTCAGAGTCTAGTTACACTTTTTCCACAGCCAAATAGCCTTTCTCTTTCTTAAATACACACACACACACACAGTGGGGAGCACTAACATTAGAACTCAAAAAGAGGGCAAGACTACAATTTTGATATATCCTTGAAAGAAAAGTTTATTGCATTGTATTTGCTAAATTTCATTTAATCTAAATTAATTAATTTAGTTAATTGCAGCGATTTCTGAAACAGTGAAAATAACACCAAAGCTGGACAGCAGCCCTGTTCTACAGAAGGCGCCAACTGAGTTTCCCTGACCACTCTCTACTCCTCCTTGGCTGTGGCCACGCCCAGGCAGCTGTCACTCTGACCACGCCCTGTCCTCATTGGCTGTGACCACGCCCAGGCAGCTGTCACTCTGACCACGCCCTGTCCTCATTGGCTGTGACCACGCCCAAGGCAGCTGTCACTCTGACCACGCCCAGTCCTCAAGGGCCCTGGCCACGCCCATGCTTTCTTCTTTCCCAACAAATACACAGCCCTGTCATTTTGCTGACTGGCAAGGACTGCTTGGTTCCTGGCCTTGGGCTGCCCTGTGACACAACAGGGGTGTAACCCAGATAAGTGTGCACGTTAGCGTGCTGGTTGACCTCCAAGGAGAACAGGCCTCCAGGAACCCCCGCTCGCTCTCTCATCCACTCCTGGCCCTTAAGTCGCCTGAGGAGGAAGGCCTCCTCCATCTAGGAGCCAGCCTGGGTGTCCCTAGACATGGAGGTCGTGTAGGTGTGCTTATGGGTGAACCTCTGGGCTGGAGTGCAGACGTGTTTATCGCTACACCCTCCTCACATCCCTCCAAAGTGGCAGAAAAGGCAGGAGAACCAAGGAGTGTCTCCCAAGGACAAAAAGGTCAGGAGAAGAAGCATCAGAAGAGAAGAATTTGTGAGGTGAATACTGACTGGAAAAATGGTACCTGACTTAGCAGGAGGGAGAAAGATGGCCCCTGCCCACTGGAGGGAGGTGGTGGGAGGGTCGTCGTAAGAGACAAAATGATCCCTTCAGACCTGTGGAAAGGCTCAGGACTTGGGGCAGGCAGTTACTTCTGAAGGCGAGGGTGCTGTGCCATGTTGGAAACCGGAGGACAGGTGCGGGAGTGGTGGGGCCTGCAGGCCCGCTCCTCCAGTGCATGTTTGTGGTTCTTCACCCGAATGGCCTGCTACCCACCTTGTCTTGGAATATCTGCTCTCTGCCCACCCCTTTAGGATACTAGAAGTTTCCTCAGTGACTGGTTGAACCAGAGACTCAGAGCACCAGACTCAGTGGAGGGCTAGCACACTCACCCCATCTAATGGCATTGCAAAGTGTGGGGTAGCCTTGGAGGGGATGGCCTTCCTGAATTGGTAGGGTGGAATTCATAGTTTGCCCCTTTCAAATCTGGTGAGCTGGGACTTCCCTGGAAATCCAGGTATTAACACTCTGAGCTTCCACTGAAGAGTGTGCAGTGTTCCATCCCTGGTCAGGAACTAAGATCCCACATGTCATGGGGTGCAGCCAAAAAAAAAAAAAAAAACCCTGCTGAGCTGACTGCTCTCTCACCTGGATCCCCACATGTTAACATGCAAGGGAACTTTCTAGCCTCTGAGAGCGGAGGAGTTTTGTGTAGGGGCTTGCAGGAGAAAAGAACATGAGAAGGGTGGGAAAAGTGGAGGAACCAGCTGAAAACTACCTCTCCCTGTCTGCTGAGCTGATGTGCGTGTCAGTGGAGAGTTGTGTTGAGACCCAGCCCGGGCAATGTGCCTTCAGAGCCCCATTGTGGGGCTTCCCTAGTGTTCTCGTTGTTAAGAATACACCTGCCAAGGCAGGGAACATAGGTTCAGTCCCTGATCTAGGAAGACACCATGTAGTTCAAGGCAGCTAAGCACAGGCTTCTCACTGTGGTGGCTTCTCCTGTTGCCGAGCACAGGCTCCAGGGTACTCGGGCTTCAGTAGTTGTGGTTCCGGGCTCTAGATCAAGGCCCAGTAGTTGTGGCACACGAGCTGAGTTGCCCTGTGCCATGTAGGATCCTCTTGGACCGTGGATGGAACCCATGTCTCCTGCATTTGCAGGCAGACTCTTTACCACTGAGCCACCAGGGAAGCCCATGGCCAAATTTTTTTTGCACAGAATTACCAGATTGGCTAAAATTTAAAGGACTGACAGTACCGAGTGTTGCCAAAGATTGGAGCAACTAGAAGTCTCACATTGCTAGTGGGAGACGTAAGATGTTACAACCACGTTGGAAAACGTGTGGCAGTGTTTACTAAACTAAACCCACAGGCTCTCTGTCCCAGTGGATCCACTCTTGCACATACACCCAAGGATGCAGGTACTTGGGTGCACAAAACACACACAAAACGGTTCATGGCAGCTGTATTCACAATAGCCCAAGGTAGCAAACAACCCAGATGTCCACTAAGAGTTGAAATGAATTTGTAAATGATCTGATATATATACAACAGAATGCTGGGGAAAATTGAAGGCAAAAGGAGAAAAGGGCTGCAGGGGATGAGATGGTTAGATATCATAACTGACTCATTGGACATGAATTTGAGCAAACTCCAGAAGATAGTGAAGGACAGGGAAGCCTGGAGTGCTGCAGTCCATGGGGCCATAAAGAGTCAGACCCGACTTAGCAACCGAACAACAAAAACTAGCAAACTATTTCTAAAGGCAAAAACATCTCACAAGCATAATGTTGAACAAAAGAAGTCATACCCTAAAGAGTACACAGTGTGAGACTCCATCTATGTGAAATTCAAGAACAGGCAAAGCAGATCTACAGTGAGAAGAGTAGTTACTTTTCAGGATGGTTTGAGAGTGGCGTGGGTGAGTGAGCCTGCTGGGGAGTTAGATATATTCTATAGCTTGATCTCAGTGGTGTTTACAGAGAGATATACAAATAGAGATCATTGTCAAGTTGTTTGCTTAACATTGGTGTACTTTATGTAATTTAAACCTCAATGAAAAATGAAGGGGAGATTGCTCAGACATCTCCTGTCTGGTTTGGGTTCTTCTGGAGGCAGATCCTGAGACTGAGACTGGAGGCATGTGGTTTATTATTTCAGAGGTAAAAAAACAATTGTGAGATAATAGAAAATACGTATATTGGTCTCTCCCCTCCATTCCTGGCCCAGAGCTCCTGAAACCCTTGTAATTTCCTGGGTGATGGGAGTGTCTTTTGTTCTAAGTGGGTGGGCTTCTGGATGAGGGCTGGTTACAGAAAGAACAAATTGTGGTTAGAAGCTGGGGATTTTCAGCCCTGCACCCCCAGTCTCTTGAGAAGGGAGAAGGGCTATAAATGGAATTAAAGATGGATCATACTCATATGATGAAGCCTCCATAAAAATCCCCAAATCCCAAAAGTACAGGGTTTGGAGAGCTTCCGGGTTGATGAACATATGACGTGAAAACTCTGCCCCTTCCCACTTGCCTCAAGCCTGCGTATCTCTTGGCTGTTCATCTGTATCCTTCATCATGTCCTTTAACACGCTGGTAAATGTAACTTAGTGTTTCCCTGAGTTCTGTGAGCCTCTCTAGCAGATTAATCAGACAGGCAGGGGGTGTCATGGGTACCTCTGATCTGTAGCCAAATCAGACAGCAGTTGTAGGTAACCTGGGGTCCTACCTCTTACAACTGGCCTCTGATGTAGCATAGGAGCAGTCTCGTGGGACTGAGCCCTTAGCCTGTGGAATCTGATATTATCTAGGCAGATAGTTCGGAGAAGGCAATGGCAACCCACTCCAGCACTCTTGGCTGGAGAATCCCATGGACAGAGGAGCCTGGAGGGCTGCAGTCCATGGGGTCGCAAAGAGTTGGACACGACTGAGCACACAGCCCAGGGAGGTAGTAGGTTGTAGGACACCCAGCTGGGGTAGCAGAGAATTGCTTGGTGGTGAGGAAACTACCTCCCTGACACTCTATGATTGGCTCTTAGAATCATTTCCTCACAGGTAGCAAGGAAAGGAGTTACAGGAATGATACAAGGTGAACTGTGGAACCAGCTCTCATGGTTGGTCATTGGGCTTAACTCCTCAAGGAAACTTGGGGAAACTTGCAGAACACACACAGAATTATCCCATCTAAGCGGGGAGGGAGCTGGGGTATTTATACACCTACTCCATGGAGTCAGAACTTAAGGGCAACCAGGGCCAGGTGCAGTGTCCTGGCACTTCTGGCCTGAAGGCTGGTGGGGCGGGTGGCCCCTCAGGTGGAAGGAAGTCAGACAGAGCACACAGAGGGACAAAGACGAGGCCCTGACAACACCTGTCACACTCTCATATCATACAAGTCACACTGATAGTGCCCAAAGAGAATTTATGTGTGTGTGAGTGTGTGTGCTCAGCTGTGTTTGACTCTTTGTGACCCCCTGGACTGCAGTCTCCAAGTCTTCTCCATCCATGGAATTTTCCAGGCAAAACTACTGGAGTGGGTCGCCATTTCCCCCTCCAGAGGATGTTCCCAACCCAGGGATCGAACCTGCGTCTCCTGCATTGACAAGCGGATTCTTTACTACTGTGCCACCTGGGAAGAGAATTTACCGTGACAAAAAATAAACTGAATTCCCAGAGGATCTTGAAATAAATGTGTACTTAAGTCCATCACATCTGCGACATTGGAAAGGCAGAGGTACAAATGTGCTTGCGAGAAACATCATTCGTGAAATCTCAGGGCCTCCTGGAGGGTCTCAGGCCCCGAGTAGTCCATGTATCAGCTACTGGTGCTCTTTCTATTATGAAGTGAGCCAGCTGCCCCCTCCAAGCCAGAGCTGCTAGGGCCAGGGAGCTGGGGAGGGAGGCATCTTGATGGCTTGATCACTAGATGATAAAGACACATTTTGGTATTATCAAAGTCTGAATTAAATGGGTACCCCAAATGATTATTGGGGCTTCCATGGTGACTCAGACGGTAAAGAATCTGCCTGCAATGCAGGAGCAGGTTCAATCCCTGGGTTGGGAAGATCCCCTGGATAAGTAAATGGCTATCCCCTCTAGTATTCTTGTCTGGAGAATCCCGTGGACAGAGGAGCCTGATGGGCTACAGTCCATGGGGTTGCAAAGGGTTGGACACCACTGAGGTAGTCGCCATTTAAAACACAGTCGTGGATTTTCCCGGTGGTTCAGTTGTTAAAAATCCTCCTGCCAAGGCAGGGGACATGGGTTCGATTTCTGGTCCAGGAAGATCTCACATGCTGTGGAGCATCTAAGCCTGTGCACCTCAGCTACTGAGATCGTGTGCCCTAGAGCCTGGGCTCTGCAACAAGAGAAGCCCCCACAGTGAGAAGCCGGCACAGCTCAACTAGCGAGTAGCCCCTGCTCGCCACAACTAGAGAAAGCCCATTCACTGCAGTGAAGATCCAGTGCAGTCAAAAATAAATAAATTTTAAAAAAATACAGTCACTTTGAAGAATCTCTTCAGATAAGTCGGGTTGGTTCTCAGGACAGTTCCACACTTAAGTCTTAGATGATCCTGGGGGCTTCTGCTCCCTGTCTTCCCACTCTGGTTGCTCCTTTTCCTGGTGTTAGTGATGCCCTAGCAATGATTCCACCCCTGTTCCATCCAGTCTGGTTCCCAGTCCCGTGACCTATATCTACACAGACCCCTCCCCTCAGGGACCCAGTGCCTAGCACTGAACAACAACCCCCCTCCAACAGACACAGAAATATTCACCCCTCACCCATTCCCCGTTGGGCTGCAAGAGGGGACGTCTAGGGCTCCATCCAGGGCTCGGTGCCTGGTCACCTTCTCTCTTCCCATCCCCACATGCTGCAGGCTTCAGTGTTTTGTCTACACAAAGAAGCCATTCTCCCGTCTGGGTTGTGGACCAAATGCGAGACCCCAGGAGGGGCCCCACTGCTTGACTGTACATGTGGGTTCCATGCACACATGACCTCGATCCATTCCTCTTCCAGCAAAATTCGATTTGACAACAGCCCAAGGTCTCTTCTCACTAATGAGTCTTTTCTTACGCTGGTCACGTCCAAAGAGAGCAGCATCCCCCGGTGCCTGTTTTGTCTGTTAAAGAATCTTTTTCTCCTTCCCAACTCTCTATTCGTGCACTGTGAACCCAAAGAGAATTTCTCTTTATGATGTCTAATCAAATGCAGAAATAAGAGAAAAATCTTGAACCCGCCGGAGAGCAGGGTTGGATACGCAATGAAACAGGATGGGAGAGACCATCTATGCAGACAAAGGGACAAGGGGAAAACAGAAAAGGACGAGCACTCAGGGTGACAGCCGAGGAGCCGAAGTGAGAATGATGTGGGTGGGACACTGATGGTAACCACCTAAGCAGCATCCCCGGCGCCCGAGTTGTAGCAGCGGGACCTGGGCGGGATGTATATAAGCCTTTCAGTTCAGTCCCTCAGTCATGTCTGACTCTGGGACCCCATGGACTGCAGCACGCCAGGCCTCCCTGTCCATTGTCAACTCCCGGAGTTTACTCAAACTCACGTCCATTGAGTCGGTGATGCCATCCAACCATCTCATCTTCTGTCGTCCCCTTCTCCTCCTGCCCTCAATCTTTCCCAGCATCAGGGTCTTTTCAAATTAGTCAGTTCTTCGCATCAGGTGGCCAAAGTATTGGAATTTCAGCTTCAACATCAGTCCTTCCAATGAATATTCAGGATATTTACCACTCCCCACCCCCACCATTTCTGGAAGTCCATAAAACAAGAGGACTCTGACACTGGCCAGAACCTCCATGAGGCCTGACTCAGTTTATGTGGCCCCCTGATCTGCCCAGATCGAACCCGGGTCTCCTGCATTGGCAGGCGGATTCTTTACCATCTGAGCCCCCAGGGAAGCCCTTGTTCCCTGGAGCAGTGGTTAAACACAACCTCAAGCTGTGGCCGGCTGGGTAATGACCCACCTGTGTTTTCTCCTCTCCCTTTTGGTCCCACTCCCCTTCGCCCTCACTCCGGCTTCCCTGGGATTGTACTATCATCCCCACCCCCCAGAAAAGTATTTGCACACAAGTTTTGCTGCAGGCTGTTTTCTGGGGCACCTGGACAAGCTTTGCCCCAGCAAACCGGCACCCCTCAGCACCACAGTGAGGAGCTGTACCCTGGCATATAAACTACGCCTACCCAGTTTGACCTGGGTTCGATCCCTGGCTGGGGAAGATCCCCTGGAAAGGGAATGGCAACCCACTCCAGTTCTCCTGCCTGGAGAGTCCCCATGGGCAGAAGAGCCTGGCAGGCTACAGTCCATGGGGTTGCAAAGAGTGGGACACGACTTAGCAACTAAACAACAATGAAAACAACTGGGAACAAACTGGGTAGGTGTTTGTTTATATCCCGATCTCATCCGTTTCCTGGAACTGGGTGTTTGAGGCATAGTCATCTATATCCATTTCCCAGGATGTGACGAATTGTAACAAAGGACCACACACTGAATGGCTTCAAATAACCAAAATTTATTCGCTCGTAGTTCTGGAGGACAGAGGTCAGAGGTCAAGGCCCTGGCAGGGCTGTGCTCCCTCCCAGGATCCCGGGGGAGAAGCTCTCCTTTCCTCTTCGAGCCTCTGGGGTGGACAGGCCCTCCTCGGCCTCCTTGGCTTGTGGACGCATCCCTCCGTCTCTGCCCCCATCTTCCCGTCGTTGCTCCCTCTGTGCATCTGCCTGCCCCCTCTGCCTCTGTCCCTTAAGGACCCTTGTGATGGCATTTAGGGCCCACCTGGATAATCACTGCAGATGGTGACTGCAGCCATGAAATTAAAAGACACTTACTCCTTGGAAGGAAAGTTATGACTTAGACAGCATATTAAAAAGCAGAGATTACTTTGCCAACAAAGGTCCGTCTAGTCAAGGCTATGGTTTTTCTAGTAGTCATGTATGGATGTGAAAGTAGGACTGTAAAGAAAGCTGAGCACCGAAGAATTGATGCTTTTGAACTGTGGTGTTGGAGAAGACTCTTGAGAGTCCCTTGGACTGCAGGAGATCCAACCAGTCCATCCTAAAGGAGATCAGTCCTGAGTGTTCATTGGTAGGACTGATGTTGAAGCTGAAACTCCAATACTTTAGCCACCTGATGGGAAGAGCCGACTCATTTGAAAAGACCCTGATGCGGGGAAAGATTGAAGGCAGGAGGAGAAGGGGACGACAGAGGATGAGATGGTTGGATGGCATCACCAACTTGATGGACATGAGTTTGGGTAAACTCTGGGAGTTGGTGATGGACAGGGAGGCCTGGTGTGCTGCAGTCCATAAGGTTGCAAAGAGTTGGACACAACTGAGCAACTGAACTGAACTGAACTGGATGATCCAGGATGACGGTCTCCTCTCAAGATGCTCAACTTACACCTTCAAAATCCTTTTACCAAACATGGTCTCACTCACAGGTTCAAGGGACTAAAATGTCAACATATCTTGAGGTGGGTGGCATTTTCCAATCGGCCGAAGAATTGAAGCTTTTGAACTGTGGTGTTGGAGAAGACTCTTGAGAGTCCCTTGGACTGCAAGGAGATCCAAGCAGTCCATCCTAAAGGGAATCAGCATCCTCCCGCTTCTGGTTGGAATACACAATAAAGAGAAAGAAATTTTAAAAATCCAGTGAAATGCTAACCTTATCACCAAACAGTTCTAGGGAGAAGCATGAGCAGGAAAGAAGTGTGAATGTTTCCATTTCTGGGGCCATCTAGGGCACAGGAGAGACCCCACTTTCAATCTTCATGTCAACATGCGTTATTTCTTTCTCGAGAGAAACAAAACGGAATAATCCAGCATCGCCGGGTAGAGGAGCTCACAAGCGCAAGAGCCAGGGCTGGCTGCCCGCACCTGGCCCTTGGCAGTGGGGTCCGCCCACGCACCACCCCCCTTGCCTCCCACCAGCTCATTTCGGCTCCTCTGGGCCTGAAAGACCCCAGCCCTACCATAGCTGGAGTGGAACTGTCAGTCCCCTCATTTAAAACCCATCTGCGAGAGGCTCATAAATCACACCCTTGGAAAACTCACTCCTCATTATAACTCAGCAGAGAACAGCTCTGTTCAGAGATTTAAATAAATATGAGCACATAGTTAAGTTGGTTGTTTTTTCAGTGGGGGGTTCTATGTAAGGGGATTTTTGCGTCATATTCTTTCAGCTGTTCATGTTAATAGAGCCAGGAATAATGACAGGCCTGTCTCCACATGCAGCCATCCCTACTGTCGATTAAGCAAGTGGCCACTGAATACTTAATGTGATTTCAGGGGAGCCAAAAAGGTCCCCCAATAACTCTCTCCCTTCTGACCCTGCAAAACAACTCTGTCAATGTCCCAAATTCTACAATTAAAGCTTCCTTCCTTTGGGCTTCCATTGTGGCTCAACTGATAAAGAATCTGCCTGTGATGTGGAAGACCTGGGTTCGATCCCTGGGTTGGGAAGATCCCCTGGAGAAGGGAAAGGCTACCCACTCCAGTATTCCGGCCTGGAGAATTCCATGGACTATATAGTCCATGGGGTCGCAAAGAATCAGACACAACTGAGCGACTTTCACTTTCACTTTTCTTTGGACTGCCCCTGGTCAAAACTGATACCACGGGACTTCCCTGGCGGTCCAGTGGTTAAGATTCTGCCCTTCCAACGTAGGGGCTGCAGGTCTGATCCCTGGTTGGGAAACTAAGACCCCACATGCCACGTGGCCTGAACAAATTAAAAAAACAAAAGGCCACACTGGTGTCACTAACAAGGGGCCATGCGGTTTTTTTATTTGGCTATGCCAGGTCTTAGTTGCAGCATGTGGGATCTAGTTCCCTGACCAGGGATTGAACCTAGGCTCCCTGCACTGGGAGCTCAGAGTCTTAGCCACCGGACCACCAGGGGAGTCCCCTGCTGGGGACTATTAAGCAGGGCTCACGTACACATTTATCCTAGCATTTTCTCAGAGCAAGGGTTACGGTGGCCGTGCAGGATAATCCACTGGGTGGACAGGGAGCCACGACTGAGGGGAAGGTGAAGACTCAAACGCAAGGCTGAATCCCGGAGGAGGTCCCTGTGATTCTAATTTCACACTTGAATGTATGAAGTGCCTACCTTGTGTCCAGGGAGCTGTTCCATCCTCAGGACCACCTGTGGGGTAGGGACCAAGGCTCTTCCATTTATGAGCAGCGTTGGGTGTAAGTCCATGTTTTCCCACCTAAAGTGACACCCAACAAGTTACCAAGGTGTATATTCCTTGTTGAGGTAAGTTCCACAAAAGAACAGTCTCCACACTCTGAGCAAGTAGGTGCGTTCGGGCTGAACTGCTTCACAAGATCTATTCACAGAATAGACAGATGGACACCCAAAGGAACGCTGAATCTAAGAGGGGGCTGGGAAGAAGAGAGGGAACTGGGGGTCTCCAGTTTTCTGACCAGAAGCTGAGCAGGAATCACCAAGAATGAGGACAGGAATGGGCAGGAGCTGGCTGGAAGGCCAGGAGAGAGAGAGGGCTGGTGTAACCAGGAATCTGAGTGGTGGAAACTGGCCTGAATCATGGCAACAGGGAGTGGGTGGGGCTGTCCTGAGGTAGGGGGTGTGTGTGTGTACTCAGTCAGGTCTTGCTCTTTGCGACCCCATGAACGGTAGCCCGCCAGGCTCCTCTGTCCATGGGATCTTCCAGGCAAGAATACTGAAGGAGGTTGCCATCTCCTTCTCCAGGGGATCTTCCCAACCCAAGGATCAAGCCAGCATCTCCTGCATTGGCAGGCAGATTCTTTACCACTGAACCACCTGGGAAGCCCCAGAGAGGGACCCAAATCTGAGATTCTCACCCAAAAAAAACTCTGAATAATTCCAAGGTGAACTGTATGGACAAGAGGGAGCTTCCCCATCTGTTTGGCAAAAGCAGGCGTAGATCCTCTTTGGCGGGAAGGCTTCTCAGGTTAGTCTGCAGGAATCCTACAAATTAAAATTCAGCACAAACAAAATCAACAAATATTTGCAAGTCACTATGAACAAAAACTAACAGAAACAAGAAGCAACAGCTGTAGGTCCCCAAGGACAACAGATCTTTCTATTGTAGCAACAGCATGCAGAATTGTGAAAAATAAAACATCTAAAAAAAAGGATACACTTATAATTTATGAATAAACAACAGGAAAATATTAAATATCAGTTGGTAGAATCGGAGAAAAACACACAGAACTTTTCAAATTAATAACATAACTGTTGGATAAAAAACTAAACTCAGTGGGTGTGTTAAACAGTAGATCACACTGTTAAAGAGAGCGTTCATGAATTGGAAAATATATCTGAATAACCTTTCTAGAATTCAGCAGAGTCAGAGGGATAAAGATATGAAAAAGTGTAAAAGAGATAGAAAAAGAACAAGATCTAGCACAGAGCTTGGCACACCTCAGCCTGTGTGTCAAATCCAGCTGGCCACCTGCTTTTAATAAATAAAGTTTTAATGGCACCACCACACAAATTTGATTGTGTGTTGCCTATGGCTTTTTTCACAATACAATAGAGCTGTATATTGGAGACAAAGATCATATGGCCTCCAAAGCCTAAAATATTTACTCAGTGGCCTTTTATAGAAAAAAAAATGCCCCTGGACTAGTACATACATGACTGGGAACCCAGGAGGAAAATATAATATTTTAAAATATAATGACTACATTTTCTAGAACTGTTTAAAACATGTAGCCACATTGCCAGAAAGTACAATATATTCCAAGTAGGATAATTAAAAAGACTCATGTTTGCAGGATGGATTGAACTGTGTCCCTCAAAGATTCATCCAAGTCCTCAACCTCAATACCTGTGAACGTGACCTTATTTGGAAACGGGGTCTCTGCAAATGCAGCCAAGTTAAGGTCTTGAATGATATCATCCTGAATTTGAGATGGGTGCTAAATTCAATTGCTAAGTGTCCTTACAAGGAAAAAGGAGAAAGAGAGAGAAGGGAAGGGTACCAGGGGGCTCAGTGGTAAAGAGTCCATCTGAAATACAGGAGATGCAGGAGATTCGAGTTTGATCCCTGGGTAGAGGAGATCCCCTGGGGGAGGAAATGGCAACCCACTCCAGTATTCATGCCTGGAAAATCCCATGGACAGAGGAGCCTGATGGGCTACAGTCTGTGGAATCACAACGAGTCAGACCCAACTGAGCACATGCACACACACATACACACACACACACACACACACACACACACACACACACAAGCAGTGATACAGATGCCAGGAAGGCCGTGTGAAGACAGAGGCAGAGACTAGAATGATGTAGCCACAAGCCAAGGGATGCTTGGAGCCATCTGAAGCTGGACAGAGCAAGGAAAGAGCCCTCTCTAGAGCCTTTGGAGGGAATGCAGCTCTGCCCACACCTTGATTTTGGATTCTGTCCTTCAAAACTATGAGAAAATAAATTTTTGTTGTTTCAAGCCACCAAGTTTCTGGTCTTTTGTTATTGCAGTCCCTGGCAACTAACACGGATTTTGTTTAGTGTGGAAGAATAAAGATGACTCCAAGTTGTTTGGCATTCTCCATACCAAGAGATGATATTATCTCCCCTCTTCTTGAATCTGTGTGTTGGCCTGTGACTGTCTTAACCAATAGAATATGGCAGGAGACTTCAGAAACCCTGGCAGATTTTGCTTTTATGCTTCTGGGAGCCTTGACCTGCCTCATAGAGGTGCAGCCACCTGCTGAAAAGAGCCCATGGAGAAGCCAGAGGAGAGAAAGGGAGGCCCTGGGCCTTAATGGAGAAAGAAAGAAAGGCCCCCTCTCCACCATTCCAGCCAGCCCAGCTGTCTAGACGTCCCAGCCACCCAACACTTTGGAGCTGGCTTCTTGCTTTGCCCCCCTCCTGTCCCCTTCCACAAGCCCGGTTCTCAAAATGAGAACCTCTCATGCCTTCTCAACCCCAAGGAACTTCTCCAGAGAAAGTCCTGCCCAGAAGGTCCTATCACAGGTGAGTGAGCCGTCTCGGTTGTCCCAGCCCAGTCAAGCCCCAAGAGGAGTGCAGTCCTAGACAGCAGAAGAACCACCCAGCTGATCCCAGTCACTTCACAGAATCACAAGCAGATGAGGCATTGACAAATTTGAAAAAGAGATGTCCCTACAGATATAGGAACTGCAGGCCAAACAAAGCAGAGATGAATGGCTGGTTCTTCATTCCTATTCTCAGTAGATGAACTTATAATAATAAACTCTTAAGACATGTATGAGTAGGAAATTTACAGGCAAAGTTAACTCTTGGGTCTTAGTATCATATGACTCTAGTTTTGTCAACCATATACAAGGAGTGTATTATTATTATTATTATCATCATTCACCTCTTTGGTACCTATGTAGATAAAACTACTAATCAAATAAAACTAAACCAACCCAGACAGTGTATTAAAAAGCAGAGACATTACTTTGTTTACAAAGTTTCATCTAGTCAAAGCTACGGTTTTTCTACTACTAGTCATGTATGGATGTAAGAGTTGGACTATAAAGAAAGCTGAGCACCAAAGAATTGATGCTTTTGAACTGTGGTGTTGGAGAAGACTCTTGAGAGTCCCTTGGACTGCAAGGAGATCAAATCAGTCAATCCTAAAGGAGATCAGTCCTGAATATTCATTGGAAGGACTGATGCTGAAGCTGAAACTCCAATACTTTGGCCACCTGATGCGAAGAACTGACTCATTGGAAAAGACCCTGATGCTGGGAAAGATTGAAGGCGGGAGGAGAAGGGGACAACAGAGGATGAGATGGTTGGATGGCATCACTGACTCAATGGACATGAGTTTGAGTAAATTCCGGGAGTTGGTGATGGACAGGGAGGCCTGGCGTGTTGCAGTCCATGGGGTCACAAAGAGTCAGACACAACTGAGCAACTGAACTAAATGAAACATCAAATGAATAAATACTGAGTTTAAAAAATTAGTAAAACAAACTCACATGGTTAAATATGTGCCTCAGGACCAGAAACCTGCCTTCTTGAAACCTGACCACCAGGTGGAACTGTAGAAGTGAAATGGCATCTCACTTTGGGTAATCATACACACCTCATCTTATAGTCAGAAAGGAAAAAACACATTGTACCTGAGAGAAACAAACAAAACAGGGTCGGGGAAATAAAAGAAATCTTGAGCCTTTCCTGTAAGTTACTTCTGCTGTTGCTGCTGCTAAGTCGCTTCAGTCGTGTCTGACTCTGTGTGACCCCATAGATGGCAGCCCACCAGGCTCCCCCGTGTAAGTGACTAGCTACCTAGCGAAAACAACTTTCTCCCAGACTTCTGCAGTGCTGCTGCTTGGAGATTTGTCAGGACCTTTGTGGATATGACAATCATGTGATAAATTTGCTATTTTTCTGCCATGCACAGACCAACTGTAATCTCAGTAACTTTGGTAACTTTGAGAATTTTTTCACCTTTAGATACATGTGTATTTTTTTGATGCTCTAATCCTTTTAGCCCGTGGAGACTCTTAGCGGATCTTTTCCAAGTAGACCTCTTTTCTAAATACTTTTGTCTCCAAATCTTCTATTTGTGGGGTCCCCAAACTCAGGCAGAGCGGGCAGAGCAGAAGGTGAGAGCAGAAGGTGAGAGCAGAAACCTGGATGGGAATAGAAGAGTTAAGTGAACGTCTATATGTTGGACAGCTGTCTCTCCCACTTAAGTTCCCAGAAAACTGGAATGAGGTGCATTTTCCCCAGACAAGAAATGGGAGGATTTGACCAAAAAGAAACTAAATGGCCCTAGTTAAAACAATTATGGGCCTTCCCTGGTAGCTCAGCTGGTAAAGAATCCAGCTGCAATGCAGGAGACCCCGGTTTGATTCCTGAGTTGGGAAGATCCCTGGGAGAAGGGTTAGGCTACCCACTCCAGTATTCTTGGGCTTCCCTGGTAGCTCAGCTGGTAAAGAATCTGCCCACAATATGGCGGACCTGGGTTCGATCCCTGGGTTGGAAAGATCCCCCGGAGGAGGGAATAGCAACCCACTCCAGTTCTTGCCTGGAGAATCCCGTGGACAGAGGAGCTTGGTGGGCTACAGCCTATGGAGTCACAAAGAGTCAAACACGACTGAGCGACTAATGCATACACACACGAAATGATTATCGACACTCATAGCTGGGGCCCCCAGAGAAAAAGCCGAATAGCTTCTCAACCGCCCCACATGGAAGCCCAGCTGCCCACATGTGCTTCCAAACAGCTTAGAACTTTCAATCAGACCCATTCTCTGATCTGGCCAAGATCTCTTCCTCCTCTTTGTTTGTTTGCTTTGCTTTCTGTTTTTGTTCTATGCTCCATTTTTGTCTTATCATTGACACTGTCCTCTAACATCAGGTTACAGGTTTGGTTTTTTTTCTAGCATTCTAACATGACGTGGCCTCTAACATGATAGGTAGAAAACAAATCAACAGGGGAAAAAAGAGATATATGTGAGCAGCAGAATCAGAGCAGTAAGCGGTGTACTCCCAAATTCCAAGAACTTCAGTGAGTAACCTTACCTGGACACGTAAGTAGTTAGTTTATCTTGAGATGAAATTATCCTGATTCAGTGTTAGTCGCTCAGTTGTGTCCGACTCTTTGTGACCCCATGGACCATAGACCACCAGGCTCATCTGTCCATGGGATTCCCCAGGCAAGAATACTGGAGCAGGTTGCCATTCCCTTCTCCAGGGGATCTTCCTGACCCAGGGATCGAACCCGGGTCTCTGGCACTGCAGGCAGATTCTTTACTTCCTGAGCCACTAGGGAAGCCCATTGTGATTCAGAGTGGGCCCTAAATTCCATGACTGGCCTCCTTATAGGAAGAGAGGAGGACACAGAGACACACAGGAAGAGACCCTGTGAGAATGGAGCCAGCGATCAGGGTGTTGCAGCTACAAATCCAGGAATGCTTGGAGCCACCAGAAGATGGAAGAGGCATGGAAGGATTCTTCCTGAGAGCTTTCAGAGGGAGCATGGCCCTCATGACATCTTGATACCTGATCTCCAGAACTGCAGGGGAATAAATTTCTATTGTTTTTAAGCCACCAAGTTTGTGGTAATTTGTTACAGCAATGCCAGGAAACTAACGCAAGCCATACTGCTAGAGATGCAAAAAATTAGAATCCCAGGCCTGCAAGAGAGGAGGGGCCTTAAGGCTTTCTGAGGCTCGGGACTGATAAAAGCTTTCAACTGAGACCTCAGGTCTATACCCTGAGAGAAAGGGAAATCAGATTTAGTCTGAACACTGGACCAGATCGCAAGCATGAACAATGCAAAAACGTTCATACGAAACATGTGGAGCTCACTGTAAGATCTAACATAGGTATAACTGGAGTGGGGGCAAGATGATGGAGGGGATAAAGAGGGGTGATATTTGAAGACAGACTGAGAATTTTCTAAAATGACAAGAGACATCAAACCACAGAGTCAAGCATGATTAAATAACTACAACAAAAAAAGAGCATTTCTAGGCAAATCAGTAAAACTAATGAAAACCAAAGACAATGCCTTCTATTAGCCATTGATGATGAGGTGACCTTTGATGAAATCCATAATTTCATCAGAGGTTTACAACATGACATATCCTAATTCTATCCTGCCTTCTTTTATAGACAGTATAGTCAAATACTTTTACACAGAGATTTCCCCCTGTTAACCTGTTTGCTTACCTCAGATTTACTTATACTATTGTATTTTAGCACCTCATCCACGTTCTTTATTATCATTCTTGTCCTTCATGATTGGCAGTTTGATTTCTTTCGGTATCTGGTTGAATCTAAAGACCCACACTTTCACAGCATCTAATGATTCCTTTCTATTTCTATTACATTGCATTCACGAAGTCTATGATCCTCTTTCACCATTTTCTACTGACTTTCCAAAATTAATTAGGGAGGGATGCAATAAAATATTCAAAGACTTCGACAAAGCCCACTGAACAAGCAAAGAACACAGTCTGCTGAAGCTGTTCTGTGGACCAGCAGGGACCACCACCAGACAAAAGCTCAGAAAGCTCCTCCAACAGCTGATGCCCCTGAGGCCCGGTGTGATGGGTCACATACAGTGTGGGAGTAGAGGATGCACAAAGTCAAATGCATGAATCTGTGCTCAGCTAGAGAGTCCTATCCCCAGTGACCCCAGGGCAGCTGCAATTGGCAGCTGAGATATTATTTCTCCAGAAGCACAAGCCTCCCTCCTCAATATGCAAGTCCTCATTTCCTACCAGGACTCAAGTAGTAGAATGGGGTAGACATGGAAATCCCTGTGGATATTCACTTCCTCGTTTCAAGTAATTGACATTCAACCTATGTATCTTTCAACTCAGAGTACATAGGGACATGTGAGCATTTTATTTTATGGTTATATCTATAGCCTTTTAGCATTTGATGCTGTGAGTTGAACTCATGTTTAATGCATAAACTCAGGGAAAATCTGGTTGATAGGATAGATTGCTAATAGATTTAAGGAATCATTTATAGTTATCAAGCTAGACTCAGAAGAGCGGAAACTCTCTCCAAATAAATGAATAAGTGGCAAGTCCTTTACAAACTGAATAACTCAGCAAGTACTCGACAGGAAAGGAAAAGCTCTCCGAGTGAGTAATCTTGGCTTTCGCTCATGCTCCTCCTGACCCATTAAATTATACAAGGGCATCAGTCATTGAAAGCTAAAATTAACACCTACAGGTCCTGCCAGAGAGCTCTGATATCTCCAGTGGGAACTTTCCGTGCACTTGTGACAGACCAACAGCCATTGGTGTTGCCATGGGGAAAAAATAAGAATTGAGTTTCCTGCCTTGGTTTTTCCAGCAACTGCCAAGTGGGCAGTCTGCTTGGCCTTTGGCAATAACTCTGCTCTGGTAACACTGACTCAACAAATATTTACTGGCCATCTACTACACGACCAGTACAATGCTGGGAGCTAGGGGTAAAGAGGGGCACAGGACGGACAGAGCATGCACCCCAGGTCCAGGAGGCCTGAGCCCCTAGACCAGCCCCAGTACTCATCCGCCACATGGTTCAGGCAGATCCTAGGCACTGGAAGAGTTCCCAGTGAAAGTCACACTCCACACCGAGTGAGTAAGAGCTGGATTAAACTCCAGTTCTGTCCCTTACCAGCTGTGTGGCCCGTCTCTGTGGTCATTTAGAAACAGCCAGAAAGGCAGAAGTAGTTGGGATGGCTGAGTTAAAACGGTAATCTGATTATAATTTCTGCCTGGTTATAATTTCTTTTTTTCTTTAATTGGAGAGTAATTTTCATATAACTAAATAGTATATACAAGTTTTAAGTATGCAGCTTGATGAATTTTTCACATGAATCTCATGTAACCATCACCCAGATCAAGATCCAGAACATTCCCAACACCCAGGAGATACAATTTCTAAAGGGAAAATGTCAAAAGTCAAATCTCAGGACCTCTGTTAAGTCCCCACAATCAGTGCTACCAACCACAGGGCTGTTTTCTGACTAGCTGTTGTTGTTTAGCCATTCAGTCATGTCCAATTTTTTTGCAGTCCCACGCACTGTAGCCTGACCATGGGATTTCCCAGGCAAGAGCAGAGATGAGCTTATAGTCTTATCTTTCTAGTGACCAAGTCCACTTATTATAAACTAGTCTGCTGGACATAAGGGTACAGATGAAACCTGTAAATGCAGCTTGGAACAGTTTGAATGTGTACTGAGCTAACTGACCAATATAGGATGAAATCTATAATCTTGCCCTATCCTTAACACCAGACTCAAATGTACTAGTTACCCAGGCCAGATTCTCCTTGCTATAAAATTTACACAATATCGCTTCCCTCACAGCTCAGTTGGTAAAGAATTCACCTGCAACGCAGAGGACCCCGGTTTGATTCCTGAGTCAAGAAGATCCGCTGGAGAAGGGATAAGCTACCCACTCCAGTATTCTTGGGCTCTCCTGGTGGCTCAGTTGGTAAAGAATCCACCTGCAATGCGGGAGGCCTGGGTTCGATCCATGGGTTGGGAAGATCCCCTAGAAGGGAAAACTACCCACTCCAGTATTCTGGCCTGGAGAATTCCATGGACTCTACAGTCCATGGGGTCAGAAACAGTTGGACACAACTGAGCGAATTTCACTTTCAAAATTGTTACAGGAACAAAATAAAAGTTGGAGGGACATTATTCAGCGTAGCCAAAAGGTGGAGACAAAACACACGGTCATCAACAAACAGATGAGGAAAATGTGGACTTCCCGAGCAGTCCAGTGGCTAAGACTCCATGCTCCCATGCGGGGGGCCTGAGTTTGATCCCAGTCAGAGAACTAGATCCCATGTGCTGCAACTAAGAGTTTGAATGCTGTAACTAATAGATTCTGTATGCCACAACTACAGACCCCACATGCTGCAACAAACTGAGGATTCCAAGTGCCAAAAATAAGAGCTGGTACAGTCAAATAAATAAAATATTTTTAAAAAAGAAAGTGTGGTGTATCCACACAATGGAATATTATTTGACCATAAAAAAGAATGAAGTCCTGATACACGCTACAACGTCGATGAACTGTGAAAAGATCATGCTAATTGGAAGAGGCCAGACACATAAGACCACATGCTATAGGATTCTATTCATGTGAGAGTCTAGAAATGCAGAGAAAGAAAGTAGGTTAGTGGTTGCTTTGTGCTACTGGTAGGGGTGGGAGGATTGGGAGTTAATAGCTAGTGGGGTTTCTTTTGGAGGTGATAAAAGTGTTCTAAAACTGATTTGTGAGGATGATTGCACATATAGGAGAATATATACTAAAAACCACTGAACTGTACACTTCACATGGGTGAATCATATGGTTTTGCTGTTGTTCAGTCACTAAGTCATGTCCAGTTCTTTGTGACTCCAAGGACTGCAGCACATCTGTCTCCTCTGTCCTCCACTATCTCTCAGAGTTGCTCAAATTCATGTCCATTGAGTTGGTGATGCTAATCAACCATCTCATTGTGTCACCCCCTTCTCCTTTTGCCTTCGATCTTTCCCAGCATCAGGGTCTTTTTCAATGAGTTGGCTTTTCCCATCAGGTGGCCAAAGCATTGGAGCTTCAGCTGAAGCTCCAGTCCTTCCAATTCAAGGTTGAGATGGGCTTCCCCGGTGGTTCAGATGGAAAAGAATCTGCCTGTAATGCAGGAGACCTAGGTTCAATCCCTGGGCTGGGAAGATCCCCCAGAGAAGGAAATGACAACCCACTCCAGTATACTTGCCTGGAGAATCCCATGGGCAGAGGAGCCTGGCAGGCTACAGTCCAGGGGGTCACAAAGAACTGGACACGACTGAATGACTACACATTCACTTTCTTTTTCCTTTAGGGTTGACTGGTTTGAATTATATGGTACCTGATTTTAGTTAAAAATCACAACCCTGTTAAAGGTAGCTATTATCCCCATTGTACAGATCACAAAACCAAGGCTTAGAGAGAAACCAAACTAGATGTGACACGAAAGCTTGCATTCTTAACCATTATGCAAGAACTCATTTAAAGAAAAACTAACAACAACAAAAAAAGCTTATTGTCATATTAGAAATCATTTCCATACGACAAATGACAAGAAACAGAAGTTCTAGCTTAAAAGCTGTGAACATTTCTAAGGTCCTTGATACACATTAGTAGGCCAGATTCTCACAGGCAGGCAGAATGGACTGACTCCACGGCAGGGACTCTTACCAAGTGAATGCGTGGCTGGGTGCCTGGCACACTGTGGCCCCCCAGGAATGTCTCCTGAATGAGTAACAGCCTGTTTGCAAGCAGGAGAGAGGGAGGCCTCCCCAGTTCAAAGAAGGACAGTCCTTCTGAAGCGTAATGTACAAACTACTTCTAAGTGAGGCCAGCCCTAGACTACTTATAATAGCCAGTGCCTGGAATATGCAGCCGACCTATCTGTTGCAGCCACCTTCACACGCCAGGTGACTCATCACACAGGCTCCTGGTTTAGCTGACTGCGAAGAGGTAAAAAACGACCTAATAAAGTGTGCCGCGGTGCATGTGGGTGAGCACGAATGGCCTAGAGACTGCAGCTGTTCTTTCCGTGAGTAGTTCAGTGGGAGCAGTCTTTAGTGAGCGCGAGGGCTTCTGTCTGGATTGTTTCATACGTCCACTGCCCTGGTAAATGCTGGTTCTCCAATCAAATATTAGCAGCTCACATACTGTCACAGTCCACGAGAGCCCAAGGTAAGTCAGGCTGTAAACCCCATGCCTTCGGAAGCTGCATTAGCCAGTGTAGGCTACTACACAGCCTCGACAAGCCCTGCCCTACAAACCTTTGGACCTCAATGAACTGCTTTTTCCTGCAGAGCCAAGTCTGGTAGCAACAGAGTCTGTCTTGAGAATTTCACCACCAAGATACCAACCTGTGGGACATCATCTGACTGTGGGTATGTTCCAATGGGTTCATTCAATCTTTCAGACTCTATCACATGGGATTTTTCACCATCTTTATTCCCCCTTTAAGAAAAAAAAACAGCCCAAACCCTATGGGTATTAAAGATGCCCCTTTTAGTGCTACTTTACGCACCTCGTGGACTACACTTTGTAGGAGTCTTTAAAAGGACGGAATTATACTTTGTATTTTCAATACAGGAAATATCTAGAGAAAATGGAGGTCCCCTTCGGCTCATACTCCACAGGTGGCTCTCACATTCATGAAGCTCTATCAGATCCTCCTGGCACTGTCAAAGGCAGGCAGGGAGGCAGTCTTACCCAACCAGACCTTAATGGTTTTATTTATTCCACATGGTCAAAAAACATGTTCGAACATAACTTGCCATAATTTTTCTGGTGATTTCTATGCATCACTTTTTAATTATGAATAATGTTTTCAGAGGCACTCCTGAGAAATTTTACCCAAGGTTCCCTTGACAACCAACCTCATAAAGTATCGAAAGTGAAGCTGCTTCCATGACCAACAGGGAACATCAACTTTAAAGCATAGATTCCTCAAAGATCCATTACTCATCTTTGCTGAGAATGAATCTCAGATTCACAAGTGCAAAGGGTCTCGGAGAAATTCAGATCCACCCACATAACTAACAAAATATATTTACTGTCAAACAAGGTTCAAAGAATTTTTGTACAAAAATAAATTTCCTAACTTTTACTTGGAGCATTTTTTCTTTTTTTCTAGCAAGGGATTTTCTCTGTGTGTCTAAATTATTGCCTTTCTATCCTCTGCTGAAAGTCGTCAGTTTTTACAGGATGTGCTGTGGCCATGGCAGGAAGAATCCTTTCCTCTTGACTCAATCCAGGCCACTCAGAAATTTAAATGTTTGTGCATGTTAATGAGCACGAATTTCCCTTTCTGGGTTTTACTTAGGAAAATCCAAGTAACTCCTGGATCTCAAACGACTAAGTAAGAAAGGTCCAAGCACAGGTAAAGGACAGTGGGGTGGGGCTGGCCTGGGAATTCCAGCACTTTGCAGGTGCAGCTTCCCTGGCTTCCACTTTCCTTCCTTTGTCAGAGTTGACAGCTTCTGCAAAAAGAACGATGCAGACATCAAGCTGAACTGAAACGTAAATAGGTCAATTAGCTTTCAATGGAGCACTCTTTATGTGGGTTAGACAGGGAGGTATTTTCTGGTCAATTACTTTAAGTAGACATCAATAAACACTAAAATTATTTGTGCACCGGGAGTCATGGCGCTGGACTTTTTCCTCCCTGGTCCTCAACTCTCCAGGAAGTAAAGCAAATTCATACAGGAGCTTTGCAGTGCTCACTGCGGATATTTAAGGCGTTCAACAAGTGTTTTCGGTTATCACTTTTGGTCTAGACCGCGCGGTGAGAGCCCCCGAAAGACGTGGAACCTGACGCCTGTTGTCTCGCCAGGTCGCCAGACCACGCTCCAACGACTGCGTTCACCACCGCGCATTTCTCTCCCCATGCCTGCTTGTATTTATTCAAAAGTTAGATTTCGCAATAAACTCCTCGCGCCCCCCCCCCCGCCCCATGCCAGCTCATGGCTTAGCAATCAATGGGAACGCTCCAGAATGAAATGCAAGATTGAAACTAAGTCTCACACCACTGGAAGAAAAGTGTAATTAGCTTCGATCGGAGCGGAGTAGCATTTGCACAACTCCACGCAGCCACTGCGCACACTCACACCCTGATCGCCCCTGCCGTCAGAGGGAAAGCGACAACAAAGTACCCTTGAACTTGAAAATCCGCCGGTGCCCGAGGGCTCGCCTGGTTCAAAAGCTTCTCGGGGATAAAAACTGAGAATTCCGTAGTCAGATTAAATAATGTCTTTGTCTGCACCCTTTGGTCGAAAAGAACGTCGGTGCTGTAACCAAGATTTTTTGTTTGTTTCTGCTCTCAAAAAAAAGGAGACGGTGCTGGAGTTGGGGCCAAAAATAGTCCCAAACCGCAGTTTGAATTCACCCTGTAGTTTATCCGCTAACCGATACTTTTGCCAGGGAAAATACTCTTGAACTGAAAAAAAGTGTTATGTGAAAAAGTCCCCATTTATGCGAAAACGTGCTCCTCCTCCTGGGTATTTGTTCTGGCAACTAAAAGGAATTCTGTCTTGGGGCAGTTAAGAGGGGGCGAGGGACGGCGTAGGGGAGTCGCACCTCCCTCCTCAATCGGGGTACCACGCCGGACCTCCCTCCCAGAAGGCGGAACCGCCAGCCTGAAAACCCGACTCCGGATCCGGGCTGCGGACGAGCGCGCGAACCGGGGACGGCTCAGGGATCTTTGGCGAAGCCGAGATGAAAGTACTGGCCTCTCTGTTTCCACCAGACTTCCATCCATCAACACGCGCGGGCTCTCACCCTCTCCCCAGACCTCACGCGGACCCCAGATCCCTCCTTTCCACGACGAAAGGCTCTGGGGAGAGGGTCAGACCAAGTACGGGGAGGATGAGAGGCGGGCACGCGCGGGACAACGCCCGCATCCCTCACGCACGCCTGTGAGCGTCCCTCACGCACGCCTGTGAGCGTCCGGCACACCTCCCAGCGCGCACAGCCTCAAGCGCTCCAGCTCCGCGCAGGCTTCCCTCCTTGCAAACGCGGGCCCTGACCGGTTGTAGGCTGCGCCGCCGCGGTGAGCGCAGCGCGCACGTTTGCTCCAGGGCTTCCTCGTGCTTTGCGCCCCCAGCCCCCTGCCCAAGTGTACTGACACCACCTCCCCGTGCGCGCGGGTCTGCCACTGTTCGCAGAGCCCTGTACCCTCCGCGTTGACTCAGCCTCTCCTGCGGCCGTGCGCATTGCGCCCCCTTCTGCCAACCTGCCCACGGCCGGGTTTCTAATCACGCGGGCGGTCCCGAGGCTCTGACCCCGCAAAGGGCGGGAACCCCATCGCAAAGTCCAGCCGCAAGGATCTCTTTCCGGGCCCGCACCTAGAGTAGGAGTCCCGAGTCCCTTCTGCGGAATTCAGATGATCTCTGGTGACGGGCATGCGTGAAGCTTGGCCTGTGGCTCTGAAGGGGAACAGCAACTTCCAAAACCAGATTTCCTCCTGCGTACCCTGCGAGATAGGGTGCGGTCCCCTACCGGGTGCCCACCCCCCAGCCTTTCTGCAGTCCGGCTTTAGCGTCCGAAACCTCAGACGCGGGATAGCTCTCTGCTTTAGGCGTCGCCACCTTCTCCTCCTGGGATGGAAGAGTGTATTCCCGGACACACACACCTCTCAGGAAACCCGCCTTCCATGCTAGCCCTTAAAATGAAAGAAAAAAAATAAAAAATTTGCGCGAAGCAGGAAGACGATCACGCCCCGGGTTGGGGAGGCCGCGCGCGCTCAGGCCAGGCTAGAGAGAGCGGGTTCTGCCTGCCCGCCCACCCGCTGGCCTTGTGGAACTTTACTAAACCACGAATGAACGAGCGTACCTCTTCCTACAGATTTGTTTAGATCAGGCCGGTTTCCCTCCATGTTCGCTTCGCTGTGCAAATAGTCCCTTGTTAATTAAATATTAATAAAACGACTTTGTGTCCTCAAAGTATTTTAAGAGCCTTATATTATAGTCAGGCTTACGTTAAAGGTTGGCGATTACTATTACTACGCGCTAGGGAAAAAAACTGCTTTCTTCGATATGCAAAAATTGTCTCTGGTGGGGAGATTCGGGTTTTGTTTTTTTTTAAGGAAGAGTTTTGGCTTATGTTTTTGAAAGGAGGTTTCAGCGCTGTCGTTAATGAACTAATTGGTTTTCGGATTTCAAGGCGGTCTGTAACTGGTATACCTATTGAGGAATTTCAGTTTACACCGGACTGGTAAGACTCCTCCAGCACAAGGGTTTCCAGACGCGATCGCGGGCTCGCTGGAGGCGAAAAGCGAGGTTTTGCCCGGGAGTCGATAGGCCGCCTCTCCTCGAACCAGGATTTTGAGGCGACGTTTCTGTTAAGCCGGGGCGAGAGCACGCTGGGAGTGTGTTTCGCAGGCTTCGTGCCGCTGGGCTGTGGAAGGGTGGGAGGAGGCCAGGGCTGGACATTCAGCGCCCCTCTCCTTCGGCTGGGATTCCTGGCGGGTCGCTGAGCGCCGCGCGCGCTCCCACAGGACCCTTGCGCTCTCCCCAGGGCACTGGATGTCTGTGTGCACCGCGAGGGTGCCAAAGCGCCGTGCACCTTCTCAGAGAGAGGGGAGAAATCGAGGCTAGGTCTGGGAGGCAGGGAAGGAATGCAGAAGCAAGGGCTCCCCTCACCATCCCACCCCCACCCCCAGGTAAAATTAGAAGCAGCGTGTGGCCGTGTCTCCAAACCTGACCGCGGCTTCAGTGGCTCGCCGCGGCCCTCGCTGGGGACTGTGCTAATCACTGTAATTACTAGTGGCACTGATTTTGATCCCTAAATGCATTCGCCTTGAGGGAGGGAGAGAAGCAGGCAGCAGCTACTCTTTTCCTTGGATAGGTGGTCCCCTCTAGCACGCAATCCAAGAACCAAGTCCAAGAAGGACAGCGCTCTTTTCGGATTTCCAGGAGGCAGAGTCAGCCTTGAGCAGGCGGGGATAGGCGACTGGGAGATGGGACTAATCCCCCGCTGGGTGGTGCCTCCTTCCCTCCCCCCTCCCACCCAGGAGAGCCACTTAGGACACACACCCAGCGGAGGACCGAACACTCAAGCACCAAGGGACCCCAGGACCCCGTGCACGAGGGCGGATCTGTCCTAGTTACTGAGACATAATCAGATAATCAGAAAGAAGCCGACAAACTCCAAAGCAAACACTTTTCTCCTTCGGGGTAGCTACCAGTGAAATAACGTATTAAAAGCAAAACAAAAGGCAACTTCTCTCTTTTCACTACTTGGGAATGAGTGAGCAGAGTGAGTTACTGTCTGGGCTTCTCGAAGAATGAATAACATCATGAAATTGCTCTGGATACCTGGAATTACTTTTATACGACAGGGTAACATTGTAATTGTTGTCCGATCCTTTCTGGGAGGAGCAATGAGCCCAGGAAAAGTTGGTGACATCTCCATTGTCTTCCAATGGAAAGGAAGTGAAAAATCGAAGGGAAAGGAGTGAAAAATCGAAGAACGTTTTTTGGATAGCTCAGACCAAAAACACCTGGCAGCCATGAAATAGTTATATATGTGAGGACGAACCCGAGCTGGATTTTCTGGAGTAACAGCATCGTGCTAATCGCCTGTGTAGACAAAGGCTTTATAAACCGAAGAGGTTCACACCTCGGTCGTCCCGGGTTTTCTGCTGGCCAAGCTTGTCGGGCGGTTGGCGTTCTCCCTAAACACCGCTTCAGAGATTTCAACTCCCTCCTCCAAATCGAGTGCGAGGCCTGCGAGACGTCCTCTCCTCCCCGCCTCCTTAAGGACAAAGTCTTTGATCCCCTTCTGCCCCCGCAGCAGCCCATCCCTGGTGGAACGTCTGCGCGTTTCCGCCTTGATCTCACGCGAAAGTCGGTTTCCGCGGGGGATGGGCCGCAGGTAGGGGCCGGGCGCGACCTGGAGGAGAAACAGTTGCGGAGCATCTGAAGCGGAAAATCCAAGCAGATGTGGGTCGGCGGGGCCCCTCCCCCTTCCTCTCCGGGCCTCAATTTCTTCCAGATCAGTTTCCTAATGGAAAATTTCTAAGAGGTGTTGGGGGCGGGGGAGGGGGCGGCGTGCAGAGGCGTGCTCGTGCGCCTCGGAGTGCGCCTAAGCTCTGGAAGCAGGACAGGCGGGGACTGGTGGCGCCCCACAAGCAGGCCCCCGGCAAGCGCGGCAGAAGTTTCTTGGACTCGAGGTGTCCCACCTGCCCTCTTCCGGGCCCCCAGCCTCCACGCATTCCAGATTCTGCCCACTCCTTCCGGGCCAGGAGGACTGTTTCTGGGTGATGCCCGCGACAGTGGGGTCTTTCGTTGCCCCTGCGAGCCCGTCTCTGTGCTCTGAGCGACGCGCTCGGCTCTGAAAACAGACGAGGAGGGACTCCCTGCCCCCCAGGAGCCGTGGAGCAAGGAATATGTACTGGGTGTCCCCGCCGGCGGCCGCCGGCTGACATTGCAGTTAGCGCGGGGTTAGTGCTTTTCCCAATTTACAGAGAGCTTCTATCCTGTGGGTGCCGTCCCAAGTGTCTCCTGGGCCCCAGGTTTTTCCCTTCGGTGGGGAGTGCCCTGGGACCACCTCGGCTAGGCTCAGGGGTCCCTCCTTCGCCATCCCACGCAGACAGCTCTAGGCTTCCCCGCTGGGGAAACCCCGAGGTCTGCGCCGAAGTACTTTAAGTTATTTCGGGGCTGCTGTGTGAGAGTCCAGGCCCGTCACCGCGCGGTGTGTGCGTGTGCGTTTTGAATGAATATATTGCGGGTGGGGGTGATACAGTGCCCGCTTGGACGTTTGCTAGGGCAGACTGTGGTCCCAGACAGGACCCCACAATCCCCCGTGTGCAAATCTTCAATCGCCCCGCTATGCTACATCTCACACCACACGATGCGAACCTGTCTCACCAGCGCCCACTGTGCAGACCGGGTATTGACATCTCCAGGACCGTTTCCCGTAAAATCCGGGAACTTTGGTTTCAGGAACGTTTCTGTTCCTGTTACCTTGTTGAACTTCTCCCACTTCCACTTATCCATGTTTCTGCGATCCGGGTAATCCCTTTCAAGCTCAGAAGGAATTCTCCCGGGTCCATAATTGAGGATCGGAAATCGTGGGGGTGATGGGAAGCCTTAAATCCCCCCCGAAGCCAGGAAGGTGCCTGAGCGCACTCGGGGCGCGGCCTGTGCTAGAGCGGCGGGGCCCAGCGGGCAGTCCGTCCCCTCCTGGAGCCCCTTCTCCCAGAAAGCGGGGGACCACCGCTGTCCGCGCAACCGGATGCGGGATTCCCGGCCCAGAAGCGGGCCGGGTGGTGTCTTGAGTTTGGGCACTGCCTAACCGCGCCGCTCGCGCGACGGCCCGACCCTCTGCGCTCACGGCTGGAAACAGGAAAGCGCTCCTGGATCCGAGACCCCAAAGAAAAGGGCTAGTTCCTTCGTGCGCCGGGCACTTGTTTGGTAGCAGGCCACCAACTCCGAAACTCCATTGGGTCGATGGTTTCGAGTAAGACCACGGCTGTGGGTTCCGCGGGACGCTGGAGCAGGCGGGGGCCAAGACGCGGTCTGCGCACCCTGTCCCGCCCACCGAGGCAGCTACGGCGTCTCCAACGCCATGGAACTTCTGACCTTCAAAGGGGTCCCTGGAAAAAGTCAGGGGCGCCTGCAGCCGACTAGGTGGCCGAAGGGCCTGCCCTCCAGACCCCGGGGAGGGAGGCAAGTTCCAGGTCACTGTACGGCAGTGGTCGCGCTGAGTAGGCTGCTCCCAGGCCAGGGAAGAGAAGCCACCAAGGACGGAGATCCTAGAGCCTGGCCCCGCGGCTCCGGAGTCTCCCCTCCCGAGCTGACCTCTGGATCGGGGGGCACCTTACAGCCCCAAGCCCACAGCCTCAGCACGTGGCCGAGGGACCCCAGGATCCGTTGCCCTGCGTCCACTGCGGCTGCCCTCTGACCCCGCGCGCCAGGAAGAGTCCTCCTAGTGCCTGCGTCCACACCGCGTCCAGAAGGTTCAGGCTTCTGGAAGGGATGGGGGTGTGTGCGACCTTCGCGACCAGGGTACTTAGGAGGACCCCCGGGGTTGCAGGCAGGGGGTTGGGATGGGAGGGGATACGAGAGGAGGTCCAGGCTGGCCCTGAGGGAAAGCGCGCAGGAGTCCTACGCCCCGCGGCCGGCCGCGTCTCCAAGGGCGCCTCCCTATTCCGGCCTGCCTCCTGCCCGCATCACCTCGGCCCCAGCAACGCTCGTCCGATGCGCCTCCCTCGGTGCCCGTCGCCCCCCGCAGCACCCGCTCCAGCTGCGCTTCCCTGAAATTCCTGCTGCTCTGGATCGGGCTTCGAGAGCGGCTACCGGTGAACCCCGTTCTCTCCGCCGCCCAGGGCAAGGCCTCAGCGGTAGGTTCGGCTGCCCCCACCAGGCCCCTCTTTCCGTGCGATCCGCGCATCTCCGCGGCCTCCGACCCCTCCAGGGCAGGCGCTAATCTTTGACTCTTGCGTTTCGAGGAGAGAAAGGGAAGAAGGGTCACTTCCGAGCCTCATTCGCGCCGTTTCCTGAGATGGGGGGCACTGGGGGGAGGCGCTTTTCTTCCCCCTCTGGCCTCCCCGCCACACTTTCGGCTCTCCCTGCAAACTGGGGAGAAGCGGGGGCCCCGCACGGCCTCGGGGACTCATCCTCCACCGCGGGGCACTCGGGTCGCGCCTCCCTGTAGCTACCCGGGAGCCACCGAGAAGGTCCCGGCACCCCTTTCCCCCTCCTTCGTCCTCCAGCGCCCCCCCCCATCCCCCGCCCCGGTGTCCAGGTCCCGCGACCCGCTCGCCCGAGCCCGTCCCCGCCGCGCGCCCCGGGCACTCACCGCCACTTCCTCGAGGCCCGGAGCGCCCGGGTCTCTCCCGGGAGAGTCCCTGGAGGCGGAGGCGCGCCTGTGACTCCGGGGCCGCGGCGGGGTCTGGAGGCGAGGTTGCCCGCCCCCGCCCCCGCCGCGGTCCCTCCTCCCCCCCTCTTTCCGCCCCCCCTCCCCACTTCCCCGGGCCGCGGCGCCCGAGCGCTCCGCCCGAAGGCGGGTCCGCCATAAACAAACGCGTCTCGGCCGCACGTGGACCGCGGAACTTCTGCGCCTGGCGGCAGATCGCGGGCTCCGGGCGCCGCAGCTGCGGGCACAGGGTACCGCCAGGGAGGGCAAGCGAGCGCTCCCGGGCCGGGCCCAGCCGCCTCCGCTCCCCCTCCGCCCCATGGCTCCTCGGCCGCCGCCGCCCGTGCCGCCCTCCAGTCCGGAGGGGCCTCGCGGCAGCGGCTACGAACACTCGGTCAAGGACTAAAAGCACAGCACCGCCGCTTCCTCGCCGGCCACTCTCCAGCCCTGGAAGGAAAGCCCGCGCGGCCCAGGGAAACGAGAGGGAAGGAAGGCAGAGTGCGGCCGAAGCGAGCGGGAGTCGGGGCTCCGGTTCGCCGCGGGACAGTTCGGCCCGGAGGAGGCTGCGCCCCGGGGCGGCGGCGGCGGCGGGCGGAGCGCGGGGCGGCGCCGCCGGGTTGCGCCGACCTCCCGGCCCGCGCGGCTGCAGAGAGGCGCCCCGGTGTCCCCCGGGTCGGCCCCACGCACCTGCTGGCGCGGCCGGCGCCCCCGACCCCCACTGCCAGGTATCCCGCGCCCCCTTCCCCATCGCCGCCGCTGCAGCCGGAGCGCGGCTCCGCGGGCCTGGAGCACCGCCGGGTCTAATATGCCCGGAGCCGAGGCGCGATGAAGGAGAAGTCCAAGAATGCGGCCAAGACCAGGAGGGAGAAGGAAAATGGCGAGTTTTACGAGCTGGCCAAGCTGCTCCCGCTACCATCGGCCATCACCTCGCAGTTGGACAAGGCGTCCATCATCCGACTCACCACGAGCTACCTGAAGATGCGCGCCGTCTTTCCCGAAGGTGAGAGGCCCGCAGGTGGGCGGCCGGGAGCTCTAGGAGGCCCAAACCGGAGCCGGAGCTCTCCCGGAGGGGCGGCTTTAGTTTCCCGGGCCGCTGCCGGAACATCTGGCGGAGGTCGCCGAGGGGAACTTCGGCTCCTCCTGGAGTTGAGGGGCCAGGGGCCTGGTGCGCAGACTACCACACCATCCTCTGGCCCAGGACTGGAGAGGGACGAACCAGGAATCGCTGCATGAGTGTGCGAGTCCAGCCTGGCCTTCTTTCCTTTCCTCTTTCCCTTCTTCGTTTCTTTAACTCCTCTTTTCTTTTTTCTTTTTTACTTCTTTTTGCGTGAAGGGGGAAGGGCAGTGTACCCCGGCGGGAACTGAAGGGTGTTTGCTGGTCGCAGCTGGGAGAGACTGGAGTACATACCGGGAGGCCCTGCAGGCCGAGCTCCCAGCAGAGCACCTGGGGAGCCTGGGGCTCAGACTCGGGCCTCCCCGGTTGTCTGTTCTCTGCTGAGCTTTCTCGGTGCTGGGATTCCAGAGGTCAGGGTGGGAGTAACCCCGCTCAAGGAGGTGAACCCAGATGAGGCAGGAGAGACAGAGGGAGGTGGTTCGTTTGGAAGTGGCAGGCGGGCCTGAGCAGTCTTCTTTTCTAGATTGGAATTAACAAGCCCAGGAGGGGCAGGTGCCCTGGTGGTCAAGGGTCACCAGGACCCTCCAGTCCTGGCAGGCCCTCCGTGATCAGACATGGTGGCCCACTGGGCAGGACACTCCCTGCCCCAACCGGCCTGTGGGTGCGTCACGGGCACCTCTGGGCTGGAAGAGGCCTGATCACCGCAGCGGCCCTTTTGGCGTCCCTGTAAATCTGAACCGATGCCTTTCTGGCGTCTCTGTGCCCAGCCACAGGGGCTGCGGCCTGGCAGAAGGGATTAGGACCCTTGTCTGAGACTCTGCTCTGGAGTCTGAGGGGCACAACCCCCACAGAGACCTGCAGGCCTCGGTGTCCCAAGAGCTCCGCCAGGACTAGGGAGATGCCTTCGGCCACAGGGCACAGGAAAGGATCGAGGCAGCGTCGCGACAGGTGTCCCTCCAGCAAAGAGCACCTCTGTTAAGGCGGTTCCAGGCCAGGTGATCGACCTGAAGTCGGTAAACCCGACCTTTGTATGGTGGGTGCCCCTGAGCCTGCTGTTTGGCACCGTCTCTGGGTCTTAAGCTGCCTTTCACACCGCCTCCTGGGTGGAGTGCGGAGGGCCTGTCCTCCGGCTCCGCAGCAGGCGGCTTGGAGCCCAGCACCACGCAGGACGCAGAGCCCAGAGGACTGGAAGCGGTGGCCTGTCCCCGCCGGCGGGCGCCCTGTGCCTTCCAGCTGCGCCGTGCAGCCGACTGGCGCGTTTCTGCCAGGATCAGGAGCCCGTGAGACCTGACCGCCAGAACCCCAAGCTCTTAGAAGGGAAAGTTCTTTTCCTTTCCCACCAACCCCCCCACCCAGAGGCCCCCAACTCGACTCGGCTCCTCCCTTTGGGAGCTTCAGTGGCCGGCGGGTAGTGATCACTCATCTTGTCCATCTTCCACCGAAGCAGAGATGATTCCTCGCCTGCTGAAGTTTCAGTGAAAGTTAGAGGAGAATTAGGTTTTGTAAAAGCCGAGTCTCCTTCCAACCCAGGGAGGAGGGATGGCAACTGGTTTGCCATAGTGAGCCGGTCAGTAATCCGCATGCTACAAAGCAGGTGCGGAGTCCAGACGGGACGGAAGCCTCCTCTCCCGTCCCAAGGTTAAATGATTTTCAAGCAAGTCAGAACTGAGTTAGAGGTTCGGAGAAAGGGGCTAACTTGCAGGCCATTCATTGTTTGGCGATTTCCAGGAAAGCAGGTTACAAATTGGGAACTGGTGGGTGGACTGCTGCTGCAAGTACTTCAACTAAGGCTGCAGGTTTCAGCTCTGGCAAGCAAGTCTCCAGGCCTTGGGGCCCAGAATGTCTTGGCCCTGAGGCTGAACGAGATAAAGAACCCGCCTGCCAATGCAGGAGACTGGAGTTTGATCCCTCAGGTTGGGAAGATCCCCTGGAGGAGGGCATGGCAACCCACTCCAGCATTCTTGCCAGGGAAAATCCTATGGACAGAGGAGCCTGGCGGGCTGCAGTCCGTGGGGTCACAGAAGAGTCGGACAGGACTGAGACGACGGAGCGTAGAGCTGGCTGCAGGGATGGGTGGGCTGCGGTCTGGCCCCTGAGCACAGGCCCTGGTGTTTTGTTCCTAGTGATCTGTGCATCTCCTGGAGGTGTCGGGGCGGGGGTTGGGGGGGACCATCCAGATTGGAACTCCAGGAGGGGTCGGGGATTGCAGTTTGGTCCTAGAGTTTGGTAAATAGTACTGGACCTATGGGGGGTCCCAGTTCATCCAAAATGGGGAGCAGGAGGAGGTCTACCCCAGCGGTCCAGCAGTGATGATGCTGGGGTCCTGGCCTGCCTCGTGGGCGGCAGCCTGGGGGACTCCTCCTGGGCTCAGAGACTGGGCCCTGCTGCTCTGGTGGCGACACTACACCCCACCCCAACCCCAAGTGAGTCTGGGACTGGAGGGATGCCTAGGGCAGAGAAAAGGATGAGTTTAGAAAGACCTCAACTGTGCAAAATGACTGGTTCCCCTCTCCGGTAGCTCAGAAGGGCGGGGAGTTCGGAAGTAGCACCTGAAATCAATTTAAGGTGTTCCGGAGGGACCGCTGGGAGGTGGTACGGGGTTGCGATGGGGGCTGGTGGAACCACGAGGGGTCTCGAGGCAGGCTTCAGTGAGGTTTCAGGACCACCCCAGTCCTGCGACGTGGTGGGAGCTCCAGGATCTGCTCCAGGTCTCAGGGCAAATGGAAAGATACGGAAACACCCTCACTGTTGGGTGGCCTGGGAGCAGGCGGGATCCCCAGGTGAAGAAAAATCTAGAGACCACATTAGGACTAAGGGAGTTAGCACATGAATAGCACAGGCTGAAGGAACCACGGGGATCCTCAGACTAACGCTTTGCATTTGAGGAAATTGAGGCCAGAGCGGGATGGGCTTTCCCCAGATCCCCTTTGACCTGGCGAGGACCAGGCGGGCGGTGCCCGCTGCGGGCACGGAGGCCAGTACTGGAGAGGCCGCCGGGCCTCAGTTCTGTTCATCCTGAGACCGCAGGGTGGAAGGAGAGAAAGAGGAGACACCCCAGCATGGGGACAGGGGGAGGCAACTGGAACCAGGTAGACACTCCCAGGGGAGGCCAGTCTGCAAGCTGGACGGTGCTGGCAGCCCAGACAGCCGGTCCAAGGCTCGACGCTGTCGGGCTGCCCTGCTGGGCCTTGGTCTTCTTGTCTGTAAAATGGGCCCATCAGCAACTCCATGGCTGCGCAAGGTTCCTGGGATGCTGGGGTGTGAGGAGGCAGGCCAAGCAGGTGGAGGTGTTCCTCCTCCAGTCTGCATCCTTCCCGTGAGCTTGCTGCCTTCCCCCGCCCCAGCCAGATGTGGCTTGAATGCTGTCGGCCCTACTGGGCAGACTTCTGGGACCCACCGCCTGGAGTTGGAAGAGGAGTGGTTTTCGGGGTCCCCACCAGTTCTTCCCCTTTAACTGCAAGCTGAGAAGTGGTGAGGTAGATGGGCAGGCAAGAGGGCAAGGGAGCCAGGCCGGCTTTGGCAGGGACTCAGAATCAAAAGCTTAGTGGGTGGGAAGGCCAGGTGCTCCCAGGGAGCAGGGTCTACCTGGCCTGTTATCACTGTGCCCTTCCCTTCAGGGGAAGGGGGGTGGCTTTGGAAACACAGAAGTACCTCGGGTGGGCCATCACTGCATGTGACCACGCTAGGCAGGATGTATTCCGCTGTTTGGTGATCCGTGCTGGGCCTGGGGAGGCTGGGGTCGGAGCTGGGAGAGCTTGGGGTGGCCAGTCACCAGGGTTAGGCCCCCTTCCCTGGAGCCGGGGTTCCCAGGGAGTGGCCTCCTTCTGGACACTTGTCCAGAAACTCTTGCAGAAGAGACTGGCTTCACGTCCCCAGTTGAGGAGCGGAGCTGGAAACAGGCTGGTTATGGGGAGAGAACAGAGACCCTCCTCCCACCACCCGCCCCCCAAGACCCCAGACAGGTGTGAGCGCATGAGAGAGGCAGGGACCACAGCACACGTGACAACCTTTTACTCCAGAGAAGTGAGCTTGTCACACGCACAGTTAAGTGGGGTTGGAGGCCTGCGTTATTCCAGTGGCCGGATTTGTCTGGGTTTGGGTTCAGGCAGAACCTTTCCCGCCCACCCAGCCCCGCCACACCTGAGTGCCAAGGGGAGGGTTGGGGTGGGGGACGTCCTAGAAACAGTTGCTGGGGATGGAAACGCTTTGATTTAGAGGCTTTGGTAAGGAGAAACACGCCCTAAACTGACCTGGGGTCACAGATCCAAGGCCTTTCTCTACTGCAGCCCGAAATAGTGTAGGGTTTTTTTTTTTTTTTTTTTAAGTAGACATATTTTTTTAGAAGAAAGTGGGTTTTTACAACCCTCTCTCTCGATCTCTACTTGGAAGTTTGCCAGGATGTGCGCGAGGTCTGGGAGAGGACGCTCACAGAGCAGGAGACTCCGGCGGGTGATGGGAACACCAGAGATGCAGGGCCCAGGTGGTTGGGGGCGCTCAGATTCACCTCTGAGGGGTTGACCAGTGCTCTAGAACGGCTGGGGGGCTCCGGGGTGCGCACTCAGAAGCCTGGCGGGGCATGCGCTGGCCACGAGGCCTTACCACCCCCCCATCCTTCAAGGGTAGACATCAGACAAGGTTCAAGGTCGCTGGTCGCTTCCAGTTGTCTGTGGTCTGAACGAGGTACAACGCTGACTCTTGGCCAAGTAGGACAGGCTGGAAGCCCCCCTTCCCCTACCCCGACCCAGAGCCAGGCTCTGGGACCTCTCTACCAAGCGCTCCCCTCAATACCCACTCTCCTCCGCTGTGCAGCTGTTGGTTTGGAAGAGAGTTCTAGGGCCTGGATTTTCAGGGAGCCCAGTGACAATGAACCATTCCAAGGCTGGGAAAGAACTGAATTACCCCCATTTTCGGTACCCAAGGTTGCGCTGGGGAAACTGTGAGAATCACCGTCGGTCAGGAAGTTCTTATCCAAGTCTGGACCCATTTATTTGTCACTGGATACAGTGGGTTCTGCTCCTGGATCCAGAGGAGCAGATCCAACTGCCTCCTTTGGGTCTCCACGTGTGTGTCCCTTCATCTGAGAGGGTGAGACCCGATCCCTCTGCGAGGGAACCCCTCCAGTCTCCCGCCTCAGCAAGGAATCCACTTACTTATGTGATCTGATGTTTATGGCCTATGACCTGCACCCAGGCACAGCTGGTGCCTTTTCAAAAGTTGTATGTTGACTGACTACCTGAGCACCCAGAGAGGAGAGACCATATTTAGGTAGCTTCTGTGGCGGGCTTGCCAAGTGGCTCAGATGGTAAAAAAAAAAAAAAAAAAAAATCTGCCTGCAATGCAGGAGACCAGGGTTCAGTCCCTGGATTGGGAAGATCCCCTGGAGAAGGAAATAGCAACCCACTTTAGTATTCTTGCCTGGGAAATCCCATGGACAGAGGAGCTTGGCGGGCTGCAGTCCATGGGGTCACAAAGAGTCACACAAGACTGAGCGACTAATGACTAACACTGGCAGGCTGGGCCTGGCAGGGTTGAAACCAAATAGCCCGCTGAGTGCGGGTACAAGGTCACCCACAGACCTTTGGAGGCAGAGGGAGAAAGGGGATACCTGTCTCCCTTTCCCTGTGACCTTGTGGCTGACCGCCCCCCCAAATGGCCTAGCCATCTAGATTCCCAGCATCAGACAGTGCCCCCCGCTGCCGACACATGTAGGGCACTCGGACCCCAAACCCTGGTTGGAAACCACAGGCCAGGTTGGGAACCCCATTTGCTCCAGTCATTGGTATGGTTGCAGGGATTTCCCAGAATCAGGCAAGACAGACCGCCAACGACATAAACCTGGAGGAGCTCAGCCCAGCTTTTTCTTACACTCTTCCTTCATTTTTCTAACAAACGAAGCTTTTTGTCAGATCCAAATAAAGACCACATATCCAGCACCTCACTTTTTCAGGAGTATATATGGCTTTATGGTAACGAGATGATTTTTTTTTTGGTTACAAACCTTACCTTCTTTAGTCTCTGCATCCAGCCCAGAGTAGATTTTTATGGGCCCCGGGAAAGGCCTCGCGCACAGCGGTTTCTAATGGAAGACCTGGCAGCCCCATCACCCTGTGAGGTGGCCTGGGGGCAGGGAAGTTCGAGGAGAGCCTCCCACCGCCCACCCCCCTCGTGCCAGGTCCAAATCTCCCCTGGCAAAGCAGAGACGTGGAGAAACCGAGAAATCGTAGGAAACGTTATAATAAGAGGACAGGCTCTGCTGATGTATCCAGCTATTTGAATTACACAGAAAGTTGGCCTGTGTAGCCAGTGCACTTTGGTGTGTGAGGCTGGAAGGCTTTGGGGAGACCCAGGGAGTCTGGTGTGGGGGGCTCATTCCCAAAGGTGCAGATTTCCCCATGTCTCTCAGACCCAGGCGTTCTGAGGAGTGAGGGCCAGGGACTGTGCCCACTGTCCACAGAGAGCCAGGCAGAGGTGGCCTGGCCCAGACCGGGGAACAGGACCAGGAGTGGGCTAAAGGACAGTTTAGCAGCTGCGTTTGCCGACTGGCGGACGTCAGAATTCCTGGACCCTGATTACACTTTTTTTTTGATTTAAACCCCCAAGGACTTCAAATGTTGGTTCTTTCCATTTCTGGTTAAAGGGAGTAAATGCCAGCACCAGCAGGCTCTCGGGTCTTGGGGAGGAAGGCCCTACCGATGGCCCTGTACTGTGGTCACCGTGGTCATCCTTGGGGATGGGGTGGACGGGGGTTTCCTGAGGTTAAAGAGACACCCCGTTCCACTCTGAGGTGGGGTCTGGGGAGTTGGGTGGGAGTGGTGATGGTATTTGGGAGATCGGGCTATGTGGAAATGAACCAATTCCTTATGGGGAGATCAGGATAAACCTCCAAGGAGACATAAAGGCCACACCTTTCTTAGTTGCTTGGTAGAATTGGCCAGTAGAGGGGTCTCCAGCGTCTCTGGGGGGCCCTGGGCCTGGAGGTGCTCTGGGCCCTGCAGCACCCAGGCACTGGGGGGGGGGGTGCGTTTTCTGCCTGCTGGGATTGAAAGTTCCAGAAGCTGCGGTGCTCCTGGTGCCCCGCAGGGACAGCGGGGAGACCCAAGTGCCTGCGCACCACTCGGGGGGACTGTCCTGGGAGTGGTCCTCGGATTCGCTCTGGCCCGGGGTCGGGCCCACACTCCCGGGAGCTGCAGCAAGGGGGCCAGTCTGCCCTGGAGGAAGGGGACGCCCTCTGACCCAGAGACAAGACCCCAGCTCACCTTGTAAGGTCGCAGCTTAGGTGGGAGGGAGTGGGGTGCTAGGACAGCGGTGACCGGCCTTCGCCACGTCACACCGGCACCAGCCTCGGCGATCGCTGGAGGGTTTCAGGCCAGGCCGCCGGCAGGAAGGACTCCAGGGAGCGGCTTGGGGGTCCCTCTGAGCTGGCACTTAGCGCTGCAATCTCACTGGGCTTTCCTGCTTCCTGCAGAGAAAGCCTGGGAGCCCCTGGGGTCACAGCAGCTGAGCCGAGGGCACTCGAGAAGGGTATTCTGCTGAGCAGGGCTGTCTTTCCCCTGGTGCACTTTCTGCAACTCCAGTGGCCTTCCCAGAGGTTGTGGGGAGCCACCGGAAGCTTTGGGGGACAGTTAAGAAGCGGAGGGGCTGCAAGACCCCGATTGTGTGACAACAAACACTTCCCAGGTCTGTATAGTATATACACCGCCCTCCCGGCCCTCAGGCCATCCCCTGCCCCGCCCCCAGCTGCTGGGGAGTTAGGAGTTCACCTTGGGGAAGCCCCCAGGGAACCCCTTTCCAGGTTGGGGCTCCTGGATTGGAAGAAGGTCAGCGCTTCTGGGGCCTGTGAGGGGGTTGCTGAAAAGTCAGGGAGTTGGGAGGATTCCGGGAGATTGAAAAAGATTTTTTTAAAAAAACCAGAAAAGCCGCCTCTAAGACGGCCAGGGCTCTAAGTGTGGGCTGCTCTGTCTTTGGGAAAATACATAGCTGCCAGCTTCGCAGGGGAGGGAGAAAGGAGGTACCTTTGGAGGTAATATTTACTGGTTGAATCCATATCCCCATTTGGATAGGAGGATGGCCGATTTCAAAGGAGATTAGATTACCTTGTGGCATGTCAAATAAAACCTGGAGGCCTCTGTGGGAATTTCTCCTCTGCCCTCTTTTCTTTTTGATCGAAGGCCAAGGAAGGGGTGACTGGGGGCGGAGGTCGCTGGCTGGGTGCTGCCGTTTACCGGTTTGCTTTGGTTCCCGTCCAGGTTTAGGAGACGCGTGGGGACAGCCCAGCCGCGCGGGGCCCCTGGACGGTGTCGCCAAGGAGCTGGGATCGCACTTGCTGCAGGTAGTGGGGTCGCCACGCAAGGGGAGGGGGAGGTGAAGCACTGTGCCCCCCAAGGCCCTGCGCCCCATGGGGCCTGCCTTCCGACCTGCCACGCCAGTCTTGGAGGGGGCTCCCTTCTCAGGGAGCCTCTGGAGGGTCCATTGACCAACCCCCAGGCTGAAGAGGACAACAATGATCAGACTTCGGGCCAATAGACTCCCCATAACTCCTCTTCTGGGGAGGAGGACTCCAGGGCCCCATGTGGGTTCTGCACAGCCAGTGCAACCTCGGGTTGGCCCCCCCATGAACCCCACACCTAGCCTCCTTTCAATTCCTGCCCCCAGGACTCTCTAGCCCTTGAGACCTAGGGGAAGGGTGAAGTCCTCTACAACCTGATTTTCCTCAGTACACTGTTTTGGAGCGCTTGCTCTGTGCCTGACACCGTGCCAGGCTCTGGAGCCAGAGAAGGAAGGCGCAAGGACACTCCAAGCCAGAGAGAGGGAGCAATGAAGTGCTTGATGCTTGGGTGTGTGTCTGGAGAAGTTGCAGTCGAGACAGCATCCATAACTGAATCTCAGCAGTTGACGGCAGAGGACCGGTTCACTGCCGGGCCCAGATTCTATTCTAAATCTACTATATCATCTCTTCGCTTAGAAGTGTGTTCTATTTTTAACTGCATTTTTTTCAGAGGAAGCAGTCGAGGCACAGAAAGGTTAAGCCGCAGGCCTGAGGTCACACCACACCGGGCGGAGCCTTGTTCCACCCGAGTGGTCCAGCTCTTAAGTGGGGGCAGCTCAGGACATGGTGCGGCGCCCCTGGCTTACCGAGGAAGCCCTGACTTGGTCTGTGGTCCGCCGCTTAGCGCCCCCAGCCCGCAGCCATTCAGCCAGGGGCTGTTAAACCGCCCTGACCTCGGGTTTCCCCCCCGCGGTGTCTGGGGCCGGGGCGGAGTGACCAGGCGCACGACCGGCCACTTCCAAGTCCGGGGCTGGCGCTAGGTGGGGACAGCAAGTCCTGGTGTCCCAGAGTCTTTCAAATGCCCTTTACAGAGCCTCATCAACGACCCGATTCATTCCCCCCTCCCGTCATTTGTCTCTGCCACCGAAAAATGCCTACCGAGAGCTATTTTGCATTTCCTCCTTCTATTTTGTGTTTTCTTAAAAAAAAAAAAAAAAAGTTGGCTTCGAAACTCAGGGACTTGGGTCCGCGCTTCGAAAAAGCAGATCTGTTCAAAACTCTTTTGCCCCCAAATGCCCTAGTGTTTTTTTTTTTTTTTAAACGCACGCGCTGGGGAAGAGAAGCTCCCGGGATATGTTTGAAACCCGAGGCGTTTCCAACATAGAGCCAGCGGTGCGCGAGCCCGCCCGGGAATGGCGCTGTTGGAGCCCTTTCCCCTGCGCGCTGCCTCCACGCTCACGTCCAGCGCCGCGCGCGATATTTTGCGTGCTTGATGCTCCTTCATATTACAAGGGACACTAATATCAGGGACAACTAAGTGCCAAGGAGCGCCACTGAAAACCTGGCGGCAAAGTCAAAGCCAAGTTTCTCCACTGTACATTTATTTAATTCCGGAGTGTGTCTGTGGATGGGCGGCTTTGCAGTTAATATACATGCAAACGCATTAGGTCATTTGCAGCTCTGAAGGCAGAACCAACATTTTCCATTAAGAGTATTATTTTTTAAGCTACTACTGGCAACGTTCAGAATTTAATTATGATACAACTTTTTTTCTTTTCCTCATACAGCCGCTATTATTTCATTTCGTGATTTTGGAGTTAAGCATGCAAAATGGGCGAACATGGTGATAACTTTAGAAATTGCTAGTTCATATCTTTGAAAAAGAGTTTAGTTGGTGAAATATTTCGTAGCTGATTTAGAAACATGAAAGTCGGGCTCCTGATCAAGGTGTTGATTTCAACCTCAGCACAAGGAAAGTTAATGATAGTTCAGTTGGCAAAGAAGTTTTTGCAGCAAAACTGTATTTGAGACAGCCGAATGTAAGGATATCTTTCAAGTTTCACTTCTATATTCTTTTTTAGGCAACCCCCCCTCCAAAGAGGGGGCGGATTTAGAAAAACCAAAGGTAATCTGGTTTCAATTACATGCTGTAAAAATAGAATTTGTGGCCAGAAATTAATTTGGAATATTTTTTATGGGGGCGACGTTGTGGGTTGTATGGGTCTTTCACCAACTTTATTGCTTTTCTTTGGTTCTGGATCTAAAATATGAATGGGTAAATAAAATGCAGTTTCCTTTTTCAAAAATAATTTAGTCCCTTTATCCTAGCCACACATAAATGCAATCATTACCTTTCATTTGACTTAATTACGTCTTATAATTTTACTTTATTTTTTTGAGGGCTAGCCAGCTTTGGCAAAAATCAGAATATCCTTTGGGTGGTTTTAATTGTTCAGAAATTGATCCTTCTTCTCCCTGAATTTTGCAAAGGTCGTTTGATCTCTTGCAAATTCTAAATAATTAATTCTGTAGACATAGTCTGTTAAAAATAACTGGGTATTTTCTTTTATTTTCTGGGGAGTGGGAGGGTTCAGAATTTATTATTCAAATGGTACTTAGGGATAACTAGAAAATTGTGGCAAATAAAGCATATGTTCTAGTGGTTTAAACGGCTGCCAATTATGACATAAAATGGTCTATACAGTGGTAGATTTTCCCCTAAGTACCATAGAACTCCGGATTTGTGCTAAGTGCTAAAATAACCCCAACAATAAAGCTACTACGTTTAAACTGAGCTTGATAGGAATTCTCAAATGTTTTGCATGATTTTTGTGATGTAGATGTAAGACTGTTTTTAAAGTCCTTTAAAAGTATTTGAGAGCCTGGCTGGGGAACGAAACCTAACGTCTGTCTCACGGCTCCAGGGCTCCTCTTTTATATATACGTTGATTATAATATTTTATACATTGCTCCATCCCAGTGACCGTATGATGACCAGCTTTAACTCTAACCTATCGTCTCTTACCCTGATGCTTTTTCTTTTACAGACTTTGGATGGATTTGTTTTTGTGGTAGCATCTGATGGCAAAATCATGTATATTTCGGAAACAGCTTCTGTACATTTAGGCTTGTCCCAGGTGGGTATCATCTAATTTTATGTACAATTAAAATAATAAATTAAGCGTTGGCGGATCTTGACAGCCTTGAAAATGAGTCTGTCCAAGATTCTGCTTTTGTGTATGAACCTAATCCAAAATTGCAAAATCGTTCTTTTTTTTCCCGCCGACAGGCTAGGTTTTTCTTCTCCGTGTTACATTTCACTTTTCCACTTTCTTTTTCCTTTGGGGCTAATGCCTAGTAATATCTTTGCAACAGTCAGCTTTGTCTGTTCGCCTGGACTCTGCTTATACTGTAAAGCTCCCTGCCACTAACAAGAACTTCACAAAGGGAGATTTTTCAGGGCATGCTTGATGGTCTACATGTGGTATTGTGAGTTGCTATGAAAGAAAGAGGCAAGCTGATGTAGAACGTGGATTTTATGCAGAATGTGCTTTGGGGAGAGAGAAAAGGGGGGTAGATTTATGAGTGTTCACATGGAATTCAGGGTAATTTTTCCTGAGTTTTTCCAGTTCAGTGGTCGTTTCAGTAAAGCATTTTATATGCTTGTGATAGAAACTCATAAAACTCAGTTTACTACTGTTTTTTTGCACAGCAAGGTCCTGGTTTCTTTAGAACATTTGAATATTACCGATTTTCCTGGAGCCATCTTCTAAAAAGGAGGTCATTCCCTAGAGGAGAGAGGGGCACTCGGTTTTATCTATCCCTGTCAAGCCAAGGGTTTGGTGGAGGATTTGGCTGCTTTCTGGGCTGTGGCCAGTCTGGATTGCGGGGGAGTCTACTGATGGTTGCCCATTCACATTTCTGATTTAACAAGCCTGGATCATGGTTCTAAGAGTCACACTGTTTAATACATGTAGGGGCTAAATATTTCTTTACATTGTGAGTGATCGGAGTGCTTTTTTTCATTACAACTGAAGACACACCAGAATTAATTAGATACAGGAAATAGGCTCCCAGGAGGCAGATGAATAATCTGTGTTGCACCACTCTCCTCCTGTAGTTAAGCCAAAGTAAAACATGCCAATTAAAGTGGCTTGAGTTTTCTCATTGAAAAACAGAATTACCAATTTGGAAACCTGCATCTGGTATATTCTTTTTTTTTCTTCTGCCAAGATGTTTCTTAAACTTTCCATTTGTTTACAGCCTTCTTTCCCAGTGGATGTACATCCTTAGCCAGGTCCAAGGGGGTTTCTGTGCCTGTATATTTCTTCTGCAGAGTCTTCTAAAATGAATCACATATTAAAATTGTCCAGTATTTTCTGTTCTCTTCCTCTTCTCTTCTTTTATGATACCAGGCCTCCCAGATAAGATTTAATAAGGTTTTTGACTCTTTGACCTATGTGACTCATGGGATTAGTGTACTGGTAGAATGGGAAACACTATCGGAAATATGAAGTTTTCTCTTTTTATCTTTTCTAGGGTTGTTATTCTCTGAATTTTCACCTTATTAATCTCTGAATGGTTAGAATTATTTAAGACCCTTTAGTTGGACCCAGCCTGGTTTCTACTCCTGACTTGATCTGTGGCTGAGTGCCCTTGATCAGATTTCTTTTTTTTTTTTTCAGATTTCTTAACTTTTTAAATGTAACTTACAATAACTTTTGATTAGCCTTATAATAATGTCACAAACAAGACAAAACGTTTCGCATACTTTTTAAAAATTTATTTTTAATTGGAGAATAATTGCTTTACAGTGTTGTGCTGATTTTTGCCATATAACGTGAATCAGCCATAAGTGTACACGTCACCTCCCCCTTGAACCTCCTTCCCACCCCCACCCATTTCACATACTTTTAAAATGATTGGCCAAATATACTTTAAACTGGTTAGAATCACTTTAACTGAACATTAAATTCAGATCTGAGCTCCCTAGCAGCCAAAGCAAAAAAGGAAATGCATTTAGTTGTATGGTTTTCATTGTCTGATAAGGGTTGGCAGTTAATCTCTCTGAACCATAATTTAAATAAGAAAGCAACGCCTACTGTACCGCTTCTTTAGAATCACGGTGAAAATCATACCAAAGGCCCATCTTGTGTGATTTATAAACTATAGGGAGCTACACAAAGCCAAGCAGTATCACAGCTAGAACTGCACTTCAATTAGCATCCTTTGGTGGGCACATATTAGGGATACTTAGTCATGGGAAATGTCCTGACACATCAAAAGGCTCTACCAGTGTACATACCAGGGCATTCCAGTTCATCCCATCAGGCTGTTCTGTCTGGCATCCTATATCCTTCTGTCATTTTTCTCTTTTCATATGGGAAATAAAAATGATTGTTTTTGAACACGATAATTAAAAATGACCAAAATACTGGCTAGGTAACATATACAGCTCGTGTTCATGATAAACGCCACAAATGGAAATCTAATCAGAATCACAATTTAAACTATATTTCCTCTCAGTCATAACGCAGACATAAAAGTTTGTATATCATAATTTTGAAAGGGGAGGGAGTTACACGCTACCATTTTCCAAGAAAGCTGTAGAGATGCCTTTTGTCTGTATGTTGCCCAGAGAAGTGTCCATTTCAAGTAAGTCAAACTGACCGTCTCTGAGCCTGGCTGATTTTTTTCTGATCTCCTGGCGGGACTATCCCAGTGTCAGCCTCCAGCTACAAAAACACTTTCCCGGCGACGTCTGGGGAGTGTTTCATGGTGAACTGTTTAAATAAGCAACAACAAACTTTCCCCTCAAATCTACCTCCTGTTCACGATTAACTCTGCAGAAGGAAACCTAGGCCGAATCACAAAGTGTATTTTTTTATGTCTTCTTAAATAGTAAAATAAGGTATTGAAAATAATGTCAAACACCCAACTTCTCTTTAAAAAAATGTTTGCACCTTTTGGATTATTTTTATTAGTGGTAACAACTCAGACAAATATATCAAACGTGAAAACTTAAAATAGGCCTCAAGATTTTTTAAATCACCAGAGATAAAAGTGTTGATAAAATTTTACCCACTAGTCAAGAGTAACCTTTTAAAAAGGTTTTCTGATGAATAAGGGTGATAATAGCTTATATTTACACTATGCCCTCTGTGTTCCCAGAAGTTTCAGTTACTCTCAATAATAATTTTTCTTTAAGTAATGACTCTTTCACCTTAATTTGGGGGTTAAAATCTATGTTAGCAGCTCCTAGGAAATATAAACTCCTAGGTTTGCCATAATTGTGTGATAATTCGTAGCAAAGTGTTTTGTTTTTTTTAATCTACACTATCTAAATAACTGAATTATCTGAGAGTATAAAAATGATTCTTTATGTGTTAATAAACCCATCCCAGTTCAAAGCCCTTTATTAAACTTTTTTAAAAGCACATATTGGAGTAAGTCTACTTCATTTGGCAGAGTTTATTCATTTATTTTTGCTTTTCAATTAGTAAATGTGGCCATCCTTGCTTTCAGACTTTGGTACCAAAAAAATGACAGAGAGGACCCCCAAATTCAAATTATCTCCTCAGCCCATAATTCAAGTGTTGGGGGGAAAAAGTCAGGCTTCGACTTGAAATTCTATTTGGTATATGCCACACTCATAATCCAAAGTAATTCGTGAAGACAAACTTATATCTGCTTGGAAGAGGTAGAGTTGAGGAAGCACTCCTTATCCGCCAAGTTTATTAAATGATTTAGTTTCACGGTTTTTTGATTAATTAACTTACATTTGAAGCAGGAAAAAAGCCTTGCATACATGCTGTGTATTTCTTCAAACATTTTAAAGTATTCTTGAGGTTTAAATTTCCTTACCAAAGTTGCATATGGTATGTAACATCTAGGTACCTAACATGCATTCTCACATAATATAAATATGTATGAAATAGCCGTTCACGAGCTACATAAAGGAAAATGTAATATTTGAGAGTGTGGCCGGAAGCACAACTGTAAAAATAACCATGGTGTTGTTTGGAGCCATAAGACTTAATCCTTTCACTTTTGAAATAAAGAGAAAGAACAGCGTTTAATGTTTGTTGACATAACTTGAACTCTGAAACCCAAACCATTTTATTTTAAAATGCTTAATTTACCATAGTCAGCAAAACACCCAAAGCAGAGCAATGTGTATTTCCAGAGTACTGGGTGAGTTTCCCCTCCGACCCAGAATATATCCATTTAGAGCTGTATTTATCATATGCAGTTCTCTTGGCAGGAAGAAAAGCTATTCAGCAAAACATAAAAAAGCTCTTAGAAGGAAAGCAATTCATTTTGTAGTTAGCTGGGTTTTACAAATACTAAAATATCACATTGAGGGTCTGTTTTAATAAGGTTGATGTATGAGAGCTGGGAGTTTTATAGAGACAACCATAATTTTCTTTTTTTTTCTGGTGAGGTAGTCACATTTCTTTCAACATTCAAAAGCACGAATAGATATCTCAATACAGGAAACACCATGTCAACCATAATTTTGAGTCAAGGTCAGCACTGTTTTATCATTCCCAAATTTGTTCTTTAAAAACATTTCCGTGATTTGAAGACTGTTTTACTTCCTAGACAGCCTTAGAGGTTTATCACGAACCTGAGTGTACAGAAAACCAAGCTTTTTCATTCATGGACTGCACTATTCTCATTCTCCAAAGGCATGTGATGAGAACAGGCTCTTTGGGAACAGATGAAGCTACTTTGGGGATTAAAACACAAATCAAATCCCTGTGAGCCCAGATGCAAGTCCTTTTGCAAATGTATGAAGATGTTTCTCTACAAAGACATCAGTTACTTTTTCTAAAAGCAAACTCCAAGCAAACCAGAGTTGTCATTTTTCTCTAAAAACCCGGGTTAAGGGAGAAATGATAGGCTAACACACACACACACACACACACACACACACACGCTATTTATTTTTTCATTTTTAAAAATAAGCCACTGGAATTGTGAATCCTTTAAAGAAAAAAATAGCTTTCTTATTGATTAGCCTCCATTATTCCCCACCTGACAGAATCTCTAGGGCTGCCCTTAGGAAACAGCTGACTTGAGTGTTGCTGGTTTGTTTAAACTTTTAAAAGATTAACAGGACTGACTTAAAAGAAGGATATTTCATTTTTACTCTTTTATTTTTAATGAAGTCATGTACTAACTTTTTAAAAATAAAACTTGGCACAGAGTAGGTTCTTGTCTTTTTTTAAAATATCTGTGGCTGTGTTGGGTCTTAGTTGCGGCATGCAGGATCTTTAGTTGAAGCATGTGGGATCTAGCTCCCCATCAGGAAATTGAACCCAGGCCCCCTGCACTGGGAGCTCAGGGTCCTTAGCCACTGGCCCACCAGGGAAGGCCCTGACAGAGTAACTTTCTACATAGGCAAATATCCATTTGGGTCATCAGGAAAGTGCCAGGTTGGGGAGGTAGAGAGGGAGGCTTTCTGTTAGCATATTCTCTCTATTGGTCTTTATAATGTTGGGGAAAACATTCCATGAATAATACAGAAAGTAGAACTGAGAAAACCATTTTTTTAGGGACCAAGATTACTTAGCGGACCAGAAACATAATTTGTTCTGAATAAAAAGACAACTCTTAAACATCTCAACACGTTGGAGAAAGTGGGTGGGAAGAGTCGGTTGAACCCCTTCCCCTCTCTGGTGCCCCCCTAGTTTGATGATGGCCTTGACCCTGGTTTGGAACGGTAGCTCCCGGGAGAACGTCTCCTTTAAACCACTTGCTGGGGCTGCACAAGGGGGCGCCGTCGGGGCTCCCCTTTTCAGAAGGTCTCTGCTCTCAGCCATGAAGGGGTGGTTGGGACAGGCCTGCCTTTGCTGTCAGATGGCGCCCTCTCCCCTGGGGGCAGGGCCAAGAAGGTTCCTCAGACCCACCTAAGGTTCCGTGCCACCCAAAGGCAGTTAGTTCCTCACCTCTCTGCATCTTCCCGCACTGGGCTGTGGGGCTCCCACTGGCTGTAGAAGTACCACCACCGCCCCAGGGGCCCTGACTGATAGATACCAGGTGCGTTGATTCGCTAACCTGGCCTGCACTGTCGATCTCTGAAAGAGGATCCACCACCACTGCTCCAAAAGGTGGTAGCTTTTGGAACATTCTATACTACGGCCCATCTTCCGATGGGAGAGCGGGCCCAGGTCCTGAGGATCTCTGTCATCCCCTAACGTGACACTTGTGTTCGGGAGAACAATCCAGAAGTTCTCAAGGTTAGGATCTGTGAGTCATCTACAGGGACCTCTGTGGAAAGACAGTGACTGTGGTACTCTCCTGGGGAGGCCCATGCCTAAATGCAAAAAGCCGAGTCTGATCCAGCAGGGACATGGCCTCCAGGCCTGCGTGGGCTCCTCCCTGGGGTGTGTCTGGAAGTAGGTGGTGTGTGAATATCAGGGGAGCAGCCCTCAGGTCACGTGGCTCACTGGAGTGGTCCACCCCCTCCCAGAGGTCACTCAGCCAACCAGCAGCACCCACAAGTGGGAACCATGGGGTTAACACAGTGATCCTGGACCAGACGCATTTCTGGCCATGTGAAGGAGGCCTGGCGGTGGTCCCAGGGGAAGGACCCTGTTGGGGAGAGTTGTCCTTAATCAAAGGGAGCCCCCAGGTTTCTCCTCTCAGCCCCTGAGGTCAGGAGCTGTCTGCTCTGGGCGTCTCCTGGCTACCTATTCCCGAGGGCAGCAGGTCAAGGATGCGCGTGGCTCCGGTCTGATTTTTCTTTTTTTTTTTTTCCAAGATTTATTTATTTATTTTACTTATTTTATTTATTTCTGGTTGTGCTGGGTCTTCATTGCTATGTGCAGGCTTCTTGCTGCAGTAGCTTCTCTTCCTGTGGAGAACAGGCTCCAGAGCACCCGCCGGTAGTCGTGGGCTTAGTTGCTCTGAGGCATGTGGGATCTTCCCAGACCAGGGATCAAAGCTGTGTCCCCCGCTTTGGCAAACAGTTTCTTAACCTCTGGAGCACCAGGGAAGCCCCTTCAGTCTGATTTAAGGTACCTCCCGTGTGAAGGATGCTGCCCAGACTGGGAGGGTCCCTCGATCCATGGTGCACCTTTTCCATCCTTCATTCTACTTCCTCCTGCTTGGGACTCTCCTGGCCCTTTTGGGAGACAGTTGAGTGCTGACTGAAAAAAGGCAAACGTTTCTGTCGGGGTCGGGGGTGGGGAGGGCGTGGGTTGTAAGCTGAGAACAAGGTCCTGCTTCCCCCTGGAGGGTGCACACCTGTGATACAACTTCACCTCCTCCCTCCCCACCTCCCCAAAGTCCTAGAGAAGATTCCTGACCCTTCCCCCTTTCCTTTCCATGGCAGGTGGAGCTCACAGGCAACAGCATTTATGAGTATATCCATCCTTCGGACCATGATGAGATGACTGCTGTCCTGGCAGCCCACCAGCCTCTTCACCATCATTTGCTCCAAGGTATTTCCTTCGGACGAAAAGAAACCAGAATGAACTCCAGACGATGCTCTTTGTTATGACCTAAGGGCTCTGTTTCCCACACTGCCCATCCAGGGTCCCTCCAGCAAACATGCAGTGTCCACGGAATAGGGGTTTGCTCTTATGCCTCTGTCCTTTAAAGCAATACTGCTGATCTCCTTTCATGTGCTGGAGACTGTGAGAGGTGCAGAGCAGGAGACAGAGAAAAGTGGTCCAAACCTTCCCCCCTAAGGTGCTCCTGGTTTAGAAAGCCAACAACCCAGGTCTAGATCTGGGCTTCTTAACCACAGGGTCTGAGGATAAAACTAGGGGAGACCATGAAATTGCATGAGATAAGTACATCTATTCCCTATTTAGTTGAGATCTAGCGTTTCCTTTGCCTGTAGACTGTAGACAGCAAGCCATCTTACTATCACTAATACCTGTGGCTTTGACTACAACAGAAATCATAGGTATTTTCACTTCATGTTATAGTTGTTGCAGGTATTTAAACATATTGGTTATGCTCACCACTGCTTTGAAATTGCAGGAGTTGTGATTCTGTTGCAGGATCTTGTTATTTTATGTGTTAATAAAGTAGCACATTTATAGCCCACTGTGATAAGCACCCTTAGACTAGATGTGGCATGGCTGTTCCATGGACAATGTGGAACCAGTCTTCACACAAAAGACTCCTTAATTTACAACTGCTACACATGCTAGGAAGACACAGAAAGACTTAATACAAGGGCCTGGCCTTGTAATTCCTTCCCATGGTCTAATGAGATCAACCAGTATGCTGACCAATATGTCACTTGTCTGCTTTGGGCTATGGAATTCCAACTCGGCCAAAATTCCACAGTGAGATAAAATGCCAAAGAAGAAGTGTCAAATGTGATGAGAATGGGGTAGCCAGCTACAGGGGGAAAGAAAATGGATTCCATTCTTACTGCTTCTTCCTGGGATGGGTCCTTCTAAGGCTAGGAGAGAACACAGACCAGCACTCTCAGTTTTAAAACCGCTTGCAGATCCAGCTCTGCGGCCCTCCTGTTTTAGCCCCAGAAATAGTCACCATGAGTCCACCAAGCATGGACACTGGTAAGCTGGTTTCTGAGATGAGATGGGGCCTTAATTGTAGCTGTGACCTCTGGTGCTTAAGTCCTTGGAAATGGTCTGGCTGCATAAATGAACAGGAATACGACTCTAAAGAAGTAATTTCTAACAAAATGAGAGCTAGAAGAGCACGCTGCTGCTGAATCTAGTGCTTTCCCTGTGCGGTTGTTTAAAGTTGGACAATGACCACTGGAATCTTAAGAGAATCCCTCAGAACGTTATGTTGTGTGTGTTTGTTTTAATTGAAGTATAGGGGCTCACAATGTTAAGTTTCAGGTGACAGCAAAGTGATAACGCTTTTATATATATTCTTTGTCAGATTCTTTTTCACAACAGGCTTTTACAAGATATTGGATGTGTTATTGTTTTAAAAATTACAGTGAGTTGATTGCAGGGAGTGGGCTTTCCGCTATTAGCTCTGGTTTCATTTTACCTTCCATGCCTTTAAAAAGTGTTTGGACAATGACAGTAAATGAGAGTTGGGATTATGGCGAGACACATCCAGTTTCCCCGTGGGGTTCACGTCTGAGGTGAGCCAACAACACAGTAGGAGGGGGTCTGGGAGAGGTGGGGTCTGTGTGGGACTCATTTCCACAGCCAATCGAGTGTTCAGGCTTTGAGGTTCACAAGCGGTTAGTTTTCTCCCCGATTTCTCATCTTCAGAGTTATTTTTGGGGGTCTGAACTGACCTCATTGTTTTATGGTAATGGTGTGAGACGTGGGGCTCTCCCCCAAACTGTATAATTTCCGGGGGTGATGTTTTTTAGACCTGAGCATGGAAACGTGACAGACTGGCCGCCATGTTAAAGGGAAGCTCCCCGGCCCCAGCCTGGGTGGAGGAATTATGGGTAAACGTGAAAGCCCCACCCACTGGGGGAGTCGGGGCCTCTGAGGCGACTGGGAGGGGCACAAGGCATTCCATTCCCCGTGGTGACCTTTCTTTAAAAATTAATTTATTAACCACCACCAAATGGCTGTTTATTTAGAGTGGACTGACCTCGCTCTCACCCGGGGCGAGGACGCTCTACCGTCCGTGCCCAGAGAGCTGATGTCCGCTCAGTAAGGCGGAGGGTGTTTCCTCAGGTTGTTTAGTCACCTCAGTCGTATCCGACTGTGAGACCCCCATGGACTGTAGCCCGCCAGGCTCCTGCATCCATGGGATTTCCCAGGCAAGAATCCTAGAGTGGGTAGCCATTTCCTTCTCCAAGAGATCTTCCCAACACAGGGATTGAACTCAAGTCTCCTGCGTTGGCAGGTGGATTCTTTGCCACTGAGCCACATGGGAAGCCCGTTTTCTTGGGGGATGTCTGCATTTGTAATAGTAAGGTGGAGATTTGTGTGTGAGGGCTTGGAAGGGAATGAAGGAAAGGCTTGGGCAGCCAGAGAAGGAGTGGGTGGGGAGCGGGGTCCACCCAGTGCTGTAACTCAGGGAGAACGCTTTGATCAGGCCCAGTGGGTTCACTGGGCCGTGTGCCCAGTCCCATGTGGCTGGGCAGTCCTGGTGCCCATGGTCATGGGCACACTGGTGGGAGGCACCCTGGGGCTGGCTCCCTCTGCCAAAGAAAAGCCTGCACTTCTGAGTCCTGGTCAGATGCGGGAAGTCAGATGCTTCTAAGCTACCAGGCAGGCACAGCACCAGCCCGGGGCTGGCCAAGGCAATTCTCTGGGCACCAGGCCTCTCCATGGCTGCCACAGGGACCACAGGCAGGTTGAGCTGGGCAGGGTCCCTACACAGAGGTTCTCACCTTGGCCCCAGGCTGGTGTTTCCGAGGTTCTTGGGATGGCCATGTTTCCGGAGCACATGGAAGCCACACAGGGCCAGGCTAGTCTCCTCAACCCACTGGAGGCCTGATAGTGAAAGTGTTAGTCTCTCAGTCGTGTCCGACTGTTTACGACCCCATGGACTGTGTAACCTGCCAGGTTCCTCTGTCCATGGAATTCTCCAGGCAGGATCCCTTCTCCAAGGGATCCTCCCAACCCAGGGATTGAACCTGGTTCTCCCGCATTGCAGGTGGATTCTTTACCTTCTGAGCCACCAACCAGGGCCTCAGTTCAGTTCAGTCGCTCAGTTGTGTCCGACTCTTTGCGACCCCATGAGTCACAGCATGCCAGGCCTCCTTGTCTATCACCAACTCCCAGAGTTCACTTAGGCTCATGTCCATTGAGTCGGTGATGCCATCCAGCCTCCTGCCTCCAATCCCTCCCAGCATCAGAGTCTTTTCCAATGCGTCAACTCTTCGCATGAGGTGGCCAAAGTACTGGAGTTTCAGCTTTAGCATCATTCCTTCCAAAGAACATCCAGGACTGATCTCCATTAGAATGGACTGGTTGGATCTCCTTGCAGTCCAAGGGACTTTTCCTGGTCACCAGCAAAAGTGCTCTGGCTGGGGGTCTGGGCGGCCCTGAGCGGAGGACTCTAGATGCTGGATCCGGCCCTGAGGGTTTATTGAGAGCCTGGGGATGAAGTCAGGGAAAACATTGTGGGACAGTTTGCCAATCTAACCTCCTGCCTGCTTTCAGAGTATGAGATCGAGAGGTCATTCTTTCTTCGAATGAAGTGTGTCTTGGCGAAAAGAAACGCTGGCTTGACATGCAGTGGATACAAGGTACCCAGCCTCGGGGCTCACAGGTAGAGAGGGGGCGGTGGCGGGTCTTCACTGTGCTCTGTGTTTTGCTTCACATTCAGGAATATCTGCAGACAGGCAGGTGGGGGGACCTAAGCGTTCTATACCGCCTAATGTAGAACTTTCTAGGGACACCACTCGTAGCAAATGCGAAAGCTGGCATTTTACAAGGACATCCCAGGCAGGCTGGATTGCATTGTCTAAGACCAGGAATACATGGAGCTAAGGGTAATATTTGGCTTTGGCACCTGCAGGTTCTACTCTGCACACAGGGCAGTCCCTCTAGAGTAGCCACATCTAGACTTTGTCCTGCCGCAGAGAAAAGGATCCTAAGCCCATCACTCTGGAGCGAAAGGTGGACAGGAGCCTTTTTATTTTTTCAGGTTTTTCACTTTGTATCGGGGTGTAGCCAGTTAACAATGTTAAGATAGTTTCAGGTGAACCAGTGAATTGATTCAGCCATTCGTATACATGTATCCCTTTTCCCCCAGATTCCCCTCCCATCCAGGCTGCCACATGACGTTGAGCAGAATTCCCTGTGTTGTACAGTAGGACCTTATTGATTATCCATTTTAAATATGGCAGTATGTACATGTCATCCCAAACGCCCTAACTATCCCTTCAGAAAGGAGGGAAAAACTATCCCTTTTTGCAGGAGAATTTGTATAAAAGGAGGGAGGGGTGAAGTGAAAAGAGAGGGGATGGTTTTGTGCCTTTGTCCTCTCTTTCTGGAATACCCTTCTCCCTTCCTCTCCATCTCAGGGTCTGCCTTTCCCCAGCCTCTCCTCAGCCCCCTCCTTTGAGCCTCACTCCTAGCTCCTCCCTTTGACCTTCACCTCAAGCTTATTTCATAATCTGGGCAATGAGTTTCATATCTGCTGTCCCAGCACCCCAGCCTCAGAGATGGGAGCCTCCAGCACTGCCCTACACATAGTAGCTATTCTTCTGGAGACTTGGGTCCTGAGTTGTTTCTGACTCTTCTTACCCATCTGACTGGCTCATCTTAAGTAAAACCCATCACCCACCTTGTCCTCAATTTCCTCATCAGTAAAATGGGAGAATAGGTTTCATGGGTAAGGTTTGTTCCAGCTCCAAAGACTGAGTGCATTTGGGAATACTGGAGGAAAGTTTTTGAAAAGAGAATATTTTAGCTGCTCATCACTACTGTTAGGATGATCTTGAGCCTTTCAAGATTTTACTGACTGTAACTTACGTAAATGCTTCCAATATTGAGGTTTAAAGCTGTGCGCATGTTTCAGTTTGACATCTGCCACTCTACAAACACTTGCTTGTATACGGTTCTTGGCTAGATCAGATGTTAATAGAAGGGTTTCTCTATAGCCACTCTGAATTTTTGCTTATTGTTGTTGTTGTGCAGTCGCTCAGTCATGTCTGACTCTCTGTGACCCCATGGACTGCAGCACGCCAGGCCTCCCTGTCCTTCATTATCTCCCGAAGTTTGCTCAAACTCATGTCCATTGAGTTGGTGATGCCATCCGACCGTCTTCCTCTGTCACACCCTTCTCCTCCTGCCCTCTATCTTTCCAAGCATCAGAGTCTTTTCCAGTGACTTGACTGTTCGCATCAGGTGCCCAAAGTATTGGAACTTCAGCTTCAGTATCAGTCCTTCCAATGAATACTTGGTGTTGATTTCCTTTCGGATTGACTGGTTTGATCTCCTTGCTGTCCAAGGGACTCTCAAGAGTCTTCTCCAGCACCACAGTTCTGAAGCATCAATTCTTGGCACTCAACCTTCTTTATGATCCAACTCTCACATCCCTACATGTACGTGAACTTGAAGTCGTTCAGTCGTGTCCAACTCTTTGCAACCCCATGGACTGTAGCCTACCAGGCTCCTCTGTTCATGGGATTTTCCAGGCAATAGTACTGGAGTGGATTGCCATTTCCTTCTCCAAGGGATCTTCCCAACCCAGGGGTCGAACCTGGGTCTCCCACATTGTAGACAGACGCTTTACCATCTGAGCCACCAGGGAAGTCCCTACATGACTACTGGAAAAACTATAGCTTTGACTATATGGACCTTTGTCAGCAAAGTGGTGTCTCTGGTTTTTAATATGCTGCCTAGGTTTATCATAGCTTTTCTTCCAAGAAACAACCATCTTTTTTTGCTTATTACCAGTAGATAAAATCTTAAATTATAAATAAGGTAAATAGGGACTTCCTTGATGGTCCAGTAGTTAAGAATCCATCTTCCAGGACAGGAGATGCAGGTTTGATTCCTGGTCAGGAAACTAAGATCTCACACACTGTGGGGCAACTAAACCGACATTCCACAACTAAGACCCAGCACAGCCAAATAAATAAATATTTCCAAAAAATAAATAAGGTACAATTTAAAATGAGGACTTTTTGCACTGAAAGAATTCTTCATTTACTGGAGTGATATAGTTTGTCAAATGATATCAATGTCAAGTTAACAGTTGCCAAGTTCATCCTCATCAGGGGGTGATAAGCATAAGAATCATTACTAAAATAAACATTATGGAACAAAAAGTTCAGTTCAGTTGCTAAGTTATGTCCAACTCTTTGCAACCCCATGGACTACAGTATACCAGGCTTCCCTGTCTATCACCAACTCCCAGAGCTTGCTCAAACTCATGTCCATCAAGTCAGTGATGCCATCCAACCATCTGGTTCTCTGTCATCCCCTTCTCCTCCCGCCTTCAGTCTTTCCCAGAATCAGGATCTTTTCTGATGAGTCAGTTCTCATCAGGTGGTCAAAGTATTGGAACTTCAGCTTCAGCATCAGTCCTTCCAATAATATTCAGGACTGATTTCCTTTAGTATGGACTGGTTGGATCTCCTTGCAGTCCAAGGGACTCCCAAGAGTCTTCTCCAACACCACAGTTCAAAAGCATCAATTCTTTGGCGCTTAGCTTTCTTTATAGTCCAACTCTCACATCCAGACATAACTATTGGAGAAACCATAGCTTCCCAAAATGTCTTTGTGTGCCATCTAATTGCAACTTGGCCCTGAGTTAAAGTGAAAGTGCTAGACACTCAGTCGTGTCTGACTCTGCAACTCCATGGACTGTAGTCTGCCAGGCTCCTCTGTTCATGGACTTCTCCAGGTGAGAATACTGGAGTGAGTTGCCATTTCCTTCTCCAGGAGATCTTCCTGACCCGGGGATCAAACCTGGGTCTTCTGCATTGCAGGTGGATTCTTTACCATCTGAGCCACAGGGGAAGCCTGTTAATTATGCCTAAATCCATTTTGCAGTACATTAGAATCCCCTCTTGTGGAGTTACCTAAGCATAGTCAATTACATAAGACAAACCTTATATTTAATTATGATATTACCTCCTAAGAAAGAAGCAGAGTTCATTTCTTCCAAGCAGTGAATCAGGCATCTGTCAGCATGTTGGCCACGGGGCTCAGTAGAGGCTGGGCTCGGGGATATTCCAGCTCATTCCAGAAGGCAAGCAGGCCCAGAGTCAGGAAGGTATGAGGCTGACCCTGCCTCTCTTTCCCAGGTCATCCATTGCAGCGGCTACCTGAAGATCAGGCAGTATATGCTGGACATGTCCCTGTACGACTCGTGCTACCAGATCGTGGGGCTGGTGGCTGTGGGCCAGTCGCTGCCGCCCAGCGCCATCACCGAGATCAAGCTGCACAGCAACATGTTCATGTTCAGGGCCAGCCTCGACCTGAAGCTGATATTCTTGGATTCCAGGTGAGTCTGGCACCTGCTGCAGCAAAGTTCCGGAAGATTCTGATGGTGGAAACCGGACCCTGGAAGCTACACTATTAAACCAAAATGTAACAAGCAGGAAGCCATACTCAGAATGCGAATTAGAAAGAGATTTAGTGAAAAGAAGTCAAGAATTGAAAGAATTAGTATCAGCCTTAATATTCAGGAGTGACTGGCTTCTCCAGCTTATAGGTACTTGTTTTTTTGTTTATATTTTCATTATCTCACTGGAGTTTGAACTGGAAGTACGTGTTGTAGGCAACAGCCTTTTCTGCAGGCCCGCAATGTCAGGATTCTGCCTCATATCTCCATCAAGTTGGTAGAACATTAAAACAAACAGAAAGTTTCCACTCTGAGTGGTGTGTGTTGCGGGAGGCCTTTCAGCGCCAGCTGGCGGGAAGCCAGGCTCTGACGGTCACCACAGGACGGGGCAGCAGGCAGAGAGGTGGCCTTCGCCTGGGGAAGAGCTGTGGGCTCAGCTCCACAGGCAGCTTTTGGGGCCTGGGCTGGGAGGCCATCTCCAGTGGATGGGGAGGGGGCACTGCAGCCCCCAGACTGTTTGCCACTGGGCAAAGCCCAGCGATTTGAGAATCTCTTCTCAGAGAGAGGAGGGAAGGTGGACGGGGCAGAGGCACTGACCTGTTGTCTTGCTTGGCCTGGGGGAGCCTGCTGGCAGGGGGAGGCCTGAGGGGGACACTCCCTGGGCTTCCATTTTCTTCATTCACTCGGCTGCCCACGGGGGTGTTAAGGAAAGATGAAACTAGATGGTAGATGGGAAGTGTTTGTAAAAGGAAAAAAATCTGATATACCTGCAAGGTGAGTCATCTTGCTTCCTGGCCTTTTAGATACCTCGGCTGTACAGACAGGAACAAGTGGTCAGAGACCCCACTCCTGACTTTTGGTGTGTGTAGCTGAGCTTTCTTGGAGAAAAATTAATATATATGTATATACACTTATGGCACTAGTGTATATATGCACATATGGTAATAGTGGTGAAGATCCTGCCTGCCATGCAGGAGACATAAGAGATATGGGTTCGATCCCTGGATCAGGAAGATCCCCTGGAGGAGGGCATGGCAACCCACTGTAGTATTCTTATCTGGAGAATCCCATGGACAGAGGAGCCTGGCAGGTGACAGTCCATAGGGTTGCAGAGTCAGACCCAACTGAAGTGACTTAGCAAGCAGGCATGCACATATATGTTATAAATACACATATGTATAGCACATTTTCCCTGTATGTCTTGAAGCTAGGATTTATTGATTTTTTTCCACTTCTTTTTTTAAAAGATTTGTTAAAATTTACAGCAGTTGTAGTGCACGGGCTTAGTAGCCCTGAGACGTGTGGGATCTTCCCAAACCAGGGATCGAACCCATGTCCCCTGCATTGGCAGGCAGATTCTTAACCACTGGACCACCAGGGAAGTCTTTTTTCCACTTTTAAAACATTGCAGTAAAGTATACATAACATAAACTTGATCATTTTACCCATTCATGGAATAAAAGTAAACTTACTTGGCTAAGGATGGGAGATGAAGACATTAATTAGTTTAGTTACTCGTAAATGCATCTCAGAACCACTCGGAGGTAGAGGCATGGCAAGGCATGGCCTTACAAAGTCGTCATCATGCTCCCAGAAACTCTAAGCCAAAGAGGAAACATAACTCCTTGGGGGAAGGATGCCGGCCCGATGCTGCCCGGGGATGTTTCCCTGCAGTAAAGATGGGAGCACCTGCAGGGGAGGAGCCAGGCATGGGGTAGACAGCACTACCCACAGTGACAGAGCAGCTCTCTCTAGACTTAGGAACCACTTCTAAAAGGGACTTCCTTCCCTGGAGGTCCGGTGATTAAGATTGCATGCTCCCAATGCAGGGGGTGTGGATTCGATTCCTAATTAGAAAACTAATATCCCCGCATTCTGCAAAACATAGCCAAAAAGACCAAAAAAAAGTGGACTGCAAGAAAATCCACTGGCTGTGTTTATTATTGTAGAAATTTGGGAGAATATGACAGGTTTCTCCTTTGTTTTGTCTCCCACTTTTTCTTCAGCCATCCTGGGGAAAGCCTCTGAAGCTCAGTGAATTCTCTAGAAGAGGAAAGAGGGGTGTTTCCCCAGAGGAGAGAGTTCGGGCCTTCTCGAGCTGTTCCATCCACACAGCTCTGACACGGGAGGGACAAGGGGAAGGCTTTATGGAAGAGGGTGTGCGACCTTAGCTCAGAGGCCAGCTTCCTCCCGAAGGGACCTCAGATGCGAGTTTTCCTCTGCTTTGGGGTGTGAGGGCCAGGCCCCTGAGTGGGTTGAAAGCAAGGGGGTCATGCCAAGGAAGACTTCCTGTCTCTATAGGAAGCTCTTCTTGCCAAGTACAAGGAAACGTCTAGCAAAGCCTTGAGGTGCTTCTGAACCCCAGCCACCCAGGAGGTCCTTAAGATGGTCTGAAATTTGCCGGGAAATTCTTCACACTCTGGCCTTCAGGTGGTTGTAGCAGTTGAAAGGCCACTGGGCCGGGAGACAGAGGAGCCGGCCCAGTGCTGGGTGGGCAGCAGAATGGCCTGGTGGTGTGACGTCAGTTCCTACATCCAAACCCCAGAAGCCACAGAGAGGGGTTGGCCTGAAGCCCAGTAGCTCTAAAGTCACAAGGGCCAGGGTGGTGGGCCTGTTGGAGGGGGCCCAGCCGCCCCCCACCCACCCACCCAGCATAATCCCAGAGAAAACTGAACTCGACAAAACCTGAAATTCGGTTCATAGGGGTTTTGTGGTATTTCACTTTGAAACTGTAGCTGGTGCTTTTGCTAAGGATGGGTGAACCCGACGATGTTTGGGTTTGGCAAATCCCCCTGACAGGTCTTCAGACACTAGAGGGTTGGAAAAAACCAAGAAGGCATGCTGCCAAAGCCTTCCCTTCCCTTTAATTTTTTAAAGCCAGTGTGTACTTTGATGAGAAACTTAATACATGTGTTTCTGATTCATTTACACGTTCGGGACCGTTGTTCTGAAACTTTACGTCTAACGGGTCTGGGAAGCCTCTTTCATCCCCACACGGTAGAGATGCCTGGTTTTCTTCTTGGGTGGGGGGGAGCCAGACGTCTCAATTTTCCTGCCACACAGAGGCAGACTCCGGTGGGGCCTGAAGTTCTAGGTGGCCCTCGGACAGGTCCCCCGGGCCCTGAGAGGCTCTGGCCTGTGCAAATTCCCTTTCTACCCACCTCGAGCCCCATCTCCTTCCTGCCCTGGAGGAACACCATGGAAATGTGCACACCAAATAGTGAATGATTCCAGGGAAATACGAGGCTCCCAGAGATTTACGACCCGAAGCCCATGCAGAGCTCAACAGAAAGGGGAGCGGGTTAGGGAATGAAAGTGAGGTCAAATTTCCCCATTTAATTTACAACTAGCGTTTCAGATCCGGGCCAGCAGGGCCCCCAGTCCGTGCCACCCTCAGTCCCCACTTACTTCTCCCCGTGGCCTCACTGCCCTTGGAATCTCCTCTCGTCCCCTTCTTTCATCTGTTCTTGAATATCTGTCACCAAGATGTTGGGGCCACCTCCTCCTGGGACGTGGTTCCCAACACAGTTGCCCAAGGCCTGGGAGTCAATATCACAGCCACATGCAGTTCTTACCTGCGAGTGGAGCGATGCATGTGCTAGTGATGATGCCATCGTGGGAGCTGGGAACTACTCTTCTTCAAAGAGCTAAAGTGGGAAATCAGTATGCTTGAGGCTGAATGAAAATAGGAACAAAGTAGGGGCGTATAAGCACCAGGAGAGTGTTTTCATGTCCACGGTGAGCTTAAGGCTTGCTTTCAGTCACAACAGTTTGGGATATTGTTTTACTATTTCTGGGGGCTCTAAGACAGTCCTCCATTGATAAAGAGGCCTCAGTGTCTCCATTATTCCCCATAGCTCATCCATCGGAATCACCCCATCATAGCATTATCACCCTGGAACCAGCTGTGCCAGTTAACTGTCCAGTGTGGACGGGAGGGTTACAGGTTTGCACATGCAATAGGCGAGATGTGAAATCAACCCAAGTGTCCATCATTAGGTGAAAGGATAAACAAAATGTAGTGTCTACATAAAGTAGAATGTTACACAACCATTAAAAGGAATGACATTCTGATAGATGCTATGGCAGGAATGAACCGTGAAAGCATGTTAAGTGAAAAAGAAGCCAGAAGCAAAAGGTCAAATATTATATCCCTCCTCTTAGATGAAATTTCTAGAGTAGACAAATACAGAGATAGAAAGTAGAAGAGAAATTGCCAGGGACTTGGGGAGGGGAAGGGGGGAATCGTTGTTTAATGGATACAGTTTCTGTTCTGGGTGGTGAAAAGTTCTGGAAGTGGAAGTGGTGATGGTCATTGTGAATTGTACCCTTTAATATGGTTAAAATGGTAAATTTTATGTTGTGCATATTTTAACTACAAGGATTTTTAAAGGATTCACAGTAATTTTTAAAACGTTCTCTTTCCCAAAAGCCCTAGCGAGAGGACATTTTCTCACCTTGGCAGCTTCTCCTGATATTAGTAACAAGTTCACTCTTTTTTAAAATATATATATATATATTTATTTATTAATGTATTTATCCATTTGGCTGCACCAGGTCTTAGTTGTGGCACGTGGGATCTAGTTCCCTGACCCCGGATGGAACCCAGGCCCCTTGCATTTGGGAGTGCAGTGGTTAGCCACTGGACCATGAGGGAAGTACCAACAAGTTCACTGTTAAACATCCTCTGATAAGCTTTACTCTGAAAATGGATACAGTCTTCAGTTCAGTTCAGTCGCTCAGTCGTGTCCGACTCTTTGCGACCCCATGAATCACAGCACACCAGGCCTCCCTGTCCATCACCAACTCCCAGAGTTCACTCAAACTCATGTCCATCGAGTCAGTGATGCCATCCAGCCATCTCATCCTCTGTCGTCCCCTTCTCCTCCTGCCCCCAATCCCTCCCAGCATCAGACTCTTTTCCAATGAGTCAACACTTCGCATGAGGTGGCCAAAGTACTGGAGTTTCAGCTTTAGCATCATTCCTTCCAAAGAAATCCCAGGGCTGATCTCCTTCAGAATGGACTGGTTGGATCTCCTTGCAGTCCAAGGGACTCTCAAGAGTCTTCTCCAACACCACACTTCAAAAGCATCAATTCTTCGGCACTCAGCCTTCTTCACAGTCCAACTCTCACATCCATACATGACCACAGGAAAAACCATAGCCTTGACTAGACGAACCTTTGTTGGCAAAGTAATGTCTCTGCTTTCAATATGCTATCTAGGTTGGTCATAACTTTTCTTCCAAGGAGTAAGCGTCTTTTAATTTCATGGCTGCAGTCACCATCTGCAGTGATTTTGGAGCCCAGAAAAATAAAGTCTGACACTGTTTCCACTGTTTCTGCTTCTATTTGCCATGAAGTGATGGGACCAGATGCCATGATCTTCGTTTTCCGAATGTTGAGCTTTAAGCCAACTTTTTCACTCTCCACTTTCACTTTCATCAAGAGGCTCTTTAGTTCCTCTTCTCTTTCTGCCATAAGGGTGGTGTCATCTGCATATCTGAGGTTATTGATATTTCTCCCAGCAATCTTGATTCCAGCTTGTGCTTCTTCCAGCCCAGCGTTTCTCATGATGTACTCTGCATATAAGTTAAATAAGCAGGGTGACAATATGCAGCCTTGACGTACTCCTTTTCCTATTTGGAACCAGTCTGTTGTTCCATGTCCAGTTCTAACTGTTGCTTCCTAACCTGCATATAGGTTTCTCAAGAGGCAGGTCAGGTGGTCTGGTATTCCCATATCTTTCAGAATTTTCCACAGTTTGTTGTGATCCACACAAAGGCTTTGGCATAGTCAGTAAAGCAGAAATAGATGTTTTTCTGGAATTCTCTTGCTTTTTCGATGATCCAGCGGATGTTGGCAATTTGATCTCTGGTTCCTCTGCCTTTTCTAAAACCAGCTTGAACATCTGGAAGTTCACAGTTCACGTATTGCTGAAGCCTGGCTTGGAGAATTCTGATCATTACTTTGCTAGCATGTGAAATGAGTGCAATTGTGCAGTAGTTTGAGCATTCTTTGGCATTGCCTTTCTTTGGGATTAGAATGAAAACTGACCTTTTCCAGTCCTGTGGCCACTACTGAGTTTTGATACAGTTTTAAGTCATTCCAAATCTTTTTTTTTTTTTTTTAGCACCTCCTGCAGTTGCTTGCTTAAGACTGTTATTGAAACTCTTAAATATCCCACAGATTTCAGAAAATAACTCCTTTTTTACAATTTTATTTATTTTTATTTTTGTCTGCTCTGGGTCTTTGTTGCTGCATGGGCTTTTCTCTCGTTGTGGAAGTGGGAGCTGGTCTTCATTGTGGTGCACAGGCTTGGGCTCCAGGCATGCAGGCTTCAGTCCTTGCGGCTCTCAAACTCTAGTGCACAGGCTTAGTTTCTCAGAGACATGTGGGACCTTCCCACATGGGACCAGGGATTGAACCCATGTCTCCTACCTTGGCAGGCAGATTCCTATCCACTGAGCCACCAGCAAAGCCCCCAAACCTTCTTCTAACTAGTAGTTTCAGAAGGACATTCCTGCTCATGAAGAGTGTGGCGTCCTGCAGCAGGCTGGAGTTCATAGACTTCCTTCTTGTAAAAAAGATCATACTTAGTTTCCAACATCAACAACTTCACCAAGCCGTTTCAAATGATTGGTTGGCAAAACCGACATTAGTGTAAATGAAAGGCAATCTCAGGGCTGTATAACTCACCGGCAGCTGCCGTCCTCCCCTAGGGTGACGGAGCTGACCGGGTACGAGCCTCAGGACCTGATTGAGAAGACCCTGTACCATCACGTGCACGGCTGTGACGTCTTCCATCTCCGCTATGCGCATCACCTCCGTGAGTACCACGTCACCCTGGCCGGGAGCCCTGGCAGCTGGGAAGGGGCGCCACACAGTGGGGACGGTACCCGGGCAGCCAGGAGGGGGCGCCACAGAGTCCGGACGGTGCCCTGGTTTGCTGCAGTGACTCCCCATCCCGTACACACGGATCTGAGGCCTCAGATCTGTCTCTGGGCAGCCCTGGATTTCAGCACAGCCCCTTGTCAGCTCTCAAACATCTAAGGAATCCCTGGCAGGTGTGGGATGGCTGCTGGAGTATGGATGTGGAACTTCAATTGCTCTGGATGGCCATCTGGATGCCAGTTATGGATAACAACCAAAGCAGAAGAACTGATCATTTACAGGGAACTTACTACCATCCAGCTCTAGTTTAAGGGATTAAATACGTTACCAAGCCAGTGAGGGAGGTTCTTATGTGCGTGATCCTCCTTTTACTGTTGAGAACATTGAGGTTCAGAGAGGTTGCCCATGGTCACACAGCAAAGAGGGGGCAGAGCTGGGTGCTGAATCCAGCGAATTTGGTCTCCAATGGCTGGGAAGCTCAGGGAGACCACAGGTTCCTAGGATGGGAGAAATTCATATGGAAAGAGAAAATAAACAGTACTCCATTTGCAAGGCGGTTTGGGGACCATACAATGGGAGGGTGGGGGCGCTATTCACTTAAATGTCTAGACAAGTATCGCTTTCTTTTCTAGAATCTAAATTGAGGCAGCAGATAACTGGGAAGGAGTAGAATACCTTATCCCCCCAGTGTCTAACCCTGCCACGCTGATGGCCAGTTCAGAGGTGCTTGTTCGTGGGGGTGAAGAGGGCTGGGGAAGCCAGAGATGCTGTGACACGGCCCCAATGGCACATCCTGCTTCTTGCTGTGTGAGGAGGACTGAGAGGTGTCAGAGGACAGGTTGCTGGGGTGGGCCGGAGGTGGACGGTGGGTCTAGGGGCTGCCTGGCCATTTGGTGACAACTGGGACCTGGTCAGCCCGGCAGATGCTAGGGTGTCGCTGTTCTTTTGTCCTGAGTCACTCAGGGCAGAGACGCGTGACGACCGGGACATTGGCTGGGCAGACCCGTCGCTTCTTCCTGTTCCTCGTTAAGTCACGTGGAAAGAACTCTACCTGCTCAGAGACACGGAACTGTGAGCAGGCTTTTCTTTATTTTAGTACAAATGGCCAATCATGCTCTCGTATAAACACCCCTGACTTTCTTAAAGCCCGGCTTGGTAGGAAGCAGCTGCCTAATATTGGGATGGGTTTTTAGGTCGGAGTCACTGATTCAGGAGCCAGATGGCTTCCTTGTGCAAACAGGGTGGGAAGTGTCCATTACAGAATGAGATCTTTGAGGGCCTGTACGGGCAGGCAGTAGAGGGGAGCAGTGGGGAGTATGTGCTCTGGAGCAAGGAGAGTGGACTGGGACGTGGAAGACAGTGTGCACCACGGAGCAGTCTAGAAGGGAGGACAGCTGGGGGCAGGGGACCAAAGGGGAGCGTTCACACCTCCACACCGCCCCACTGACCATTGTCGGGATATCCGAGGGGAAGCCCCAGCCCTGGGGTTCCCAGCCCCATCTCCCTGAGACAGGAGGGCTTGGGAGCCTCTCTCTGCAGCATAGGAGTTAACAGTAAATCCTTGAATTACATGGAGGGAGAGTTGTTCCCCAAAGAGTGGAAGCAAGTTGGGAAATCTGACCTGGAAATGCAGAGAGAGGAAGCTAACAGAATTAAAAGTCTTTGTTTTAAATACCATTTTTTAATATCTCTCACACTGCCTAGCTAACAGAGGGGAGCAGGGGATTTTTCAGGCAGAATAAATTCAACTCGGGCTTTGGAAACTGGCCATGGTGGTGGCCAGTAGGAGGCTCCCAGGTTCCCCAATGTGGACCGAATGCGTTTCACCTATCGAACCTGAGGGCCATTGGGCCAGGTGGGCCGGGTGGGCCAGGAGGTGGAGAGGCCTGTGGGTGGGACTGGCCCCCCCTGGGCCTGTTGGGCACTCTGGTCTTCAGTGGTTCTAACCACTCGATGGGTCTCCAGCATGTCCACCAGGAGCCCCTGGTCTTCGCCAGCTCATGTGACTTCCCAGAACCGGAAGAGGGTGTGTTTGTGAGGTCTCCTGCAATTCACGTGATGAGTTCACCTTCCTTCATTTGGAATGGGGATTTCCAGACCTTGCGGTTATCAAAGGGACCCTGAGAGGGAAGGTGCACCCAGGCATCTCAGAGACACGCAGAAAAGGTGGAGGGTTTACATACCAGAGGGAGAACGGCTTTCTTTCCCAAAAGAGCTGTAGAATTGGTCAATCAAAGACGGAGAACAGCGGTATTGACAGTGATTGCTGTGTGACTCCGACCTTCACTGTGGCCGAGAAGCCTCTGCAGAGGCAGGAGGCCCAGAGCAGGGGGCAGCGGGCCCCGGGGTGGACGGGTGTGGCCTCAGATCCAACCCGGCTCCCCTCCACCAGCTTCCCTGCACCCCATATCAGTGTGTGAGCAAAGTGGCAGCCCAGGCTCCTACCCACACATGGGGCAAAGGTGGGTCTCAGCCTTGGCTCCAGCCTTGGGACCCACCCCCCTCCAGACGCCCCCTCCCAGCAGCCAAGACACCACCCTGAAGGTCACTGACCCTCAGAGCTGGAGCTTTGGATGAGGAAAGCGATGATGGTCCTCAACCGGGGCAGGTGTTTGGAGGCAGGTCTTCGTAGAGCTCGGGCGATGCTGAACGTGTGGTCCCCGAGGCCTTCGCTCTCTTTCCTGGGCTTCCTGTTCCCATACCTCTCCACCCCCAGGAAGGCTTGGCATTGCCTTACCTTCCTTAAACTCCAGAAGCTGAGTTAGGTCCAAGGGCAGCAGGTTATCTAGACGGTCGCCGAAGCAGGGTAGTAAGTGGGAAGGACCTGCGGAAGGGAGGGAGCCCCTGAGGGAGGCAGCATGTCAGCCGGCGTTGCTGACGGGCCCTCCATGCCCCGGGGACCCTAAGCCGGGCAGGACCCCTGCCCCTGGTGGGTGCTGAGGGGAGAGGGGGTGCAGGTACTTACACCCCGGCAGGCATCAGCCAGGCACTCTTGGGATGTCGAGTCTGCCTGCTTATCTGTCCTCTGTCAGCACGGGCTCGGCCTAAGAAGGGCCAGGAGTGGGGGGTCTGGGAGGAGGGGAGGCGGGTCTGGGGAGTAGGGGGGACCACCAGGGAGGAAGAGGGGGGTCTCTGGGAGTTTCTGGTGTGTCGGCCCACGTGACGGTCCTCTCTCTACAGTGTCTGCTCAGCTTCCCCACTCCCTGGCCTCGTGGTCCTCTCTCCGCAAGCTGCCCTCGCTTCCTGTGCAGGCCGGTCTCCTCGCTCACTCTCTTTCTCTGTCGCTGTCTGTCTGTCTCTCTCTCTCTCTCGGGGGGACAGGCCCTTACCGCCCCAGGTCCCCGTCAGGTGGGGGAGTGTTCTCCACACACGAGCTCCCGAGGCCAGGCTGAGGTGCGCCACCCCTGGGCCCGGGCTCGGGGAGGTGCCCCTGGGCTGGGCTGGGCTCTTTCTGACGGCTTGCCCTCCTCTCGGCTCCCGCATGGACCGCATGAGTCAGCCCTGACAGAACTCCGCCGACTGGGCGAGGAGCCGCACAAGAGTGTTTTCTCACTGAGCTGGAGGCCAGAAGTCAAGGTCGGGGGTCACGGGGCTGGGTTCTGTCCTCTCTCCTTGGCGTGTGGATGCCCGGACGTTTTCTCCCTGTGTCCTCCTCCTGTGTCTGGGTCGCTTTCTCCTCTCTTCTTTCTGAGGACCTGGTCACATGGGGTCAGGCTCTCCCATGTGACTTCATGTTATCCGATCACCTCTTTAAAGGCCCTGTCTCCAGACAGTCATGTTTGTGATGCTGGGGTTGGGATGTCAACATGTGAACTTGTCAGTCAGGGGGACACAATTCAGCCCATGAAAAGGGCTTCTTTTCAGTGTCTCTGTGTCCTCGCCTGGGGGGTGGGCACAGTCCTGTTCCCACTGGACACCCTGGCTTGGGGAGGACAGGAGAGGAGACGGAGGAGGTGGGACGCGTCCCTTCACCAGGTGACATTTTGGTCGTGTCTCCGGCCGCTCTGGTGGCTCAGTGGCCCAGCCGACCTCCCGCCCTGCAGGGTCCCCACGAGTCCCCATGATGGCCCCTGGGGATGGGGCTTCGGGTCCTTCAGTCCAGCCACACCCAGAGCTGCCCTGGGGGCCGCCTGGGACCTGGGCGGCCACTTGGCTTTGGCTGCTTCTCCCCTAGCCGCCGTAGCTGAACGCGGCCACAGTGACCCTCTCGCTGGGCCCCTCAGGCCTCCAAGGCCCCTGGGGGAGCCGCTTCCTGTGAGATGCACGGACCTTCTGTCTTTGCAGTTCATGAGGTAATTTAGCTTGGGAAGAAAATTAACAGCTGTGGACACCCAGGACCAAAGGAGGTCACCCTCTGGTTCTCCCAGGTCAAGCTGTCTCCTCCATACTGCGATCCGAAACCGAGGAGCCAGGCGCAGGGCTCTGCTAGAGGCCTGATCGGACGTCATGAACGGAGGCTCTAGAGGACCGTGGTCAGCCATACGGTTTTCACACATTCTTCAAAATATTATCTTAACCGGGAGCAGGAGTCCACAGTCTGAAGAAAGCACAGCCCCTAAAGACAGAATCAACGCCTTCCAGAAACACAGCCTTGCGAGGAGTAGCAGGGCTGGCCAGCGTGGTTCTGGGGAGCTCGGCCTTCCAGAGGGCACGAGACAAGGGGGCAGGGCTGGCCCCAGCACCTCACGGCACTTCAGCCTGTGGTCAGTGGGGTCCTGGGCATTCCCAGCTGAGCTTTCCAAGGGAGACTGTGCCAGTGCTCCCCCCAGAACATTCTGTGAGGGGGTCCTCTAGGGCAGGGGTCCCCAACCTCTGTGATCTAATGCCTGATGATCTGAGGTGGAGCTGATGTAATAATAATAGAAATAAAGTGCACAGTAAATGTGATATACTTGAATCATCACGAAATCGTCTCCTCCACTCCGCCACAGTTTGTGGAAAAAATGTCTTCCACAAAACTGGTCCCTGATGCTCAAAGGTTGGGGACCGCTGTTCCAGGGGCTTCTCTGGGAAATGTCTTGGGCCCTCCCAGCTCGTTCCCCTCACCGCCTCCTGGTGGCTGAGGGGCAGTCCTGCAGCCCCATTACAGGGCCGTGGGGACAGGCTCCCCAGCTGGAGCTTGCCCCCTTGCTGCTTTCGTGAAGCATTTGGGGACTCTTTCTTGTATGTGGGGGGCTTGACCTGCAGGTCCTGGAGGTGGGCAGGGGGCAGCCTGGTGCACAGGTGGGGCAGGGATCAATACTGGTAGACCCGAAGGTGTGTGTCAAGGGACACTGAGCAGAGTTCTTGTGGACACAGTGTTTAGGACGAACCTAATGTCTGCATAGCTGTTCATCCAAAGTAGTGGAGAATCTCACCTACTTCCCTAGGGAGGCCCCTGTCCAGAGTGGGCCAAGCCCCAATGCCAAAGAGAACACAGGCTGTGTCCAACCATCAAAATATTTCAGTGTTCCGAAAAGGCTTTGAAGCCTTAACACGTGGAACATATTTCAAGCAACTGTCATAACAAAATTATAAAGTCTTTGACTGTGTGGATCACAACATATTGTGGAAAATTCTTCAAGAGATGGGAATACCAGACCACCTGGCCTGCCTCCTGCATACAGAGAAATCTGTATGCAGGTCAAGAAGCAACAGTTAGAACTGGACAAGGAACAACAGACTGGTTCCAAATCGGGAAAGGAATACGTCAAGGCTGTATAGCGTCACCCTGCTTATTTAATTTCTATGCAGAGTACATCATGAGAAACGCTGTGCTGGATGAAGCACAAGCTGGAATCAAAATTGCCAGGAGAAATATCATAACTTCAGATATGCAGATGACACCACCCTTATGGCAGAAAGCGAAGAACTAAAGAGCCTTTTGATGAAAGTGAAAGAGGAGAGTGAAAAAGTTGGCTTAAAGCTCAACATTCAGAAAACTAAGATCATGGCATCTGGTCCCATCACTTCATGGCAAATAGATGGGCAAACAATGGAAACAGTGACAGACTTTATTTTGGGGGGATCCAAAATCATTGCAGGTGATGACTGCAGCCATGAAACTAAAATATGCTTGCTCCTTGGAAGAAAAGCTATGATCAACCTAGACAGCATATTAAAAAGCAGAGACATTACTTTACCAACAAAGGTCCATCTAGTCAAGGCTATGGTTTTTCCAGTAGTCATGTGTGGATGTGACAGTTGGACTATAAAGAAAGCTGAGTGCCAAAGAATTGATGCTTTTGAACTGTGGTGTTGGAGAAGACTCTTGAGAGTGGCTTGGACTGCAAGGAGATCCAATTAGTCAATACTAAAGGAAATCAGTCCTGAATATTCATTGGAAGCTGAAACTCCAATATTTTGGCCACCTGGTGCGAAGAACTGACTCATTGGAAAAGACCCTGATGCTGGGAAAGATTGAAGGCAGGAGGAGAAGAGGATGACAGAGGATGAGATGGTTGGATAGCATCACTGACTTGATGGACATGAGTTTGAGCAAGCTGCGGGGGGTTGGTGATCCACAGGGAAGCCTGGCATACTGCAGTCCATGGGGTCGCAATGGGTTGGACACGACTGAGCGGCTGAACTGAGATAAGGCAACTGGTGTAGACCTGTGGAGAACACACTAAATGACACACAAGAGTCATAGACTCAAATGCGTACAGGGCCAGGCATGTAACATGAATGTATGAACGGGCTCAGGGAAAGAGAGTGGAGCTTATGGTCAACTGGAGAACACATGACCCACCCAAGGGTGTTCTGGTCGTAACGGCAACTCTGTGCCACCAACATAGCGTGTCTGTGGACACGTGTCCATGGGATGTCAGCTGGTCTTCAGATAGAAGATACACTTGAGGGCTTCCCTGGTGGCTCAGTGGTAAAGAATCCCATCCGCCAGTGTAGGAGACACAGGTTCGATCCCTGATCTGGGAAGATCCCTTAATTGCTGTGGAGCAGTGAAGGCTTCGTGCCACAACTTCTGCGCCTATCCTCTGGAGCTTGCAAGCCGTAACTGCTGAAGCCTTCGAGCTCTAGAACCCATGCTCTGCAACAAGAGAACCCGCTGCAGTGAGAGGCCTGCACGCCACCACCGGAGAGTAGCCACATGTAGAGAAAAGCCCGCACTGCCACAAAGATCCAGCGCGGCCAAAAAACACATAAATAAAACTGGTTTTACACTTAGAGGAGTACTCCAATTTCCAGTGAGGACTTTAGATTGATGATCTGGGGAGATTGGCTTCTGCTGCTGGCTTCTCTGGCCTCTGGACTGAAACGGACAACGGAGCTTAACTCACACACAGATCCCTTCCATATGCTGCCCTCCAAGCAGAGTCTGGAGGTTGAAGCAGCTCTGCCTTGCTGACGAAGGTGTGGGGAGCCCATGCCTTAACTGGGAGCCATGAGCCAGGAAACAGGAAGTAATCTAGAAAGCACAGTGCCGTCTACATGCCGCCCTGCCCCCGGGAGCAGTTTCGGGTGTTTATAGGTGTGACCCGATGGGTCTGTGGAGCCTGTCCTCTGTGCTGTCTCACTGTGCAGATGTTGCATGGTGTGGCCTTCTGGAAGTTCCTCCCGCCGCCCGCCCCCTGCCCCCTGAACTTTACAGATCTTCTTACCAACCAGACTGCCTCCAGCAGCAGGTGTAGAGCAGTGGGGTGTTGGGGGGCATGTGGGCACACCGAGACCCGCTCCCCTAAGGACCACGTGGCTTGTCCTCAGTCTTGCCATCTGCAGTCTCCCTGGGGCCCCATTGGCAGCAGAGACTGAGAGTCCAGAGGAACACGGGGACCGCACTTACATCTTCCCCACGGGGGTGGTTTAGTCTTCCGTGGCAGCAGTAAAAAGTGAAAGTGGTAGTGACTCCGTCGTGTCCCACTCTTTGTGACCCCATGGACTGGGGCCGGCCAGGCTCCTTTGTCCACGGGATTTCACAGGCAAGAATACCGGGGTGGATTGCCATTTCTTTTTCCAAGGGATCTCCCCACCCAGGGATCGAAACCGAGTCTACCGCACTGCGGCTGTAACCAAACAGCAAAACCGAGTAGCATGAAGTAACAGAAACGTCTTGCCTCACAGTCCTGGAGGCCAGAAGTCCCACGTCACGGTGTCGGCAGGGCCGGCTTTCCTCTGGAGCTTCTGGGGTCAGAGCCTTCCTGCCTCCTCCAGGTTTTGGTGGCTGCTGGCATCCCTGGCTGGTGGCCTCCTACTCCGTCCTCTGCCTTCGTCTCCCTCTGTGGGTCTGTGTCTTGTCCTTTCTGTCTCCTACAGGGACACGTTATTAAATTTACTGCCCTCCCTAATCCAGAATGATAACATCCTTAAGATCCTTATTTACATCTACAAAGACGCTTTTCCCAGGTATGAGTCACATTCACAGGTTCTTGAATTTAGAATATAGAATATATCTTTTTAAGGGGATGCTATTCAACCCATGACAGGTGGTAAAGTGAAGTGAAAGTCCCACTAAGTCGTGTCTGAGTCTTCTCGACCCTGTGGACTATAGTCCACCAGGCTCCTCTGTACGTGGAATGCTCCAGGCCAGAATACCGGAGTGGGTAGCTGTTCCCTTCTCCAGCAGATCTTCCCAACCCAGGAATTGAACTGGGGCCTCCTGCACTGCAGGCAGATTCTTTACCAGCTGAGCCACCAGGGAAGCCCACAGTGTCACTGGCATCCTTTTAGCTCTTAAAATTCAAAACAGAAATGGAACTTATGCTTGTGGCCAAAGTTTACTTTCCTTCCAGAGGCCAGCTCATTGACCTGGCTCTGCCTCCAGGGAAAATTCTGGAAGCAGGAGGAGTTCTGGAGGAACCAGGAAGGCTATCTGTCTTTCTGGATAGAGCATTTGTGGAACCGAAAGTTCTATTCCTAAGTGGCCTCGGAAAACCGTGACCATTGGCTCTCATCTGGACATGGGTCTCCTGATGTGGGAGACACTGCAGCCCAGATGGAGGGGCAGCTGAAGGCTTTGGGGACATTTCCCCCTGACCCCCACGAACCACCACAGTTAGCAGGGCCTTACGCCATAGCCCTCACCTGGGCAACTGTCATATGGCTGATTCAGTCCGACAGATTAGATGAGGAGCTCCAACAAACCAGGAACGTTGTAACTAAGTATCTAGGATTTCAACTTATATCAATATGTTGATTATCAGCATGAGTCACAGAGAAGAAAAAAAAAATTTTTTTTTTTAAACATATACCTATGTTTGTTTGGTCTCTGTACCTAAGTTTAATCTTAGCAGAATCAGGAAGGGTCAGAGCTAATAAAACAGCTGCAAATTCTGCCGTTTGAATCCTCATCTAAAACAGTTGGGATAAATATTCTAATATTCATTGTATCTAGCTTAAGGTGATTATGAGGAGATTTTTAGGAATATTGTAAGGATTAAGGGGAAGCCTAAAGTATAAGATAAGAAAAAGGAAAAGTATACTGTCATAGTCCCAGGGGCTTTATAGATACTGCAAGGAATAGATTTCAAAGCCAAAGAGATTAACGAGCGTTTCAGTTGAAGAAGGAATGACACCTCAGGAAATCCACAGACAGGCCCTCAGTTTGACCCTGTGGCCTCTCTTTGGGGGGCCATGAACAAATTGTTAACTGAGTTTCCTCTGTGCGTTGGCTCACACCCATCCCTGTAAGTAGCTTTGCAGAACCTTTGAAAGGCCCACTGCCCCATCCTGCCTCAGCAGGCCTGGAGAAACGAGAGTCAGAGCCCCTGGCTTGGGCCTCAGCCATGCTCTCAAGCTGTGTTAGCCCTGGTTTCCTGGTGATGCCCACCTGCCATGGTGTAGGGGAATAAATGAGGCAGTGCATGAGAAAATGAGCTGGAACTAGAAACCTTGTATTTTGTTCTTCAAATAGTAACCCTTTGGACTTCCCTGGAAGTCCAGTGGCTAAGACTCCACACTTCCACTGCAGGGGGCATAGGTTCGGTCCCTGATCTGGGAACTAAGATTCCCTGTGCCCAGCCCCAAAATAAAAACATAAAAAAGCGATCCTCAGAAAGAAGCGCTGGAAAGACTCTCTTCTTACCTACTACCTTGGGCTGTACTCTTCAGCATGGGATCTTGTTCCTGCCCACTGAGCCCACTGAGGTGCAGACATTAAGCCCGGGAGGGAAAGAGTTGGTCTCTGTGCTATACCAGAGCTCAGCCTCAGCTTCTGGGCCGGACGGTGGTTACTCGTTTGTCCCTGGCTTCATCCCTAAGGAGTGGGGATACTTATAGACCTTGTATTTTCACTTCCCACTCCCACACAGACTGTTTGCCTACATGAAAAATAAGTTTTCCTTCTGTTTTTAAAACTTAACACCCCCTGCTTGTTGGAAATTTAGAGAATCAGGAAGAGAAAATGAAAATTGCCTGTAATTGTGTCAGTCTGATAAGTGTGAGCTGGTATGTACAGAGCCCTTCACGCACGTCTGCCATGGTTCTAAATCTTCATGTAGATGCTCTAACCCTCACAGCACCCAGTGGGGTAGGAACTGTGACTGTCTTTCTGTTGCTGCTGCTGCTGCTGCTAAGTCACTTCAGTCGTGTCAGACTCTGTGCGACCCCATAGACGGCAGCCCACCAGGCTCCCCCATCCCTGGGATTCTCCAGGCAAGAACACTGGAGTGGGTTGCCATTTCCTTCTCCAGTGCATGAAAGTGAAAGTGAAGTTGCTCGGTCATGTCTGACTCTTCGAGACCCCATGGACTGCAGCCCACTAGGCTCCTCCATCCATGGGATTTTCCAGGCAAGAGTACTGGAGTGGGGTGCCATTGCCTTCTCCTGTGACAACCAGGGTAACTCAGGGAGTTAGTAACTTGCTCAGGATCATACAGTTAGCTGTGTGTGAGTGTGTGCACATACTTTTTCATAATTAGAATTATACTCTATGCAGTTCTGAGTCTTGTCTTTTCTTTCTTTAACATTATATCATACATACTCCCCATCACATGATAAATTCTTATCCATCATCATTTGGCTGTGTCTTTGGGTCTCCCATTGTGGTACACAGGCTTAGTTGCCCCAAGGCATGTAGGGTCTTAGTTCCCCGACCAGGGATCGAACCCATAATCCACTGCATTGGAAGGCAGATTATTAACCACTGAACCACCAGGGTAGTTCCCTCAGTCATCATTCTAATGGCTGCTTGGTACTCCACAATTTATTTATCCTCCTCCCTGTTATCAGAGAGTTACCTCTCTCTCCCTTTTCTCCTGAAATCTAAGCAGGACTACAAGGGATCTCTGGGCCCTTGAGTCTTTGCCACGGGAACCTCACTGATTCCCCTCCCCCCTGACCCCCACAGCCCCGCCTCCCTGCACCCCTGAAGGCCCTGCGGAGAACCAGTGCAGTGTAGGAGTCCCTGGAGGCTTGACAAGTGGTTCTCCAGCAGTCCAGAGTCTGCAGCCTTGCAGAGAAGATGGGTCCACAGGCCCAGTTTTCAGCAACTTCATAGCCGTGTAGGGGTCTCTCCTATCTGAGCAACATGGGAAATTCATGGGCCAAGGGAGAACTAGGGTTAACGTGCGTGCTTGCTCAGTCGCGTCCCACTCTCTGCAGCCATGTGGACTGGCTCCCCTGTCTATGGGATTTCCCAGGCAGGAATACTGGAAAGTATAAATGGCAATAGACTAACAGACAGAGCATACCCTGTGCACACAAAGTTCTGGGGAGCAGCGAAGATCCCTTTCTTGAACGCACTTAACTTACTGCTGTGTTTAAATAACTACATCACTCCCCATTCCTTATACCTATTAAGAGTTCCAGGGATTTTAGCATAATTATGGCATTTTGGAAACTAAAAAGCAAAACCAGTTTTATCCCTCTGCCAGGTGACAGTGTTGTCTGGGGACTGATGCTTCTCCCGGTGAAAGCAGTTAAATTAGAGCTCTTCACACGGGAGGGGAGAGGCTGCTCCGTGGGCCCCATAAAATTGGAAGCGAAAACCCTGCATGTGTGCGTGTGCGTGTGTGTGAGTGCACGCACACGCGCATGCATCCTCCTTTGGAGAAAGCTCACACCCTTTGTCAAGTTCTCAAAGGTGTCCTCGGCCCCAGAAAGGTCTGGAACCGGAGCTCGAGGTCGTCCGCAGGGGGCAGCCTCTGCACGGGCGGGTCCGGCTAACCGTCCCTCGGGACTCCTGTCCCCTTGTGCTTGCAGTGCTGGTGAAGGGCCAGGTCACCACCAAGTACTACCGGCTGCTGTCCAAGCTGGGCGGCTGGGTGTGGGTGCAGAGCTACGCCACCGTCGTGCACAACAGCCGCTCGTCCCGGCCGCACTGCATCGTGAGTGTCAATTATGTCCTCACGTAAGTCAGACGTATTTGTTTCTCTCCTTGCTCTCTCCTTCCCACCGCCCTACCCCCCGCCACCCCATCCTGCATCCAATCGGTCCTATACGCTCCATCTCTCCCTCCCTGTCTCTTTCTGGAACTGTTCATTTGTCTCCTGCTCTGTTCTATTGGACAGTCTGGTTGTCTGGGAGGTTCTGAACGATTTTTGTGTCAGCATCGAGGGCAGCGGTGGGAACATGCTCCTGCCCTGGACACAGCGGCCCCGGGTGCGGGGATGTGGGCGGCAGAGGGCGAGTAGGCGATGCCACCCTATCTTGAACATGACAGAAAGGGGGTGCACATCCCAGACCGAGAATACAAAGATAACACTCTCTGGGCCCACTAACATTCGGGCCATCATGCTTGCTCCTCCCACTTTTTCCATGTCTGCCTATACAGCCTGTCGTAAATGGTAATGAATATTTACTGCCTTTAAGTCCTCAGAAGTTAAGTTCAGTGGCAGTTAAGACCGTTAGAAGCCACAGGACACAAGTCTACCTGGAACCAAATATTACTTCTGCCCGCCATGCTGTTACGTGCTATATCTCTTTGTACCCAGCTCTGACCTTGAGCTCCATGTTCCCCCAGACACAGCCTGCACGGGGTCCTCTCGTGTCTTTCTGTCTGATGCAGTGAGGTTTGGGGCTCTCTCTTCTTTCACAGAATGATTGTCAGGTTGCTTGGGGTTTGGGCGAGGGGAGTGTTGGGAGGTGGGTGTTTGGTTTTTTGTTTGTTTGTTTGTTTGTTTGAGGCAGAGTGATTTTAGCAGAACTGTAGGGAAGAAAGCATTTTGGTCCCGTGATGATTCTTCCTGAGCCAACTTGCATGGGCTGGGGCTGGTCCTTGGGGCAACTTCCCCTCCCATGAGTGTGCCAGTGCCTGGCTGGCTTTTCAGGGCAGAAATGGGTCCCAAATGTGGAAGTGGACGAGGCTAGAAGCCAGGCTCTGGGACCCTCAAGGGACCCCTATTTACCTCCCTGGTGCTAAATAGGGAAGCAGCCGGGCCACAGACACTCAGTTGATCACGAGCGGTTTCTGCCTTTTCCTTGTTGCCCTGACATCCTGCCTCGTGGTGCATGGTGTCCCCAGGAAACGTGCCTGGGGGCCCCGTTAGGTGGGAGAGAGCTATTCCATGCTCCCTGTCTTCCCGCCACGGAACACCGGGCTCGCTCAGCATCTCCTGGGGTCTCCAAGCCCGAGGCTGCAGGTGGCTCTTTACAATGAGGGGAGGGGGGCCACCCCTCAAAGCCAGCACATCCGCTTAGTGCAGTGACACGAAGGAGCTTCTCAAATGAACTCGCCCCAGGAACGGGCCTGGGAGGGCGTCCCTCCTCGCGGCCCATGGACATGACCTGTCCCGTCTGGCTCCTCAGGGACATCGAGTACAAGGAATTGCAGCTGTCCCTGGACCAGGTGTCCACGTCCAAGTCCCAGGACTCCTGGAGGACCGCCTTGCCTACCTCACAAGAAACTAGGAAGTTAGCTAAGCCCAAAAACACGAAGATGAAGACGAAGCTGAGAGCAAACCCTTACCCCGCACAGGTAACAGCCACCACCCGCCAGGGCTCGGGGCACCTGAATGAAGAGTGAGGCCTCGGCCGCGTTCAGGGGTCTCTCTGCCTGGGAGTTTCTCTGGGGGAGGCAAAGTCCCTCTGGCCGTCCTGCCCCCAGGGTAGAGAGTTGGCCTGGGGGACACAGGCCAAGCTGATGGCCAGGTGAGTGAGTCAGATCTTGGAGACAGAAGACTCCCTCAGAGAGGCTGATCAGAGTCCGTGCAGTCGGGGCTCAGGACTCTGGGGCCCCATGTTTCCAGAGCGTTTTTGTCTGGAATGGAAACACTTCCATCTCTTTTTTTAAAAAAGGCTTTTGCAAGCTCTCCGAAGGTGCAAGTGGCTTGTGTTGTCACTTGGGGGTGAGGCGATCTCTTTCCACGCGGGTTGGGGGTAGTAGGGGGTTCCCCGGAGGGCTGTCGGCCGGCCTCCTGTCCCATGTGGGACCGCGCCAGTGGCCCTGGGACACCGGCAGGCACCATGGGGTGGGCAGGCAGCTTGCCGCCGGCCGCCCGCCCCGGCAGGCCCTTCATCTGTCTTCTTTGCTTGGCAGCAGTACGGCTCGTTCCAAATGGACAAACTGGAGTGCGGCCAGCTCGGAAGCTGGAGGGCCAGCCCCCCTGCCCACGGCCCAGCTCCCCCAGAACAGCAGCTCCATTCAGAAGGCGGCGACCTTCTGTATGCCCCGTCCTACGGCCTGCCCTTCTCCTACCACTATGGACCCTTCCCTCTAGACTCTCACGTCTTCAGCAGCAAGAAGCCTGTGCTGCCGGCCAAGTTCGGGCAGCCCCAGGGACCCCCGTGCGAGGTGGCGCGCTTTCTGCTGAGCACCCTGCCAGCCGGCGGCGAGTGCCAGTGGCACTACGCCAGCCCCCTAGTGCCCGGCAGCCCGTCTCCGGCTAAGAGCTTTTCCGAGCCGCCGGTGAACCCTGCTCGGCACAGCCTGATGCCAAACTACGAAGGTGGGTCCTGTTTACACGAGGGGTGCGGGCAGGACAGTGGACGGAAGTGGCGGTGGGTGGCAGACGGAGAAAGGATGCCCAGGCTCTGGGCAAACACGCCTTTCCTTCTGCCTCTGGGCGGGAGTGGCCGTGCCTTCCCGCCCTCACTGCGAGCGCTTCCCGAGGCTGCGACCGTGCCCATGCGCCTCGTGGGCACCAGGGACGGTGGAGATGGGGTGTGGGGCCACCCTCCCTAAAAGTCCCGGACCCCCTTTGCTCCCTAAAAGGGAGGCAACGTGATTTTCCTATATGGTTTCCCAGGTGGTGCTAGTGGTTAAAAAAAAAAAAAAATCTACCTGCCAGTGCAGGAGACACAAAAGATGCAGGTTCGATCCCTGGGCTGGGAAGATTCCCCTGGAGAAGGAAATGGCAACCCACTCCAGTATTCTTGCTCTGGGGAAATCCCATGGACAGAGGAGCCGGGCGGGCTATGGTCCATGGGGCCACAGAGGGTCGGACATGACTGAGCAGTTTAGCACAGCACATGTATCCCGAGAACCCCCAAGTGTATATATTTTATGATTACTTTCTACTCCACCCCAAAATGAACATGAGACACTATTGGTTTTCTTCTCATGCCAGTTTTCAAAGCGTAGGAAGCAGTGGTGGAAAATCACGGGCTCAGGGACAGAAATGCCGATGCCCACCCTAAGGCAAATAGCACAGGTCCTCCAGGACTCAGTTTCTTCATCTGTAAGATGGGAGCAAGAGCCACGAGGATCATACCTACCACAGGGCTTGGCAGGCAGACAGGATTGGCCATCCAGCGAGCAGCCAAGCAGAGGTCCTCTGTGGAGGTTTCACCAGCTGCCCCCAGGCCCAGAGAGGCCCCTGCTTCCTTCCCGGGGCAACCCCAGGCAGAGGGTAGGAGGAGGGGGTGGAGGGTTAGCTGCCACTCAGACCTGAGACTGTAGAGACTGTAGAGCAGGTTTGTGCAAGAGTCCCGCAGGACCACTGAAGGCTGGGGGGACGTTACAAGCCCCCAGAAGAGTGACCTGCCTGGTGTCCCCTCCTCTCCTTCGCTCTTTGGAGGCAGGTCGGGCTCTGCTGCTCCCACGGCTGCTGAGCAAACTTCTTGCCCTGTGCTGTGCCCGTCTTCACAAGCCTTTGAGATACAGAAGAAGAGGGCTAGTGACATTCTCGGAGATTACCAGGACGTGTTTTTTAAAAGTAACCAGTTCAGAAAACAATATGCCAGCAACCAGGGCAGGGCAGGCCTGAGATTTGCATTCCTAATAACCATCAGTGCACTGGGTCCCCCAAATAACCACAGCAGGGATTTCCTTGGCACAGCCCGGGGAAAGAAAAAGCAAAGGGATTGTCCTAACTGGTTATTACCCACTGGAGACGGGACTTGAAAGAATTACTTTTCTTTGTGTGGGGGTGTTGACCAATGAGATAAAACAGTATTTGATTTTTTTTTTCATTGCTATTTTGGAAGTGAAAGAGGTTAATAACCACTTCATTTGCCAGATACTTGGTAAAAACTGGACCAGAGGTGCTAATTGGGGGCAATTTGTAATCGATTTCCTAGTCTTTTTGATATTAAAGGAAGACAAAGGATGTCTGAAGGTTTAAAAGTGGGAAGGGGAGCTAACTGATTCTAGACCGTCTAATTGGTGATGCTGGTTATGACATTAATTAGGACAGTACTAAAGGGAGCAGGGTGATTACCACTCCACCCTCCCCACTGAGGGAAAAGCAAAACACACAAACAAAAAAGTCGTGGCCGACTGGGGCCACCTAAGAGTAGGGCCGGGGGAAAGAAGCCTGTAGACCAATGCTGTCCAGCATGGTGGCCACCAGCCCCGGGTGGCCAGTGCGGTGAGAGGTGGTCCTAGCGTCTCCCCCGCGTTTGGAAGGCAGAAAGGAAGACCGCCTTATCTGCTTTTTATACTGCTCACACACTGAACTAATCTTCGGCTCTGTGGCATTAAATCAAGGCTCTTGCTAACATTAAGTCCACCTGTTTCTCTTCACTGCTTCCTGCGGCTCCTAGAACAGGCCACTTGGATCTTGCGATTGGACTTGGCGGGGTGCGGGCGGCTCCGGGCGGGTGGCGGCCCCAGGCCCCCTGGGGGGGTGTCGCTTGGGGCGGGCCCCCTCCTCCCCCGCGCGGGCGTCTAACGTGTCGCCTGTCCCCGCAGCGCCCGCCGCCGCGCGCAGGTTCGGCGAGGACACCGCGCCGCCGCCGCCGCCGCCGAGCTTCCCGAGCTGCGGCCACTACCGCGAGGAGCCGGCGCCGGGCCCGGCCAAGGCCGCCCGGCAGGCCGCCCGGGACGGGGCGCGGCTGGCGCTGGGCCGCGCGCCCCCCGAGTGCTGCGCGCCGCCGGCCCCCGCGCCCCCGGGCGCGCCCGCGCAGCTGCCGCTGGTGCTGCTCAACTACCACCGCGTGCTGGCGCGGCGCGGGCCGCTGGGGGGCGGCGCCCGGCACCCCGGCCTGGCCGGCGGCCCCGGCGCCCCGAGGGCGGCGGGCGGCGCGCTGCGAGCCCGGGCCCCCGGCCCCGCCGGCCCCGCCGCCGCCCCGCCGCCGGGCGCGCCGCGGCCACACTACCTGGGCGCCTCGGTCATCATCACCAACGGCAGGTGACCCTCCCGGCCGCCCGCGCGGAGAAGCCATAGGCCGGCCTCCTGGGCTCCCTGCCTCACCGAGTCCACGGGGCCGAGCTGTGTATGCACGGTTTAAATTAATTTATACAGAGACGACTATTTTACTAGAACTCCGCCGCCGACTTCTAGATTTTTTTTTTAAACCGTAGATGCCATAAACGCCCACGTAGAGGACAGAAGCGGCGACGTCTGGGACACCCTGACCGCCCGACGTTTTGTTCTCCAAGAGCTGGGTTTTCTGAAAAGGCGACCGCCCAGGGGTGGCCCCAACTACTCCGTCCTTGGGGGGAACTTGGTTTTCTCGCCTTGAAATCAGGCCTGCGCGCCCCCGATGCTCAGTAGCAGACCCGCTTTTGGCGGGGGGCGGGGTGGGGGGCGTGGAGAAGGCAATGGCACCCCACTCCAGTGCTCTTTCCTGGAAAATCCCATGGACGGAGGAGCCTGGTAGGCTGCAGTCCATGGGATCGCTAGGAGTCGGACACGACTGAGCGACTTCACTTTCCCTTTTCACTTTCATGCATTGGAGAAGGAAATGGCAACCCACTCCAGTGTTCTTGCCTGGAGAATCCCAGGGACGGCGGAGCCTGGTGGGCTGCCGTCTATGGGGTCGCACAGAGTCGGACACGACTGAAGTGACTTAGCAGGGGTGGGGGGCGGGTAGCAGTTGTAATATCTCCAGACACCCTCCATTTTGCGAAGGTCACCCCACCCGAAGATGGTCAGATAGATGGGCCAGCCCGGGAAGCCTCCTGTGTTCATTGCCCTTTAGGTTTTTAAGTCAACGGCAGAATGTGATGATTTAAGTTCCCTGAATGCAGGACAACTCCGCAGTTTTCAAGTCATTCATGAGTCTCATGAAACGTTTTTGTTTTAATTTAACCCTTGAATATAAACATCGACAAGCCGAGACCAAGGGGGTGAATGTGGATGTACGTCTCAAGTGCATTCACAAAGTTTTTATTCCCTCCCAACCCCGTGAACTCTTGAGAATAGCACCTTCAGAATATATTGAATAGGCATTAAATGCAAATATATATATATATAGCCAAATATTTTATGAGAGTGACAGGTGGATGATTTCCGTGCCCAGTGGATTGGCTACCCCTGTCAAGTCTGATGACAAGCAAAGTCCCTCTGGCCCACACAGACCTGTAATTCCCTAGGCTCGTGTTTGCTACAAGTAGTGCTAATAAAGTTAGATAAATTGCATGTGCAATATGGAAACTTGTCAATGGACTGCGCCTCGCGGAAGAAAACATGCTAAAGGGATGTAACGAAAATAATGTACACGTCTTCAGCATTTTCTGCATTTTCTACAGAGTAAGAAAACTCCATATGAACATGTCATGTGTGTAACAGGTGAACAGGAATCTTTTTATAAAGCACCAGCAGTGTTTTTAAAATAAACTCCCATTAATTTTTATTTTTATACTTTTGCTTCAAGATTTCCCTGTTTAAAAATCCTTTCATGGCTCCAAAGTGGATCAATGCATTGAACCACACTTTTTCAATCTGCTACTCACTATAAACGCTCCCTCATTTTGCTGCTTTTTCAAAGATGGTTTACTTTTAGGAAACTATGTCCACCTTTCAGCGTGGAAAATTTGTTCACCAATGTCTCCAGCTCACTATTCCTTGAATCCGCGTGCACCTACATGTACTGTTCTCAAAATGTGAAAGGACCTGCCGCCCAGCCAGTGCCACTCTGAGGCCCTGCCTGCTTCCCTGGGATGGGTCAGTTGCCTTAGGGTCCAGTTTGCAAATTTAGGAACATGTGTTTTGCAGTGAAGGGGCGAGGTCAGAAGAATCCAGTGCGTACACCTCTACACTGCGCTTAGCCACAACTCATGAGCAGCTTGCTCTGAGTGTAGATACACAGAAAATAAGCCTGGGGTAATGTTTTTATGCTGTCAAGACCCATAATTAAACCCATGATTCCTGGAAGGTGCAGGTTTGATGAGCAGGAGATTCACTTGACATTTTTCAATAAAGTACCATAAAATACGTTTGTGTCTTATCTTGTTATTAATCATTGGGGGCTGTATAAAATAAATACAACTGTGAGGACTTCCAGAGCAATTTAAGACCAGCTGTTACTGTTCGCAAAGAAAACTGTTACAGATTTATAAACCTTAACATAAATAGGCTTAATGATGAGGGTATGTGTACTTGAAAAATAAAATGTGTACTAGGAAAAACTTCCTTGCCTAAACAATGCAGTTTTCATAACCTAGAACATGAAGGAGGATCCCATGCAAGCTGGCTTCCAGGCGGACAGCAGCTCTGTGCAGAGTTAGCAGGGCAGTTACTACGGCAACCTGACATTGTTACCTCCATCTTTTAGTCTGCACATTTAAGCTTGGGGATGTTGTTTCTCAACTTCGTGAGGCTCTGGAAGAGAAAGCATGTTAATAGATACGCATGTCTTTCACAGAAGAAGAAAAATGCAGTGGTTCCTAACATGTTGACAAAAAAATGCCAGATGAAATGGATTTCAAGAATAAGCCCAGTTCAAGACTGGTTTGGCCCTCCTTCCACTGGGCCTCCAAGGGAACGGAATTCCTTTATGTTCTTGGAAGCCCTTTCTAGAAAAGCCATTCCATTCATACCTTTGTAGAGAAGTGAACAGGGTGTGAAGTGCTGCTCTGAGGAAATCTGTAAAAGCCTGTATTTTCTGCTCCCTCACCCCCACCCCTTTGATCATATTAAGTCCAATGGCCATGTCTTCCTCCCTTGGATCCTAAGGATGGGAGAGGTTTACTCCATCAATGAATCCTGTATAAAGTATACTGTAGTTTATGATGGCTCAGACAGTAAAGAACCTTCCTATAATACAGGAGACCTGGGTTTGATTCCCTGGAGAAAGGAATGGCTACCCACTCCAGTATTCTTGCCTGGAGAATTCCATGGGCAGAGGAGCCTGGCGGGCTACAGTTCATGGGGTCACAAAGAGTTGGACATGACTGAGCAACTAACACTTTCAAGATGGTTAGGTAGACTGTGGGGGCTGCTACAGATAAAAGAAAAATTTCAAATAAATTCCATAAAATTACTGTGGAAATTTTAGTGAATTGTAGCCCTTGAGTTATCAAAGATGCATTATTCAAGCTATTCCTAAACTTAAGTATGATAAATAAGATTGAAATCTTGGGGAAGAACTGTGGAAACAAAAGTCAAGTAGTTCTCACAAAATAGGAAGAACAATTGGACAAGAACAGAACATGTTCTTATATTAAACTTGTTAAAATTTTTAAACTAAAAAATTTACATTATTAAATGTATTTCTCACTTTAATTAAATTTTTTTGAACTTTTGGGATTTGCTGACTTTCATTCTTTGGAGTAATATGACTTGTCTTTTGTATGATACATAACACATTTTTCACAACTACATTTTTAAAAAAGCAACCAGCTTCTTAATACTTACATATACCTATTCCTTCTGATGTAAAACTATTTATTTTTTAAAATGTTTAAATGTGAATAAAAAAAAATATTGTAACTGAAAGGAATTGCTTATTTTGACGAATGAAACATGGTAAAAATAAAAAATAAGCCCAAACTACAGAGAAGGTCTCAAAGTTTATTTTGGTAGACTTGCTTTTTATAGGCATCGGTTTAAAGTGATTATGTTTCAGAGATGAGTCTTTGAAAAACTAAAAATGCAGAGGTTTAACGCTTTATTTCAAATATGCATAGTAGTTAGGAATACCGATTTCTCAATTCTTTGCCCATTAAGACCAGACCTACAGAAAGTAAGCCTAAAACGTCTCCTTTATGGATTCTGAAATGGCTGGCTGAGGCTGGCTTCTCTCCTGGTTCCCAGACTCGAGGGTGAGGGGTGCCCACGTAATCCTCCCCGTGTGTGTAGGTGGTGGGGGTGGGGGCAGGGTTGGAGGTGCATGGTACCCCAGGCCTGGTCGTGTGGACCCACCCCTCCTTGGACCACTTGCTCCCACACCGGGCAGTCTGCTATGCTGTAGCAGAGAGCCCCTGGGGGACACAGATCCTTCCGACTGTGCCCCAGCTCTGTACATGCTGCCAGGATGACCAGTGCCAAGGAGTGTTGCGGGGGCAGGGGAGGGGCACGGAAAGCCCAGCTATGGCTGGGTCCTATTTTAGAATTTCTCTGAAATTTGCTACCAGCCCCGAGGGGTTGCCGTCCTTCCTGCCTTTCACGTAACTCGGTAGATGCTCAATGCGCAGCCTCTACGCTAGGGCACAATTCAAATATCCCAAAGCACATGCCAATCCTGAGTTTAGGTGCTATGTTTTAAAGATTAAGAGGAAAACTCGAAGTTCTCGTTAAGACTTTAAAGCTCCTTGAGATCCTAGATCGCTGGGTGCATAAACTGCACCCAAATTAACAAGTGCAGTGTAGCAAGTTTTCCTAATGCTAACAGCTGTAAGCAAAATGCCTTTATTTAGCTGTTCTATAGGAAGCAGAATTTCAAAAGTCTTTGGTTCATCTGAGGCAAAGTCAGGTTTATGCAAAACGCAGCATCTGCTCCAAGTCTATTTTGCCTCCCTCAAGACAACTGGGTGTCGGCACAAGTAAGAAATAAGAACAGTCTTGAAAGCGTAGGAGCAAAGCGATACGCCCAGAGCATCTCCATCTGCTGTGACATGGCCACACTTCATTAGTTTTAATTTACCAAAAGGAAATTAAATGATAACATTATTTTTTCCCTAAAGCAGACTGTCTAGAGTAGGACTTAAGCTTAAAACAAATCATAGCATGTTTTTCATTAAATAACCCCCCAAAGAAATGCAAAAAGTTAACGATGGCAGCTCTGAGAGATGGCTTGCCTTATATTACAGAGTTTGAGAAGTCAAACTTGCAACATTAGCCTGAGAACTTTCTTCTTAATGATATTTTGCAGATGCCCTCTCCAGGGTGAGTCCATTTGGTAAATTTGGGGTGCTGTGGACTTCAAACTTTTATTTAGACTTGGGCATTTAGGAAAGAGTGTTTTGTTTTGTTAAGAAAAATAATTCTAGTTGAAGCCTTATTTGTAAAATATGACTTCTGAAATCTTTTCAAGTTACATTTCCAAAACATACATATTGGGTTAGTGTACTTGACTAAACATGTTATTTTTTTCCATCTACGGGGTTGCCTGTGCCTGGCTAAAGGTAGACAGATTTTTATACCGAAAACCGCAACTTTCTGGAGTTAGCCTGACCGGTTAAAGCTGGAGAAGGACAGTGCTAGGGCACAATAAGGGAGTTCTGTTCAGAGCTGAGAGCCTCATCAACTTTTCTTTTCACTAATTTCAGTTGGGATTGGCAGGAAGAGAGAAAAGCGGACAAAAAGTGGCCTCTTCGGGCTGAAAAGCAATGTGTTATGAGTCTCAAGTTCAGTGGAGATAAGAGTTACATGGAAAAAGCATGGAATACATCTGGAAAGAGCAAATGCATATCAAAAGGCTTCCTTTCTTTTGTTCTTTCATAGAGATTCATAGGGCATCAGATTTTGAACATCTTCTTTTAAGACTTCACACACACACACACACACACACACACGCGCGCTCTTAACTGACGGTATGCAATAGCAATAACTTTTTTTGGCAATGTGAAAAGGGGGCAAAGAACTGTGACTTAGCAATAAAATGCCATGTACGTCTATACTGTGTACGTCTATACAGTCCTGCAGGAATGCTCTATATTTCAAAGCAAGCCCGCAGCTGGCTTAAAGCTCCAAATCCTCCTTTGCGTGTGGTATGAGAGGGAGACTTCATCTCCAGCTGTTGGAGCCAAATCACCCACCCTCACATCCAAGCAATTACCTAATCAATGCTTTAAGGATCTTGAACTTGATCCCATCACGGCAGAATAGTCCATCAATTTAAACTTAGGAAAGCTCATTAATTAATGTCAAAGTAATGAACTGATTCCTTCTACGAGGTCATTACAACCAGAGCTGCTAGGGTGCCTCTGTAGCCATGTAGACATTGCTATTGGACCACAAACCACCAGGCTGAGAATAAGGCTTAGAAACCTACCTTCTCTTTTCTTCACTAAACAAACAAAAAATGATGACTAAGGACCATTGTATGTTCCTATAGGAAAACATCTCCCTGGATTCTTGTAAACAGTGTTACCATACTCCTAACTCACCAATGACCAGGGCCTGAAAGCTTTTTAAAAAATTTTTTTAATAGTCTACGGATAAAGATCTTCACTGGGCTTCCCAGGTGGCTAGTGGCAAATAATCCACCTGCCATTGCAGGATATGCAAGAGAGGCAATACCTGGGCCGGGAAGATCCCCTGGAGGAGGGCATGGCAACCCACTCCAGTATCCTTGCCTGGAGAATCCCACGGACAGAGGAGCCTGGTGAGCTACAGTCCGTGGGGTTGCAAAGAGTCGGACGTGACTGAGCACGCACAAAGATCTCCTCTACTGGGAAAACGTGAATTATTCCATTGCTGTTTCCATGTAAAAACTTTTTTTTTTTTTTTTGCCAATTAACACACATCCAATTTCAAGAGGGGAGAACAAATCTCATATCTATGGCAGGTCTTTACCTGAACTACATCTTTTCAGTGATCGACCCTCTACCCTGAACAAAATTTAAGAATGAACAGGTTAATTGGAGGAAAAAAAATCATCAACAACTCTGATTTAGTTTTTCCGGCTCCACGGGCTAGGAAAGGCGACAGAAATCCAAGGGGAAGCCTCCCGCCTCAGTTCTGCCCTTCAGTCTGTCCGTCAGTCCCCAGCCGGGACTACTGCTGTTTGGGGACGATGAGGTTTCTCAGCATGTCGAAGGAGTTGCCGTCAGGATGCACCGTGACCACATCGCCGTCTTCCTGGTGGACCAGAAGGAACCCGGAGTCATCCAGGCCAGCTATCCACACCTGTGGTCCCTCAGCGCTTCCCAGGCGGACTTGCTGAGCACTGAAAAGGAAGAACAGCCCTCGGTCACTGGGGCATGTGAGAGGCAGCGGAGGCTTGAGATGATTAGTTAAGTCCGTTATAGCAAAGGATTCGGGCTGGCGGGAGAGAGGAGGCTGGGCTGGATACAGTTAAAATGCATCTGGGTCTGAGCTCTGCCTTTCACTGGTCCCGCGTGAACTGTCTCAGTGACTACAAGAATATAACCAAGTCCAATAGGGAGTTAGGAGTTGCTTCTCCTGCAAACACTGTCACTCCTAATTCTGAACATCCAGAAGGATTTTTTTGCGCCACTTCCTTCACTCTCTAGCACTTTAAAGAAACACTGCAACCCTCCAGGCTTTTTGGCTGAGATAAGATTGGCCTCTTTCTAGCTGTTCTGAAAAGAAGACTTTTCTTGAGTTGGGGTGCATCAATTATAAGTTAAATGCATGCTAATTTGACTTGTTTTCAATATTTTTCCAAATGCACCTACTGAGTTATAGCCTTAACAGTTTTAAATGTATAGAAGCTGCACCTCCCCCATTTTTATTTTGAAGAATTTCAGACCGACAGAAAAGAGGGAACATAGTACAACAAACCTCACGTGCCCTCTTTCTCTCACTGATAACCGACAGAAAAGGGGGAACATAGTACAACAAACCTCACGTGCCCTCTTTCTCTCACTGATAACACTTTCCACGTTTGCAGTTCTTCCTCAGTGTGCGTGCGCACACGCTCTTTTATGCGGGGTGGAGGGGGGTTCCTGATATTTAAAAATAAGTTGTAGGCATCATGACACTTTAAATATTTCGGCAAGTATAAGAATAATCTTCTTAAATCCAGAATATCATTATCACTCTCAAGAAATGTGATCTTGACACATTATTGATTATCTGTCCCTGTGCAAAAGTCCCCATCATCCCATTAATGTCTTCTGTGGGTACTCTCTCCCTTCCAGGATCTGATTATGAACCTCATATTGCATTCAGCTGTCATACCTCGTGAGTCTTCTTTAATCTCAAAAATCTCCTACCTTCTCTTTGTTTCTAAGACCTTGACATTGCTAAAAGGTAGGGGCCCCTATTGGTCAACATCAGTACTTTTCAAACTAAGGTGCCTGAAAGCTTGCTGGAGCCCTCGTTAAAACAGGAATGCTGGGCCCCAGCCCCAGGGCAGGAGTCAAGAATTTGCATTTCTGCATGTACATTACCATATGTAAAATAGACAGCCTAGTGGGAAACTGCTCTGTAACACAGGGAGCTCAACATGGTGCTCGGTGACAACCTAGAGGGTGGGGGGGGGAGGGAGGTTCAAGAGGGAGGGGACATATGTATACCTGTGGGATACATAGGTATGCATACAACATGAATGTTGTACGGGAGGAACCAGCACAACATTGCAAAGCAATTATCCTCCAAATAAAAAATTTTTAATTAAAGAAACAGAAGTCAGCAAAGGAGAAAAATAGAATTTGAACACAGAAAAAAAAAAAATTTGTGTTTCTAACAAAGTTCTCAGGTCAGGCTGAGGCTGGGAGGTCTCCCTTTGAAAATGATAGTTACCGAGAATGTTCCCCAATTTAAGATTTGCCTGATGCCTCACAATCAGATTCGGTTTAAACACACACTGGGGCAGGAAAGCCTTCAGTGATGCAGTGTCCTTCCCAGCGCGTCCCACCTGGAGGCACGGGATTGCCCATTTGTCCCCATTCTTGGTGACGCTCACTCAAGGTGGTATCCCCCAGGTTTATCCATCAGTCAAAGAGGATTACCCAGACCTGTGTTTATTTTCTCGCTTTAAGATGTTAAACTATTGCCTTAGTAAAGGGATTTTAAGAGGATGCAGACAAGCCAGCACTGACCTGTGTACCCAGTACTTATAGTAGAGAGGAAGAACGCCGTTGGGCCCCTGGTCCTGAAACACGTCAATCAGCTTCTCCAGCACGGTCACCGTTCGGGCGACGAGACAGTCGGCTCTCAGGGGCTGTAGCTCTGCCCCGTGTTCCTTATTGTATTCTGTGATGAGATCATTGATGCATATGGTAGGGTTGCTGTTCGTCACGTTAAATCCACAGCCTGAACGGAGAGAAACGATGGACAAGGTGAGCAGCTCAACCTACTGAGACATCACACGTCTCTCTTGACCGCCTGGATAAAGTTACAGCTTTTACGCTCAACTTGCTGCTTTCTTGTCCTCATTTCGAGGTTTTTTTTTTTTTTTTTTGTCTCTGGCCAATTAGAGAAGGACTTATATCTCAGAGTCCATCTTTCTTTTTCATCCTTCCCTTACTATCCTCATCAAACCAGAGCCATTCCAAATGTATTACACATTAGTTGGAAAAGAAAAAAAAGCAAGTCACACTGGATTCAATTAAGCAGAAAGGGACGAACAGGACAAAACAGAGTTGCTTCTTAAATGATACTTCCTGTGGTCTAGCCAAGAATGGGAGCTCAGTGCTGAACCAGATATAAAATAAAATCTCTTGTTTCTTTTTCTACTTGAATAACAGAACACATGCTTGAAAATAAATAATTTTATTCAGGTCTTAAGGAATAAACTCTGGATTCAGAGACTTCCAACCTCGATCATGGCATAACCCCAAACACATCTTTTAATGCTTTATCCTTGCAAGTCTTTGGTGCTAGGGTTACGTTGTTGGCAGAGGGCCAACCCACGTTCAGTGGCTCTTTCACAGGCCCCTAAACCAAGGCTTCAGGAGAGAGTTACCGGCTTATCTCTGTCGTTACTTAACACCGCTGTTCTCTGCCGGCTGGGGGTGAGGGGGGTCTTCAGAAAAGCTGAGACTTAGTTTTCAACAGGGCCTGAATCAGCCTCAAAGAGGGCTTCAATAAGAAGTGAAATACTGCAAGAACTAGGCAAGTGAGCCGACCATCTTTCCAGGGCCTCTGAGAAGAAAAGTTCCCAAATACTTGTCTTAGATAGAATAATAACATTCATAACAACAGTACTTTTTGATAAATGTTCTGAGCTGTTTTCGGTATGAAGGGAAGGCTTGGCTGGCCCAAGGTTGTTGTTATTTTTTTTTAATATACTGGCTACTAAAATACAAACCAGTGTAAATGACACCTGGGGAAAAAAACAACTACAAAGCAGGGAAGACTTTGCAGTCGTTCGTTTGCACTTTCACCAACAAGACACAACAGCGGAGTACCTGTGCCGGTACACGGCATTCACCTAAGCGTCTGCAGCGCTGAAAAACTCCCGTGTACCCAGAAAGTGCATGGTCCTGGGAAAAGAGCCACGTGGACTGCTGTCAGCTTAGGCTGTGTCTTTCTAAGGACCAGCAGGCGCCACTGATGGTGACTTCTTGAATCTTTCCCCAAAGATGCCCTCTGTGCCCCCTGCTCACCTCCCACGGCCTTAAGACGTCAATAAAAGCTATGGATTCTATCAGAAGCAAGTTTCGTTTCCCCTCACTGACAGAGAGTTCCTCAGCTCCCTGAAGCCATCATTTGTCCCTATTCAGAACCTCTGTATCCAGCCCAGTTACTCATTTACACATGGGAGACGGAGCTTGGAGGGGAGGAAATAACTTCCCTCGAATAACACTGCCAGTTGGCAGCAGCGCTGGAAACACACGCCGTGTCTTCTCTGGCTGGCACTGCCCACACACCATCACACGTTTTCTGTCCACTGCTGATTTCTGAACCCCACTCCAGTTCCTCTGGGCATTAGGGAGAAGGTGATGCTTGGATGATCAGGGACACCTAGGACTTCTCGAACTGCTTCTGAATCCACCCCCTTGACTGATGAGGAGGTGCTGAGGTGAAACGGGGAATCTTTACCTCACCCTGACCAGCCTGGAGTGTCTTCTGAAGGTCAAAAAGAAGGCAAATTTTCCATGGCCTGGGAAGGTCAGATTAAGAATGCAAGGACACCCATCCTTGAAATCAACTTTTCTTTTCTTATTACCAAGCAACAAAGTGGATATTTTCATCATGTCTAATTCAACAAGAAGCGGGAGTGTAGAGAGGTGTAAGAAAACGCCTGTTTGATGCGATACCCATGTGGTGGTTTCCACGGCCAGAGGTACAAATGCTAAACTCTCTGAAAGGCTTTCTACCCACCTGGCCTGTTCTGCATACATATTGTGTTCTGTAAGTCAAAGCTCAAAGAAAAAGAAATCCCAGATGATAATCCACTCCCCTCAATGGAGCCATGTGTGAGCCATTTTATTTCTATAATCTAAAAATTATAGAACTAATTAATAGGACTATTAATCTAAAAATTCTGGGGGTAAGGGCTTTAAGAACTTACCAATAAGTATATAGAATGTTTCTCCCATAAGTGTTGAGTTAACCAAAACTCCACCAAGCTTCATGAGGTCACTGTAATAAATATCATTGGGCCACTTCACTCGCAAATTGATGTCCTAAAAGGAGAATCTGCGAATTAATCAAGCAGTCTCAAGACACAAAGGGACCGGGAGAGGTCATCCAACTTAAAAAAGAAAACACTGGGACGACCCAGAGGGAGGGTAGGGGAGGGAGGAGGGAGGAGGGTTCAGGATGGGGAACATGGGTATACCTGTGGTGGATTCATTTCGATATTTGGCAAAACTAATACAATATTGTAAAGTTTAAAAATAAAATAAAAAAAAAAAGAAAACACAAAGATGAGCAGAATATTCTAGAAACGGGCAGGAATAGGGAGTCTCGTGCTCTCTTCTTTTTCAGACAGCCGATAACCTCTTTGGAGCAATACTTGGAGTATTAAAGTTCCCCGCGGGGCTAGAGGAAGGAGACCTAAAGAACACAGGAATCTCAGTCTCCTCTCCCTCATCACTGTGTACCGCCATCAGAAACACTCTGAAGACACCCATCTTGGGAATTAAATTGATTATCCCAAGATCCATAACCACAGCACAGGGGACCATCATGTGCTAGGGAGGAGGGCGGGGGGGGTGGGGTGGGGTGGGGGTGGGGCTTAAGGCAGGGAACAATACTCTTGGGGGCTCTTTTTCCTTAAGGACCTCCTGCTCCAGAGTGAAGGATGGCCCTGAACCAACCAGAGTCAAGCAGAAATGTCTTGAGTAGAATGCTATGGAGATACACAGGAGCAACGCATTTTACTGAGTCATATCACATCATGTATGGATGTGAGAGTCGGACTATAAAGAAAGCTGAGCACCGAAGAATTGATGCTTTTGAACTGTGGTGATGGAGAAGACTCTTGAGAGTCCCTTGGACTGCAAGGAGGTCCAACCAGTCCATCCTAAAGGAGATCAGTCCTGGGTGTTCATTGGAAGGACTGATGCTGAAGCTGAAGCTCCAATACTTTGGCCACCTGATGTGAAGAGCTGACTCACTGGAAAAGACCCTGATGCTGAGAAAGATTGAAGGCAGGAGGAGAAGGGGACGACAGAGAATGAGATGGCTGGATGGCATCACCGACTCAATGGGCATGAGTTTGGGTAAATTCCAGGAGTTGGTGATGGACAGGGAGGCCTGGTGTGCTGTGGTCCATGGGGTTGCAAAGAGTCGGACACAACTGAGTAACTGAACTGAACTGACTGATTAGAGGATACTGAGTTTATTAGTCTCCATGAAGTGCCAGCGGTCAACCTGGGTAACAGAAACAGAGCGGTCCAGTGGCCGGGGCAAGGCTGCCTGTGCCCTCTGGGGAATGGCCCGCGAGTAGACACTGCCTTGAACTGGGCCACCTGGAACCCCACCTCCTGCCATGACTGTGAAGTTGAGGCACACAGACTGGGTGCCCGAGGTTTGTTTAGGCCTATAAAAAAAGTCTTTTCACCAGAAAACACAATGGATAAATAGACTCACCCAGTCCAATGTGCTTCAGTCAAAAAGAAAGAAAAGGAAAAGAAAGGCCTGCCTTTACTAGGACATTGGACACATCTCTCAACAGCACAGAAGGGAAATTCTGGGAAATGAACACATTCCAGCAAGCCCGAAGCTGCTATCAAACACTTTTAAAACTCCAGGAGCTCTCTGCTGCCAGCTTTACAAAAAGCAGGCTGAGGCTCCACGCACAGCAGTCATTCAGACACGCACACACACTACAAGCACGCCTAAACAGAGATGTGCGTGCATGGCAGGGGTGTATCAGTGATGAACTGCACATACCTGGTACCCGGGGATGGATCTTACCGCCTCTACGACGGCCAGGGACATCAGATGCTGGACAAACGGAATCCTCTGTCCCAGCGGGGATCTCAGTGGGATGCAGACCAGCAGGGTGGAAAGGGCGCATCCCAAGGGGCTCAGCCAAGCATTCTTTCCCCGCCCTGGAATACAAGCCCCGTCAGGAAACTGGCCAGCCTGCCCTGTGAGCAGACTGAGGTGCACATAATGCCAGAAAAAATGTGGAGGGCTCAGAAACACAAATGCAGGATCTGTCCCGCTGGAACAAACCGGGACTGATGAAAACGCCTGGAGATTCTGGGGTTAACTCAACAATAGAGAAGCTGTTTAAAATCTGAAGCTCTGTGGCTGAACAAGTTCCCGATAATTAGCATAATGTTCTGCCTCATGTCATCCATGCTTTGATGATTCAAAGTCTTACACAGTGTCTGAACCTCACTCTCGGTTTAATTCTCACCATATGGCAACTCAGGCAGAAACAGAGACAGTGGGGAAACTGGACCGAACCTACACTGATCCAGGAGAGGTCCTGGAAGCCACGTTTTTTAGCAGTGATCTCAATTGTGATGGTCTCACAAAACCATTGAATTGTACACTTTAAGTGGGGGGACTGGATGGTATATGACTTACAGCTTGCTGTTATTTATTTATTTATTTTTTAAAGGAAGCTGAATTTGAAAAATGATTCCTGATATTAACCCTTGAGTTATTTTTCTTAAAAAAGAAGTTGAGGAAATAAAAGAGAGAGTATACATCTCTCAAAAGAGAGGTATAACATAATTTCTTCCCTGGCTCTTTGTTTTTTTTTTTTAAACTACCTTATTGAGCACCACAGCCTCGAATAATATTTTTTTCTTTCTTTGAGTTATGTTCAAAAGACATGCTCAGGAGAAAGAAGTGGAAACAGTGGATTTCTCATTTCATTGCTTCTTCTGGAAAGGGTATAAGAGCCTCTGAGAGTTAAAAGTTGGGGGTCTGCCTGGTACTTGCTGGGGGTGGGGAGGGGCAGGGGACAGTGGCCCACGTATGACCCCTGAGCAGGAATAATCTGCTTGCAGCTGGACCCCAAGTGGATTCTGGGAGGATGTGGGCTCCTTCCTCTGAAGGTCAGCAGCAGGTGGAAGCTCTGGACAGCCCTCTGCTCCTTGGTGGGCACTCAGTGAATAGGCACTGCCCACTGATCGAGGGCCCACTCCATGCAAACTCCAGTGCCAGCCAGGGTGGGGGCTGGCAGATGAAAGACATGTGACACTCGGTCTAGACACGGAAGGCACCTCCCAGAGAACCTTCGGGAAAATAAATGCCTCTCTAACATAGTTATTATTCACAAACGGCAACGCATTTGTGACACGAACGGCAATGTGTCAGGAAGAGGAATTTACAAGATGTAGGTTAAAGAACATTAAAACAATCACAGGCGGTTGTCAAGTGATTTAATAAACATCTTGGTTGGAGGGTACACTTGAATTCTACTGAAGTTCAGTCTTCTAATCAATTTCCCTTCCTCTTCCTCCATTTTAGGGCAATGTGAAAACAAACAACTTCTGACTTGAGTCAGCTCGAGGATCAGCACATGCAATCAATTGGCCCTCTGGCCACGAGAGAGTCACAGATTTTAGAAAACAAAAACAACAGAAACAGTAACAAAAGATGACTGACCTTTGCCCTGCGTCTGGCGGACTGCGATGGCTATTAAACCCATTTCCTGCGGCATCTCAAACATCAACCTGCAAACGATGGGAAAGACCGGTGAGCCAGAACTGGGACAGGACGTGGGAGCCTCCGGCTCAAGGTGGGGGACGCTGCTTGCTTCCATTCGCGAAAGTGTTAGTAAGCAAGGGCCGTCTTCCGGGTTTCAAGGGATACTGAGCCCATTCCCAGCTTCTGGAGTGAGAATGATGGGAAAGGGATGCAGGAAACACCATTTAATAAGGAAAAAAAGGTGGGCTCGGGGGTGGGGCACGTGTACCTGCCCAAGCTATCATTCAGTTTATCCAAGACATTGTTAGGTTATATTTCTTCAGAATATCCTATCAAATTCCTCCTTCCCCCGGTGGTGTCCCCTTCTGCGAGTGACAACTAGCAATTCCTGACATTTGTTTCTACTTAGGGCGTGTTTCTGTCTGCACACTGGAGCATAATCATAACAGAAGTTTCTGATTATTCAGAAAACTAATATGGTGGCAATAAAGCCGTTTAAAAGACACACTATCCCCCGAGAACTAATTATGTTTTAACTATAGTAAATAAATCTACACCTTCTGAGAACTCAGGAGAACCTTGGATCCTTTTAGGCTTGAGTTCGGCTTTTAAAATGGTTTTTATTTAAAAGAATACAAACTTCCCTTTGGGGGAAGGGTAGAAATGTGCACTGTATCTCCAGCAAAAGAGTCAACATGAACTTTTTTTTCCCCCAAGAAAAGGAAAGCGGGGGTGGGGGGGAAACCCTCACTCTGAGAATTTCCTCAGCTCCATTCTACCTGTTTAACTCACAGGGGGAAGGTTTTCCTCTGCATTCCCAGGAAATGAGCAGGCATAGCTCTCGGTGCCTGCTAAGTCGCTTCAGTCGTGTCTGCCTCTTTGCGACCCCATGGACTGTAGCCCGCCAGGCTCCTCTGTCCCTGGGATTCTCCAGGCAAGAATCCTGGAGTGGGTTGCCGCGCCCTTCTCTAGGGGATCTTCCCAACCCAGGGATCGAACCTGTGGTCTCCTGCACTGGCAGGCGGGTTCTTTCCCACTAGTGCCACCTGGGAAGCCCCCTAGCTCTCAGTAGGACTTGTTAAAGTCAAAAATCAGACCCGTCAGTGCAGCCGCCAGGATGTCTCTGAAATACTTTCTGGGCGTGAGGGTAGTAGCAAGGGCGGAGGTGACAGCGAGGTGGTACTCTGTTCGGAGGGTGGGTTCCAGAGCATCCCTGCGCTGAGAAGAGGGACCACGCTCAGAAAGCGCTTCCTCCTCTGTCTGGCTTGGGGAACGGAGTGGAGCGTTAGACACAGTGAGAAAAGTAGAATACTTAAAGGCCAAAACACCCAGAGCGCCTCTCTGTGACCCTGGCGGGCAGAGCCTCGTGGTGCCCAGGTGCGGTGAGGGGGAGCCCTTGGCTGGCTAAGAAGAGCCTGGCCACCCGGGGCAAGGGCCGGGCGGGGCCGACAGGCACAGGGCATGCCAGCGAGCAGGCAGCCCCCTTGTCTGGGTGCCAAGCCCACTTCCATCTCACATGAAATACAGCTCCAGAGGTATTTCTCTTGGACACCATGAATAACCCATTGAGATCGGCTCTGCTTATACGCTGCTGGGCTCCAAGAATAAAGCGTCCTTTTCTTGCGTGGAAAATCCAAAGAAGGAAGCTTTGTCCACGTGGGGAGATAACATTGTCTTCTCTGGCTCAGCAGAAACCCAGCTACCTTCACCTAGGCTCGGAAGGCTGCTGGGCTCTGGGGTAGGGGGGCAACACCTAACAAAGTTTTCTATGCAAAGGGGATTGGGGGGGTGGTGATTTTGCATGTGTGAGTAGATTGCAAAGGCTCTTTCCATCTCGGATGTTCTGTAAATAAATAGGTAGATGGTAGACAGTCATGTCTAGAGCCAGCCACGGTGATGGTGGAATTAGGCATGGGGAGGTGGGAAGGTTCAGAAACCAAACACAGGCTTCCAGAACAAAGAAAAATGATGAAGGGAACATACGCACTAAACTACTGGAGGCTTGGCAGCAGTGCACAGGGCATATTGATGAGAAGACTGAGCTTGTGAAGCTGAAGGCCAAGAGGAAATTCTGCGAGGAGGGAAACAATGAATGGGGCGGGCGGGGGGATGGGGAATGCTTAGTTTGAGCCAGGTGAAGACGGCTAGGTTTATTTGTGCGATCTGAGATAGCTCTGGGGGCAGAACCACATGGCTCATGGTCCACAAAGAAGCATTTATGAACTTTGGCAAAATGGAAAATTTGCATCTCCGAAGGTGGAGTCGCTAGGTTGCCTTAGCAGAAAGGAGACACCCTAAATGCATTTCTAACCCGAGCTGATGTTGTTCTGACAAAAGGAAAGAGAAAAAGGGGGGGAAGGCGGGGAGCAGGTTACATAACAACACCTCCCCACCTCTGTGGTTTTTTTCTTTGTTGGAAAAGGCTGTTTGGTAAACGGTTCCTGTGATCAGCAGCCAGGGGCAGGCACTGGGTACCACCGGGACACGGGAGGAGACTGCTCTGTTTTGGTACACTTCCCTTCTAGCTCAGTGGTAAAGAATCCGCCTGCCAATTCAGAAGACACAGGTTTGGTCCACAGGGCGGGAAGATCCCCGGGAGGAGGAAATGGCAATCTACTCCAGTATGCTTGCCTAGGGGGTCCCATGGGCAGAGGAGCCCGGTGGGTTATCCTCCACGGGGTCACTAGAGAGTCAGACACGACTTAGCGACTAAACAACAGCAGCTTCGGGCTGAAATACGCGGAGCCCCAAGGCTCACCTGGCAAACAGGACAGGGCCAGGGACACCTTGTTACTGAGGACATCGCAGTTCCGGCTGCGTGCTCTGCCAGCCAGAACCCCCCGAATGTCACGTGGCTGTGGGAGTTAAGTTTCAATATTTAAAACTAACCTAGAAGACAGACCAGGATAAGCTGGTGAAAGTTTAGGGTGAACAGAAGTTTATATTCAGAGTCAAATCAATCTACTTTGAGGATTCAAACCTAAAGACATAGTCCACACTCACCACAGTGCTATGAAAGTGAAAGTTTGGAAAAAACATAAGAGTTCACTGGGGAAATGAGGCCGGTGGGACAATCTGCAGTCATCATAAATGATAATTATGAAGATTACATAACAACACAGAAAAATGCTTGCAATAAATTTTCAATTTTAAAAAACAGGATATGAAACCCACATACACTTTTACCCCAACTGTGTAAAATTCACAGAAAAGCAAGGGAGGGAGATTCGGCAAAAGAATAATTGTGGCTATATTAGGATGATTTTATTTTTTAAACTTTCTTTAAGGTGACTGCTTACCTGTTTTTTTTTTATTTTATTTTTAATTAGAGGATAATTGCTTTACAGTTTGTGTTGGTTTCTGCCGTACAACATGAATCAGCCACAGGTACACACCTGTCCCCTCCCTCTTGAACCCCCCTCCCACCTCCCACCTCCCACCTCCCACCCCATCCCACCCCTCAAGGTTGTCACTGGGCACCAGGTTGAGCTCCCTGTATTACACGCAACTTCCCGTTAGCTATCTATCTTACATGTGGTAATGTATATATATCAGTGCCACGTTCTCAGTTCAGCCCACCCTCTCCTTTCCCCACTGTATTCCTGCCCTGCAAATAGATTCATCAGTACCATTTTTCCAGATTCCATATATGTGTGTTAATATACGACATTTGTTTTTCTCATTCCACCTCACTAGAAGTGACTCAAATTCATTCCTTTTGATGGCTGAGTGACATTCCATTATATATATATACACACACCACAACTTCTTTATCCACTGATGACTGCTTGCATTTAATTTGAGAAGCATTTTTGAAAAATTTGGGGGAAAGAAGCATGGTTTTTATGTTTAGATATAATATTTGTTGGCAACCCACTCCAGTATTCTTGCCTGGAGAATCCCATGGACAGAGGAGCCTGGAGGGCTACTGTCCACTGGGTCTCAAAGAGTCAGACACAACTGAAGTGACTTAGCACACATTCGTAATATTTGTAAATATGTCAAAGAATAGGACTAAAAGACCAGCTTTAAAAATAAGATAATAACAGTCACCTGTAGCATCCATTTTATTATAACCAATGAACAAGACTTTATTTAATTTGTAACTAAAGAGCAGAAATTCTTAAAACCAGTCTGTTCATCTGCAATGGGAGCCTTAAAATTTTTATACCTTCTCACCCAGTGACTATATCCCTAAGATTGAATTCTAAGGAGTATTCAGACAGGGAAACAATAATTAAGGGTCACAGCTATTTCCTCACAGCACTGCACGGTGAAAAAAATCATAAATAGTACAAACAGCCCACAATAGAGGAAAGAAAAAAAATCATAGTATCCCCAACATGAAAAAATATCATAACGCCATCAGTGATACAGGCAAATGCCCACTGAACACCATTAGAAGATTTAAAGAGTGTGGAAATTCCTACATGCAGCATGATTCCACAGGTGCTTTAAAATATACTTTTAAAAATTATTAGGAAATATACCAAAATATTAGCTGTGGTTACTTTAAGTTATGAGTGTAGTTACTGGAAAAACACAGGAAAGTACAAAGCAGAAAAGTCATCCAAAGAAGTCCTTCTTAGAAATGTATATTCTTCTATACTTTTCGTCTTAAAAATACGACACACACACATACACACACACAATATATTATACAAAATATTTTCTGATGATTGGAAGGATTGCTCATTTTGGATCTTCTTTCTTTCTTTCTTATTAATTTTTGGCTACACCAACCAGGGAACTCATGCCCTATGCAGTGAAAGCAGAGTCTTAACCAATGGGCCACTAGGGAAGCCCCTGAACTCTTAAAATGAAGTAGATATTTAGTTATGGACATTTTTGTTTTGTTGGTAATAAACAAAAAAGGCTTAAAAACAACATCATGATATGATCCCACCTATGTAAGCTATGTACTCCTATGTGCATTCTTAGACAAACACAGGACACCTATTAACGTTGGCTACCTCCAGAAGGCGGATGTAGAATGATACCACGGTTTAGTTTCTTCATTGTGCTCTTCTGCGTAATCTCTGGGAGTTAAGATTCCAAGTGGTTTTTAGTTTCATTATATTTGTGCAAGTTTTCCACTATTTCTATACTTGGAGTGCATTCATTTCATCATCAGGAAAAAAAAAATGGTTTTTCAAATGTAGTACATTGGGAACACCAACCATTATATCTGAGCATCACTGTTTTTTAAAAAAAGTTCAAAAGCTAAAATTTAAGGATTTTTAAAAAAAGTTTCACTCTAAAAGTACAATCAATTTTTTAAAAAGTTGCCTTCTATTCAAGAATGCACAGTATCGCTTTTGGAAAGAAAATGAATAGAGTTTTCTGCTCCCAAGAACGTGCATACTGGAGCGAGGAGGGTGACAGGGCTCTGACATGCTCAGGGAGATGGTCTAGGGTGAAAGATGCTGGACCCTGGACCAGCGACTTCAGAACAGAGGGCCAGGCATTCGGGGGCCAAGCGGAGACCAGCAGTCCCAGAGGAGCACGGGGTTATCGAGGGACCAGGGGTTATTGCTCCTGGCGGGAAAGGAAAGGTTCCAGGGGAACTTGAGACATGTCACGGCAGAGGTGACTCAGGAAATGGAACAGGTCCGGATTCGAACCCCAGTGTTGACGTGAACTAACATGGAGTGACGGGCTCCTCCTCTCTCCATCTCTCGGTCGCCTAGGAAACCGAACACCTGGCGCGGTCTCAGGCTCCCTAAGAACGAAGCGTGAAGATACACAAGATGCTCCGTCACAGCGTCGGTGCTTAAAGCATCACTTCCTCTTGGTTGTAGATCCCAGAACTTCGTACTTCCAGCACAGAGGAAGGCTTTGCATTTCCTCCTCTTGGGGTAAGGAGGGTGGTCAAGGAGAAGGAGAGGAGAAGAAGGGGTAGAACACGTCTGTTTTTGGACCGTTCACAAAGTCTAGAGGTAACGTCTCTTCCCCGAACCTCTCGCCCCCTCTCCCATCTCTCTTACACACACATACTAACCTGATCTGAAGCCGGGCTAAAAAGCGTTTAGATTAACACTTACAGCTGGGTTGCAAAAAATCTTCATTTCCAGTTTGAGGGACTCTGAACTCACTTAGCAAAGGTATAAACGGTTGGTTGAAGTAGCTATTTGACTTTTTAAAGATAACACGTTTTTAGGTTATTGCTTTTAGAGATGACACATTTGTATGTTACTGCTTACAAATAATTGTGGTCAGTGACACACACAGGCACAGCAGTGTTACTACTGTAGTTCTTCTGTTATCTTCTGGGTTTGACATTTAAAGCTACCCATCATCAATCTACCTTTCTGGAATGCTATTAAAGAAGTAAGCTCTAGATCATTTTCCCTTAGCCGTGTTTGGTGTATAATATAACAGGAGGAGCACTTATTTCAGTTAGAGGCAAAGTGGGAATGTGGACTGCCCAAGAGTAGAACCATCACGCCTCCCCTGGGTGCGCCCCAGAAGCAGAGGCCCCACCTGTCCTCCTGTTGAAGGATGTCTGGGGTCAGCTGCTCTGGTAGGCTTCCATATCTCCTAGCATCCCAGGCACTCATAGGTTTTTATCTAATCTTCTCCATTTCCAACCTCATACAGAGCAGCATCCATTCTACTGCCAAATCACTTAACTGCTCACGGGGAGGGCGTCCTGTGGACTCAGCTTTCAGACTGAGGCACCTTCCTAGTCCATCAAGCATTTATTGTCTTTGGTCTGTATTACTCAAGATAAACTCAAACCATTGTTTCTTACCCCTGATATTGCTCCATAAATACCAGATGTCTGAGCATCACCTCCATGGACAGAGGAGCCTGGCAGGCTACAGTCCATGGGGTCAAAAAGAGAGAGACATGATTTAGCGAGTAAACAACAACAACAGTAACGATTTCACCTGCAACCTTAGACCAATGCTGTTACAGAACTCACAGGGGCATCCCTGATGGCTCAGTGGTAAAGAACCTGCCTGCAATGCAGGAGATGCAGTTTTGATCCCTGGTTGCAGAAGAGCCCCTGCAGGAGGAAATGGCAATACACTCCAGTATTCTTGCCTGGAAGAGTCCATGGACAGAGGAGCCTGACAGGCTATAGTCCATGGAGTCACAAAAAGAGTTGAACGTGACTAAACAACAACAACCTCTCAGGCCCAGTTTCCAAGGCAGTCCTGATCCTAGATCCTCAGCATAACATTGCCACCACACATGGGAACTCAGACCATGTCCTAACCCCTCCACTAGGAGTCCCCAGATCACAGCAAGCATCTTCTCAACGCTCCTCTCAGGCTGATCAGAGTCCATCATCTTCAACTGGAGCCATCATCATGGCTCACTTACCCCAACAGAGGGCCTTTTGTTTGGAAACGCGGCTGCCATTTCAGAAGGTGGACTGACTCATCTTGACCACAAGGAAAGCAGACATCTGGGAATCATTTTCCTGAAGGCACTGTAGACCTTTCAGCTTGGTCACCTGGAATCAATGCTGATTTTCTACACTACAAGTCACCCTTTACAGGCATTATCTCATCTACACTTTACAAGTCAGATGAGGACACAGTCTTGGAAAGGCGAAACCACTTCTCTGAGGCCACGGAGCCAGCATATCAGGGATTCAAGTTCTGGTTGGTTCTAAGGCCCATGATCTTTTGTTCTTCGTTTTGCTTTCAACCTTTTACTTTGAATAAAACCAGACTCACAGAAAACTTGTGAGGATACTGTATGATGAACTCCTACCTGCCCTTCCACCCAGCATCACCGACTCGACGGACATGAGTTTGGGTAAACTCCAGGAGTTGGTGAGGGACAGGGAAGCCTGGTGTGCTGCAGTCCATGGGGTCACTGAGAGTCAGACACGACTGAGTGACTGAACTGAACTGAACTTCACCCAGCACCCAGATTTCCCAAATGTTGACTTTTTTACCACATAGGATACTCCATAGTCTGTCCATAATTGTTTTTTCCAAACTATGTGAGAGTAAGTTGCAGCCATAATGTCTCTTTATCCCTATATTCTTCGGTGTATCTTTCCGAAAAAGTAAGGGTATGATTTAACATTAACCAACATACAATGATCAAAATCAAGAACTTGACATTGGCACAACACTGTTATCGAACTCGGGGATCAGCAAACTTTTTTCTGTAAAGACTAGACAGTAAATATTATATAGTCTTTTGTGAGCCACACTGTTTCCATGGCAACTATTCAACCCTTCTGTCTAAGCACAAAAGCAACTAAACACAACATGTAAATACGTCTGGCTGTGTTTCGATGAAATTTTACTGACACAGAAATCTGAATTTCATATAATGCTTGTGTCACAATCTAGAATTTATTTTAATTAATAGACTCTATTTTTTGAGTGGCTTTAGGTTTATTTAAAAAAAAAAAAATCAGGGACTTCCCTGGGGGTCCAGTAGTTGGGACTGCGAGCTCCCACCGTAGGGGATACCGGGTGAATCCCTGGTTGGGGAACTAAGACCCTGCACACCACACAGTGTGACCAAAACAACAACGACGACGAGACCCTAAAGAATGAAAGAAAGACTGAGCAGAACGCACAGGGTTCCATATACTCCCGCAACCTCACCCCAGCGGGTTTCCCTATAATTAACATCTTATGTCAGCGTGGTACATGTCCTATCATCGTGGCTGTTGTTCAGTCACTCAGGCACGTCCGACTCTTTGCAACCACGTGGACTGCAGCACTTCAGGCTCCCCTGTCCTTCACTATCTCCTGGAGTTTGCTCAAATTCATGTCTTGGATGTATGATGCCATCTCGTCCTCTGTCGCCCCCTTCTCCTCTTGCCCTAGGTCTCTTCCAGCACCAGGATCTTAGCGACTAAACAACCACCACCTTCTCAATGCCCTGCGTCAGGAAGCACCTGGTGTTGCCGGCCCCGGGACTGGTGCGTTACCGTTGACCCACTTGGGTAAGGTGGGGTGTGCGAGGGGGTTTCCACTGCCAAGCTGCCAGTTTCCCACTGTAGTTAATTAAGTACTTGTGGGGAGACAAATATCCCATTTCCCATGAAATTTAATCTACTAGTCTTAGCATCCGTAGATGATGATTTTATTCACATCAGTTATTTATTGGATGCTGCTAAAGAGTGGTTTCTCTGACTCCATCATTTCCTCCAGGTGTACTTGTTGCAAGCTACTATAAGGAAGAGCTTTTTATTCTCCTCGCACATGCTTTTCTTTCTTCCTTTCTTTCTAGCAGAGTGAACTTGTGGAGTCTTCTTTATTCCGTAGATTTTTCCTATCATTGTTTATTTTCATGCCCCTATTACCCCAGATTTGGCAAGTAGAAGCTTCTTCAAGCTGATGTCTGTCTGCTGCTGACAAAGCCCTGTCATCTTTCAGCACTTCCTTACTTTTTGGCAATAAGAAGAGGTTCCACACCCATCCTGAACTTTCCCAGGACCAGCCCAGGACCTGGTCTTTTCTCCAAGGAGCTATGGTTCCTTTTAGAGGAGAATGGTGTTTAAAAAACAAATCTGGGTGTTAGGAAAGAACAAAAAAGTGCATATGTTTCCTTCCTTTTTTTCCATCTGTCCAGCCATCTTAAAACCCATGAATTAAAAAAAAAAACCAACACCATTAATTATTTGAAAATTCTCAGTTCCAACCCAACAGCACCAGGTCCATTTTACTCTCCTTTATTTTATTATTTTATTTCACTTCGTTTTGCCACACTGAGCAGCAGGTGGGATCCTAGTTCCCCAACCAGGGTTGGAAACTGCAGCCCCTGCATTGAAAGCATGGAGTCTTAACCACTGGGCCTCCAGGGAAGTTCCTCTTCTCCCCCTTTCTGCATTTGTAACCTCCTTGTCAAATAATGAGAAATCTGGCTCCCATTATCTCAAATATATTTACTTATTTGCTCAACACTCTGACACACAGAAAGTGGTTTCAGAATTGCTGACCTGTGCTACTGTGAAGAACAAATGCACTAACTAGGCTTCTCCAGGTCTTGTCTTTAGCCTGAGGGTATATAGTCAGCGACTGTGCTTTAAAGTTCGTAGGGTTTGTTCTTTTTCTCTTTTACCCGAGCGCAGCTATGTTAGTCTTCAGAAACAAGGTGAGGTTGAACTGCACTTTTGTGTTCCATCACAGGGTCACCCTGCCATTCCTGTTTCTTTATTCTTTAACTTGATCCCAAGAGTTAAAACTGTACAGAAAAGGAAACTCTGAGAAGTGTCACTTTCCTCCCACTTATTCCTTCTACTTAAGTCTTCCCATCAAACTTCTTTCTACAATTAACAATTCAGCTAGTCTTAGTTTCCGGTTTATTGTTCTCGTGATTCTTTCTGAACACGGGAACAGATAACTGCATATTTTTCTTTCTCGTGCTCCCTTACAGAAAGTCACCACTTTGTCAGTGATTATTTTCTTGTGTTTGGCCATGCGGAATCAGATTTTAGTTCCCTGACCAGGGACTGAACCTGTGCCCTTGGACAGAACTGACATCTTGGGGGTGTTGAGTTGTCCTGTCTAGGAGCAAGGAATGGCTTATATCTGTTCATAGGTATACTTTTTCTGAAAAGTTATGAAAATTTATATTCAAGAGTAAAATCAAAATGGGGTCCTTTTTTAAGAATGGAAATAGTGTCGTCCTAAATGTTTAAAAACCAAACACCACCACGCTTGCTCCAAAGTCCATTACGTCTGCGGCGCGTGTCTGCAGAGGTATTCTTCCCTGCTCTATACACGTTCAGTCTCAAACATTCTATTCTTTCCTAACTAGATTTACATAAAGCACTGTAATAAGCAGTTTCCTTGCCTGCAGAGCCAAGTGGCTGCTGAAACATCTGGGCAGACAAAGCAACGTGAAGGTAATGAATTTCTTCCTCTAGAAAGGGAGGCTCCACCCTGCCACTTAAAGGCCCTTCCTGGGCACTGGTTTTTCCACCCCAAGATGGTTGCCATTTCAAGGGTAATTACAAGGAAGAAATCTCTGCCCCTGCCAGCTGGCCCCCAAACCACTGATCCTTTCACCACCCTGCTGCCCTAGATGTCACCCTTCTCCCCTCTCGTGCTCAGACCTCTCTCTGGAGCCTCTCATGCACCCCACCCTGCAGAGAGCAAGCAGCGTGCCAGAGCTTGCTCGACCAGGAAGCTTAGCACCAGCTTAACTCTTCACTCAATGGGACAAGGGGCCTCTTTCTTTAATGCAGGGCTTTGCTCCATGATATGCTGGGTATATCGTCCCCATGAACCAAACCTGGTGCAGAGTCCAATTCTAGAACAGATTTTCCTTCAAATGGTCATTTTCCAGCCCCCTGCTTCCCCAATCCCATTTTCTAGCCAACTCTGTTGACCCGAGATTGGTTTCTGCTTGGGCTCCTTGCTAGTAGAACATTTTATAGCCTGCTCCCTTACTGAATTCTTAGTTTGTTTTGTCATTGATTCTCTAAGGTTTCTCAGGTATGCTACCATATCAGCTGCAAGGAGAGATAGTTTTACTTCTCTCTCCATTTTGGTGGCTGTTATTTTCTCATAAAGCCATATTGGGCTCTTTTACGACCCCTGGACTGTAGCCCACCAGGCTCCTCTGTCCATGGGACTTCCCAGGCAAGAATACTAGAGTGGTTTGCCATCTCCTCCTCCAGGGGATCTTCCCGACCTAGGGATCGAACCAGTGGCTCCTGCTTTGGCAGGCAGACTCTTTACCACTGAGCAACCAGAGAAGCCCTTTCTCAGTTTGTATGCTTCTAATTGACTACTCTTGTCCGTCTGAATTGGCCAACATTTCTAGGATGATGTTAAACGGAAGTGCGGGTTGTTGACTAGAACTGCCCTTGTTCCTGTCTCATTGAGTAGGACACGAGCTTTAGGTCTCAGAGCATCTCACTCCCTCTTTCCCAGTGCTGGGACTCAGTCTCTACTCACACAGATTCTCCAGGGGGTTCTGGGAGATACCATTTCATCCCTTGTCCCTTCAGACCCAGGGGTGACAAGGGATTCCTTCTGCGGCATCTCTAGAGACCCTCCACACATAAAGCCTATCACCCTCCCTCACCTCCACAAGCTTTCCCATCGCCTCAGCTGGACTCTGTCTGTGGTCCTTGTGACTGCCCATCCCCACCACGTGCCCAGGGCAGTGGAGGTACAGTATTCTCAACCCTAAGTCATCAGGACACTTGTGCGTGGAGAGGAGAAGGCACACAGATGAAACGTCAGCCTTCCTAGGGTTTGTCGTGAAAACACTCCTCTCCTGGTATCCTTGTCTTCATCCCCTACCTCTTAAAAAGGAAGCGCTTTCTCGGGCTTCCCTGGTGGTCCCGTGGTTAGCAAGCTGCCTTGCAATGCAGAGGACAGCGGTTCGATCCCCGGTTCGGGAGAATCCTGCCTGCCACGGGGGAACTGAGCCCGTGAGCCACAGCTGCTGAGGCCACGGGCAGCAGCTACTGAAGCCAGGCTCCACAACAAGAGACCCCATGGCAGTGAGAAGGCCGCGTGCTGCAACTCGAGAGGCGCTGCTGCTCATCGCAGCCGGAGAAAGCCCACATCCAGCGATTAAGACCCAGTGCAACTACAACTAAATATTAAAAAAAAAAAAGAATTTCCTTGCTTTAAAAATAAAGTGCTTCTCATTTGATAACTTTTGAGTTTCACTGTCCTTTTATTTTGCTGGACATTTCAGAATCAATCTTCTGCATATGTTTATATATGCTTTTCTATTTAAACTTCTTTTTTTTTTTTTAAATCTAAAAAACATAGTACCATACCGCCAAAGGTGTTAGGAAACATGCTCAAATAAGGACGGGCTCCAAAGACTGCTCTGCCAACAAAATGCCAGTAAAATCTGAAACCCGGGTTCAGACACACTGGGAGCGTTCCAAAATTTAAAACTTAAAGAACTTCTTTATTCCAGTAAATCAGCTTCCCTGTGAATACCATCAAAATCCTATGCTTTAATGAGTGAGGGAATATCAGAGGAAGGGGTGGAGAAGGAAAGGATTTGGACGAGTATGAAATTTAATTTAAAAACTATTATGAGGAGTTTAATTTCCCCCTCCCCCAACTAAATACATAAATCTTTCCCATGCATTTTCTTTGTTTCCTTTTCCTTTGAAAAAACTTTTTAAAGGCATCCTGAACCATCTGAAACCATAACAGAGTACGTCCAACAGGGTGGAGTTTTTAATAATAAATACAGTTACTGGATTCCTGTTAATTAAAATGCCATGTTAGATATATGGAAGATATATGCGAAGAAACGTTACATAATGGTGTGTTCTCATTGAACGTTTAATCAAACCAAGGAGAAAAAGACCTCGGCAGCAAGGACAGTCAGCAACACAAGGCCATGCGGGCCATCTAAGTCCTAGGGACAATAAGAGGCATCAAGAGTAAGGGGGAGATGGCTCACTTCCTGAAGGGTAGAGTCGGGGGACAGAGGACAAGGCACATGAATTGCATTTAAAGATGTGAACACGTGTGGAAACTAAGCTGGCCTTGGTTGGTGGGCACTAGGGCACTGTCACTTCTGCTCCAAGCCCTGATGTAACTCGGGATGCTCTTCTAAGGGCGTCTCCCAGGTGGGATGGGGCACCATTGTCAGTGAGTTCAGTTGCTCAGTCGTGTCTGACTCTTTGCAACCCCATGGACCACAGCACGTCAGGCCTGCCTGTCCATCATCAACTCCCAGAGTTTACTCAAACTCATGTCCACTGAGTCAGTGATGCCATCCAACCATTTCGTCCTCTGTCATCCCCCTCTCCTCCTGTCCTCAGTCTTTCCCAGCATCAGGGTCTTCTCCAACGAGTCAGTTCTTTGCATCAGGTGGCCTAAGTATCGGAGTTTCAGCTAATACTTTTCAGCCAATACCATTTTCATCTTAGCAGAAAACTGGCAATGGAGTGTCTGCCTTTGAGAGAGTGCCAGGCCATTCCAGCTCCAGCACAACCACCATTTAGGGGGCACTTGGTTCGACCAGCCTGAGGGGCTGCTGGAGCAGGGATCCTCTACCACAGTGGGGAATCACAGAAAACCCAACGTAGGTGCTTTTGCTGGGGGGGGGGTGCATCCCTGGGGTCACCTGTCTATGCCAAGTCCCTGTCCCTGTGCATAAAACTGGGCTTTATCTCTTCACAGGGCCCTGGGAGGAAGGAACGGGTCACCCTGCATGGGCACCCTGAGCAAAGTACCGAGCACACTGCAGTCTTTAGTTAACCCACTGGGATAAGAGATGGACCACTCCCCACAGTGAGCCCTCAAGGAGAGCTGGCAACTTGAGCGCTCTGGATTAACACAGGCATTCTCCACCCAAGGTGCTCTCTCATAAAGACATTCTGGAAAAAGAGGAATCATCTGATGTCTCCTTCTTACATCACTGACTGTAAAGAAGATTAAGAGAAAAGACCCTGGAAACACCTGATAAAGCCATCCAGGGCTGCCTAATGCTGGTGCTCATCATCCCCAGGCCGATTAAGGCCAAGACTGGCTGTGCTGAAGACAAGACCAGAAACCATTTCTGCTGTTATCTAGTTAGTGCAGTTCAGTCACTCAGTCGTGTCCGACTCTTTGCGACCCCATGGACTGCAGCACACCAGGCTTCCCTGTCTATCACCAACTCCCGGAGCTTACTCAAATTCATGTCCATCGAGTCGGTGATGCCATCCAACCATCTCATCCTCTGTCATCCCCTTCTCCTCCCGCCTTCAATCTTTCCCAGCATCACGGTCTTTTCAAATGAGTCAGTCCTTCCCATCATCAGGTGGCCAAAGTACTGGAGTTTCAGCTTCAACATCAGTCCTTCCAATGATATTCAGGACTGATTTCCTTTAGGATGGACTGGTTGGATCTCCTTGCTGTCCAAGGGACTCTCAAGAGTGACCTAGTTAATGGTGTCCATTAACTATGAGGGTTGTCAGGGTTCCCAGTGGATCCTAGCAGCCCAGCGTATATTTCTTTGACTGTTATAGCTCGGCTTGCCTGGAGTTGGGTCACAGGTTTTTCTGTTTCCGTTCTGTTGCATGCACTCAACTCCGTCTAGTGAGCTGTTTGGTCATCACGCCCCATAAGACCATGGCATCTCCTAGGGATGGCACTTGGTCTTCCTGAAGCAGTACTGTGCACACGTCCCCTCTGCAACCATCCTAAATGCCTGCACAATGCACCTCGAGGGATACACACACAGCCAGCCAATCTGCAGGGTACCTCGGACGATGACCCACCACGCCCAGTGACCTGGGTCCACATGCTGCTGGGACACATAGGCGCAGAGCAAAGCAGCGGAGCACGCAGGACCAGAGTTGGTTCTTCTGCGGATCACGGTATCGACAGAACCTCGGACCTGCTGCTCACGCTGCTCCAGCGAATGACCCTCAGGCGAGCCAAGAGCGGTGGGCTGAACTTAGCATCCTAATGAAATGGAGATTGCTGGTGTGCCTCCATGTAATGAAGCTGCCTGGAACTTCTCAGACTGCTTTTTACGATAAGCATTAAAAGGCAAGGAGGAAGACGAAAGTTCCCCCTGCAGACCCCGTCTGTAACGGGGGGCTGAGGAGGCCTTCAGGGCGGGGTCTGGGAGAGAGGTTTATGGACTGGGTTACAGTCGGAGGTCATTATAGAAAAGGAGTGTGTTATTAAAAGTATCCTGAAGTTATAAAAACTCAGAGGATTTTTTAGCGAGGATGAATAACATCTTTGGTAAAGATGAAGTCATGATACTCTGGAGCAGGGGCGGGAGCTCTGATTGCAGTCACCCCTTTTCCTATAAACTGGGGTGCAGCCGTATGCAGTTCTTGCTGGCAGTGGATTTTGTTGTTTTTGCAGGGCAGTGTGAGGAGTATATTCTTTGAAAAAGAAAGTTCTAGTGGGTATGAGAGAGTCCCTCCAGTTAGCAAATGAATGCATCGATTGTCCTATTAGAAAAGGGCAACAAAACAGTCCATTTCCTACAGCCATGCACGCCATCTGACATGACCTGCTTTTTCTTCTTAAACACTTCCACACCACCTCCTCCAGTAATTGTCAAAAAGAGAATGAAAATGTTGAGTCAGACAACGGTAGTCTGGTGTGGTGGGGAAAAAGTCTTCTAATACAGTTCTACTTCTTACAAATGAATTCAGTTAACTAAAGTATGCTAAAAAAAAAATGACTGGGCTTAAACTACGAAAGTAATTTAAATATTTTGCCTATAATTTTGTCTGTGCCCATCAACAGAGGAAATTCCAATTTAACCTCTGTCCAGATAGTAATCGTAAATTCTAAATTCATGGCGGTTAAATTAATATTTTCCCTTAACAATGGTTAGAGGTATGCAGGATTTTTAATTTATGAAAGTAATCATACTATATAGGTAGTTTGGAAAACAGAAATGAAAGCTTTAATTATTTATCCTAACAACTATTATTACTTTCCCATATTTCCCATATTTTCTAGTCCTTTCATGCATGTACGTTTCAAAGGTTTTAATCTTCTAACTATAATTTAATGGCTCTGGCCATTTCTCTACATTGTTAGTCTTTCTGTTGATGGATAACATTCCCAGTGATTGTGTACTATTTATTTAATTATAAATTAAATTACTGATTGTGTACTATTCCTATTTGATTATAAATCTTCCAGAGGATGGATTTTCGCATATACCTGACTATTTCTAGATTACTAGAAGTAGGATTATTGGGTCAAAGAATATGATCTTTGATTCCTGATGCCTACTTCCAAATTGTTTTTTGAAAGGATTTTCCAATTTGCATGTCCACCAAGATTTAAAACAAGATTTAAGAGTATCCATACCTGTTTTATTATATCTCTGCCCATCTTGAAAAACATGGGTTTTTGTTTGGGTTCTGTGTTTGTTTTTTTTCTGGTGGCTAATTTAGTGGGTGAAAAATGAAGTTCAAGGAATTGTAAAGTAGGGCCCTATGATGTCATCTTGGCTCCTATATTCAGAGTAAAGACAAAAATAATCGCAATGACATAGTCCGTGTTTGGCTGCTTTTCTCTGAGTCTTATGTTTCTACTCATCCACAAAGAAAGATCCAGAAGGCAGCAGGAATGTTCCAATCTGGTCTGTCAAGACTCAGACAAGCAAGGGGGGCTGTCTGCACTGGAACGAGGGTCAGGCGATGCTGTATAACCCTTCTGGCAAGCCGTCAATTCCTCAGCCTGCAGAACGCTTGAGTTTCCAGAAGCACAAGATGGTAATTCTGGTGTTCTCTCCATTTAAAAACAATTATGGAGTCAGCAGAATTGTTGAAGTGGCACTGGCTTGGCTTCTGTTTTTTTTAAAAGCAACGAATTCAGGTGTTGGACAGTGTGCTTTGTAAATAGAATAAAATGAAGTAATAAATTAAGGTGTGCCTTTGTTTGAGCTTGCTTATATTTAAAGTGGGTTAAATATAACTTCTTGGAGATCTTCTGGAACATGAATCATAGTAGAAGAGATTTCACACTGGGAAAAAATAGCAAGGTATGGGCTTGTCCAAAACAAAATCCATACATACCTTGCTGTGCCTTGGGTAACTCTTAAAAAATACTCGATTATAAATAAATTTCAGACATAGAGCAACTAGCAAAAACTGTGTAAGGAGCCCCCACGCCACACTGTCTGTGTCCACACTGCTAAGCCCTTTAACTCTTGCAGACTGGAATGGCACACCCAGCCCTCCCCAGCCCGCCTCCGGGCCAGGCACCCAGTCCCCCGCAGCAGCCAGTGACTCTCAGCGAGGCAGCTTTGAGCGTTTGCGAGAAGCATCGCCTTCAGCTGCCAAATTCCTGCTGGGTCGGCCAAGAGGTATGAACCAAAAATGAAAAAAACATGAAGGATTTGTTTTTTAAAAGCAATACATCAAACATAAAAAGAGCTCTTTTGTAGGAGAATTTTCGCTGTGGGAGCCAGAGGGGAGACGATCGTTTGCCCTCCCAGGAGGAAGCAGTCTGACCTCACCTGCGACTTTTCTCTTCCAGTGTGGATTTTTCTCACCCCATTAAATGTAACCTATTCTAGGTTGGGTTTGCACCGTATGAGAGAAATAGAGAGTGATGGGGAAACCGCCAACGGCCAGGCTGGGGCTCAGACCAGCACCACCTGGGCACCCTGGAAGGCGGGCCCTCTCGGGGCACGTGAGCAGGGCGGGGGGCTACGGGGCCACGTGAGCAGGGGGCTACGGGGCTACGGGGCTACGGGGCCACGTGGAGTGCGGCTGCGTCACAAGGGCCTCTTTGCGAGAAGCACAAGGATTCAGTTTCCGTGGCTTCAGAAACCTTGTGGGGAGCACCCCCCCAGAAAAAAACATCTTTGCAAAGGGAAGAGAAAAAAGCAAAGAGGGGGAAAAGGATGAAAAAAACGCCAGGTTAGAAAGGGTGTTCTCACATCACTTAGAAAGGGCCACTTGGAATGGATGGAGCAGGTTTCCGCAGTGACTCCCCCACCACCCCAGAGGAAAAGCGGCAAAATAAAAGCAGTGTCCAGGAAGGCACGGCGCAGCCGTGTAAAGGCAGGAGCGTGCGCCTTGACACCCAGGCTGCCTGTGGCCGAGGCACGCAGGACTATGCTGCGCGGAGCAGGAAAAGGCAGTCTCGTTGCCGGGTCCCTAAATCCCCATCCCATTAGCCAGGTGCCCAGAGTGAAACCTGCAAAAGGACCCTGGTTAAATCACCGGGCGGCCACTCCACCGGCGCCCAGAGCTAATCCCTGGGGGCCGGCAGCCTTTGTTTTTTTTTTTTTGGTCACAAGGCACGAAGACGAAGCTTGCTCTGGGACCAGCTGCCACCTGCTGACAAACAGCTGGTTGTTATAGGGCAGAGGACTGGGTGGAGCCACAGGAAATCACTGCCATTCCTCTGGTTTTGACAGACCTGCAACAGTGACGCTTTCCTGGGATTCCCGCCGAGGAGGAGCCTCATCTGCAACTGGTTTCATTCCATCAGCCCAGGTGAGCCCCTGCTGGTGATCTCATTCAATCCTCAGGACGCGGCTCCACATTGGGGAACAGTATTGATCTTAATGCAACCCCACTTGCAGATGGAGAAGCTGAAGTTACTCATTCAGAGTCACAGAGCTAGCACGAGGCATGCCTGGTATGTGAGTGCCAGGTCCCTTCAGTCATGTCTGATTCTTTGTGACCCTATGGACCGCAGCCTGCCAGGATCCTCTGTCCATGGGACTCTCCAGGCACCAATACTGGAGTGGGATGCCGTGCCCTCCTCCACAGGATCTTCTCGACCCAGGGACCAAACCCCGTTCTCTTAAGTCTCCTGCATTGACAGATGGGTTCTTTACCACTAGCGCCACCTGGGGAAGCCTGGTAGCCACATCAAATAAATGCTCTCAAATAATGAAACCTACAGCTATTGTCTCATCTCAGAACCATGGCACTATTAAGACACGTGGTGCTTCTTGGAACTACAGCCAAGGGAGGGAAAAGGAAGATGGCGGAAAGCCTCCGGGAAGAGAAGCCTTCTCACAATCTGTTAAGAACACCCCGAGGCTCGTGCCCATCAGAGGGTTCACGAAAACACAGGATAACAGGGTGCATCCTCACTAGTGCATTCGAGTTACTCCAAGAAGCAAAACACTGAGTAAGCCCAGAGATAGGTTAAGGTAGTATTTTTATATTGAAACAAATACACACGAGAATTACGGAGTAGAAATCATGGAAAATTTGCGAAAATGTTGAACATAAATCAGACTCCGAAGAAATATGCCTGCAGTGAGAAAAGACACTGTTAGAACAAATGGTCGGTTTCTCTTGTCTCCGATATTTCCAGCCAAGAATCCTGGGCAACTTCATAACCTCTGTGAGCCTCAGGTTCGTCAGCTATCAAATGGGGGTAACTGCTGCCTCATTCATAGGGGTGCTATGAGGGTCCGCTAAGTTAGGACCTACATGCACAGACAGCTGGAGCCCATGACATGCCTATGTAAAAAGCAGCTTGCTTTTCCATAGAATGTGTTCTCCAGCTCACCCTAGATGCAAACGGGGCCGCCCATCGTGGACTCCCTGGAACAACTTTTCCCAAGGGGCAAGCTCCTTAAGCTCCTTGGGTCACATCGGCCTGGAATCGTCTAGTTCAGCGAATGCGGACTACGTGCCAGGCCCTCATCCAGGCTCTAGATGGGTTGTTACAGTGAAAATGCTCTGTCCTTGCTCCCGACGAAGCACTCCTGTTAGGGGAGAGGGGTGGGCATGGCAGTGAGGGGGTGGTGTGCAAATTAACAGGTAAATACAAGATTGTCAACGTGGTTAAAATAAAAGAGTGACAGGGAAAGAAAGGGACAGGGACAGGGTGTTGTTTTTGTGTTGAAAGGTCAAGCAAGACTCTGCTGATCAGACCTTTGACAGACCGCAGAAGGGCAGTGAGAGAGTTCGCCGAGAAGGTGTCTGAAAGAGGAGAGCTCAGGCAGTGTGGACAGGAAGGCCAAAGGCGCAGAACCGTCAGAGGAAGAACAAAGTGACCAAGGTGCTAAGTGCGTTTTGCAGGGGAAGGCATGTGAGCTCGGGGGTGCAGGGGAAGGCATGTGAGCTGGGGGGTGCAGGGGAAGGCATGTGAGCTGGGGTGCAGGGGAAGGCATGTGAGCTGGGGTGCAGGGGGGCATGAGCTGGGGGGGCAGGGGGGGGTGCGGGGGCTGGGGGTGGGGGGGGCATGTGAGCTGGGGGTGCAGGGGGCATGTGAGCTGGGGGGTGCAGGGGGCATGTGAGCTGGGGGTGCAGGGGGCATGTGAGCTGGGGGTGCAGGGGGCATGTGCTGGGGGTGCAGGGGGCATGTGAGCTGGGGGTGCAGGGAAGGCATGTGAGCTGGGGGGTGCAGGGGGCATGTGAGCTGGGGGTGCAGGGGGCAATGTGAGCTGGGGGTGCAGGGGGCATGTGAGCTGGGGGGTGCAGGGGGCATGTGAGCTGGGGGTGCAGGGGGCATGTGAGCTGGGGGTGCAGGGAAGGCATGTGAGCTGGGGGTGCAGGGGGCATGTGAGCTGGGGGTGCAGGGGGGCATGTGAGCTGGGGGGTGCAGGGGGTCATGTGAGCTGGGGGGTGCAGGGGAAGGCATGTGAGCTGGGGGGTGCAGGGGGGCATGTGAGCTGGGGGGTGCAGGGGGGCATGTGAGCTGGGGGGTGCAGGGAGGCATGTGAGCTGGGGGGTGCAGGGGGGCATGTGAGCTGGAGGGTGCAGGGGAAGGCATGTGAGCTGGGGGGTGCAGGGGGCATGGAGAAAGCAGGTTAGGGCTTTGTGGGTCTGGATTCCGGATTTTTATACTGAATAAAGGAAGCAGCAATCCTGAGGCCTTCTAAGCAGAAAGATGATAAGTCTGATTTGTGTTTTAAAAGGATTCACATGGCGGTCAGGCTTCCCAGGTGGAGCTAGTGGTAAAGAACCCACCTGCCAGTGAGGAGATTTAAGAGACCCAGGTTTGATCCAGGGGTTGGGAAGATCCCTTGGAGAAGGAAATGGGAACCCACTCCAGTATTCTTTTTAATTAATTTATTTTAATTGGAGGCTAATTACAATATTGTAGTGGTTTTTGCCATACATTGACATGAATCAGCCATGGATGTACATGCGTCCCCTATCCTGAACCCCCCTCCCACCTCCCTCCCACTGCAGTATTCTTGCCTGGAGAATCTCATGGATAGACAGCCTGGTGGGCTATGGTCCTTGGGGTCTCAAACAGTCAGGCACGACTGAAGCAACTTAGCGTGACTTAGCATGCACACACTCATTTGGGAACCATTATCGTGGAGATGGTACTTAGAGCCCTGAGACCAGACCATGAAAGGTCAGCAGGGGAGTGAGTAAGTCCAGCGAAAGGAAGACATCTGACTTTGCTTCTCTGGCTGAGGCACCAGGCTAAGACTTTAGAAACCCCTGATTTCTTTTTAAAACCACAAAGCATGGAAACAGTGGGATGTCATCACACCTGGGCTGCAAACATGGAAAAAAAGGTAGAACTGCGTCTCCTGTTCGGAGAAGGCAATGGCACCCCACTCCAGTACTCTTGCCTGGAAAATCCCATGGACAGAGGAGCCTGGTGGGCTGCAGTCCATGGGGTTGCGAAGAGTTGGACACGACTGAGCGACTTCACTTTCACTTTTCACTTTCATGCACTGGAGAAGGAAATGGCAACCCACTCCACTGTTCTTGCCTGGAGAATCCCAGGGATGGCAGAGCCTGGTGGGCTGCCCTCTCTGGGGTCGCACAGAGTCGGACACGACTGAAGCGACTTAGCAGCAGCAGCAGCAGCAGCGTCTCTTGTTATGCTTAAGAAATATGGATGGTGCTCAGTGACAAGCATCTGTGAACTCGTGAGCACAGCAGGGCTGGAAGGAATTGGAAACACAGGGGTCTCCTCCAGAGCAGCTCATGCCTTCAAACACAGTTTAATATATTCAAAATGGGAGCAAATGATGACAGTATGCAGATGCCAAAGTACTAACAACCTTTGACACAAATTACTGAAATCGACAGCTTCCCTGGTGGCTCAATGGTCAAGAATCTGCCTGCTGAAGACACAAGCTGGATCAGGAAGATCCCCTTGGAGGAGGAAATGACAACCCACTCCAGTATTTCTTGTGTATGAAATCCCATGGCCAGAGAAGCCTGGCAGGCTATATAGTCCATGGGGTTGCAAAGAGTTGGACACAACTAAATGCATGTGCGCTGAAATCAACTTCACAGTTTCTGTGCCACACACACTGCCAAGCATATAGTACATACTTCACACACATACGAAGAATGACTATGTATGTTTCTAACCGAAGCTAGGAAATTTGGGACTGTGATTCCTTTATGGCTCAATAAACAAATTATTATTTCATGAGAGACAAACGTCTGAAAGTCCCACATGGTTCAAGCCCTTTCTTTCACAGAATGAGACATGCTGCCTTGGGTAGTAATCACTGGTGAGCGAACCCTGGAACAAATGAGGGCATGGTTCTTGCCATTCATCTCTCCCCCAGCCTGGGATAATGCCCTGTGCAGAGCAAATACCTAATAAATCTAAATGCATGTCTAATGAATGAGTGGATAAATATTCATTAAAAATTAACTCGACAGTTAATTTAGGTCACTCACTGGAAAAAAGAAAAACAGGAAAACTAGAAAAGTATCTTTTTAATTTAAAAGGTTAATTAAGGACAAGGTTTTAAAAAAATATTTTGGTGGCTTAAGTAAACTGAGCACAACTGGGGTTCAAAACAGCTGCAATTAGTAACTCTGAAAACATTCCATTATGTTCCACAAATTAGAAAAAGGGGGAAAACTGCCTGATTCGCTTCATGATTCTAGAATAATCTCAGTTCTAAGTAAGTAAGCAAGAAAAAAAAAAAAGAGGCCCTCTTCACTTATAAACATTGATGTGAAAATTCTAAATGAGATGCTGGCTAACTAAATTCAATGGTGCATCTTATGTATAATACATGGTAATCAAGTAGTGTTCATCCTAGAAATGCAAGGATGGTTTAATGTCAGAAAAAAATTTATCAGTGTAATCCATCATAAGGAGGAAAATCATGAGACATTCTCAGTAGATACAGAAAAGACGTGATAAATGTCAATAGGTCTAGGTCAGTTCTCCAAATGACCTATTAGTCAGATGATCAATTTCCTGAATTTACAAAATTTTCTGGTAAAAGCATGTTTCTTTTTACTATTAAGATATGACAGCAATTTGATGACAATCTCTCAACACTATTTGTAAATTAAGGCTGTGACACTCAAAGACAGTATTTTGTGCTATGTCTAAAATCTTCTAATCTGGCATAAAATAAATTTTCTGCAACAGAATGGGGAACAATGTCAGAAAACAGGGTTGGTTCCATGTCCACAGTTCTTTTAATAGCATTTAAAAGACCAAAATTTTATAAATATTATGAAAACTGTTTTCTCCTAGTTTTGGCTTATATATGTATATTTTTATAAGTGGCGCAATGGGATGAGGAAGCATACTAAAAGCCAGCACGCTGCTTCTCAGTCGCTCAGTCGTGTCTGACTCTGCAACCCTGTGAACTGGAGCCTGCCAGGCTCCTCTGTTCACGGAATTTTCCAGGCAAGGATACTGGAATAAGTTGCCATTTCCTTCTCCTGGGGATCTTCCGGATCCAGGGATCGAACCGTCATCTCCTGCATTGGCAGGCAGATTCTTTACAACTGAGCCACCTGGGAAGCCCCAAGTCGGTATGCTACGCATCATTTAACGAGTTGCTTGTGTAAAAAGCTCTATGTTAATACTGTTGCAAAAATGAAAGGATTTCCCATTTTAACATGAAATGAAGTATTAAAGGCATCTGCACTCCTTCCTGGTGTGCATGTCATCAGTTTCTCAGAGTCAGAGCCAGTCCAGCACATGAATGAATGAAAAGGCAGACAGGGGAAAGCTGCTAACACAACTCAGTGGCATATATCTTGACACGTCACACAAAATCTCATCCTATCCTTCTGCCTACATTCTGAATTGTGTTCCTTCATATTCATTATTTAGCAATTACTTATTGAGAATGCATAAAGATAACACTAGTTTCCAGGGGACAAGAAGTACAACAGTAAACAGAACAGGCATAATCCTGGAAGGAGGCAGATATTAAACAAACATACAAATAAATACATTACATATTAGGTAAGGAGGTAAGAGAAGGAGTAGTGGATGCTGTCTTCTGTTTTATAAAGGATGGACAGGAGAGGCCTCTCTCATAAGGTGATGTGTGAACAGAGATCTGAAGGAAACACGAGCAGGCAAGGTATTTGGGAGAGGAATGGTCTAGGCAGGGGAGGACCTGAGTTAGGGAGTGTGCTTGCCATTTCTGAGGCCTCACACCTATGTGTGCATATGTGTGTCTAGGAGAAAGGGATGTAAAACTTCTGAGCAGGTAAGAACTATGGGTTTTCACTGAGCACAGTATTTCTGAGGCCCATGCATGCTGTTGCATGTACTAATATTCTGCACCTTTAACTTGCTGAGAAGTATCCCAGCAACTTGTCTGTCAATTACAACTTAACAAATATTTGGGTTTCCTGTTTGGAGCTATTATGAATGAAGCTGCCACGAACAACCATGTACAAGTCTTTGTGTGGACTGTTTTCACTTGTCTGGGGCAAATCCCCAGGAGTAATGTTGCTGGGTCGTACAGTGAGTGTATGTTAACTTCATATTTCCAGAATGTTTTCAGAACTGTGAGAATCCAAACATCAGGTAATGTAAAGTTGAAAGCCATCACTTTAGAGTTGATATTTAAAGCAGGGGGCCAGGGTACACACCGCAATGCTCATGCCCCTTACCATGCTGTGGTCAGCTTGAACTAAAACAGTAGTCTCCCCAACATTTCTGATCTGAAAGAATTTGGGTTCCTATCCCTAATGGGGCCCACAGGGTTCAGTACAACTCTTGTCTGGATCTGCCAGCTTTCTAAGGACCAAAAACCTGGACTTTATGAATCAGAGTCCCAGATTCAGCCCAGGAAGTAACTCCAGTTTCAAAATCTCAGTTCTCAAATTTGAGAAGAGGGCAACACAGTAATTAGCCCAAATCACAGGGCTGTGCAACCAATTACAGTAGAATGGTAAGTTCAGTGGTGGCTACAATTCCTTTACTTTGGGCTGTGGATTCTGTCCACCACTTTTGCAAGGAGAGAACAATGTTGAAGGAAAGAATCGAGATTCAAACCTTGAAGTCAGTTCTTCGTGAAGCACTTGAAGCTGCTGTGGCCATATCATCAGTGGGGGCATTTGCCTCGGTGGAAATTTCTGCTGTGGCTGTAGTACATGGATAGTTAATTCAGAGGGATGAAGCTGGCAGGAAATGGTATTTGGCTGGACATATTCACACAGCAGAGTTAAAGACTGGTAAGTCACTGTTAAACCATGAAAGCCTGAATAATCATTCGTGTGATGCACGCCAGCCCAAACACACCCAGTTCACAACAGAGACACGTCATTTTTCAACCTGAAACAACCTACAAGAAATTGATTTCAGTAGATGCTGCCCTGTGACATCTCAGAAATCAGATTCTCGTACATAATTAGGTCCCTGGGCAATCATCTGAGTCACATTCTGTTGCAACAATGGGGAGGGGGTATGATAGTCCAGAAAAAGAAAAAGCCAATTCAATCTTAACGATGAAAGTAATTTGAAAGAAAGAAAAAAGGTCTCATTTCAAGGCACATTCCTATCACATCTGCAAAGTTCTTAGCACTATATGCCTGCCATGTGGTAAAAGTGCTTAATCAATGGCACTTAATATTATTTTATTATTATTAATGTTTCCAGCAGGAATTCACCCCTCACTGAGTCTATTAATTTCTCCTGTTGGTCAAGATATGCACAAAAATTTAGTAAAATTTAACATATGGACTTGCTTCATTGTGAATAATTGTTTCCTATATTAAAAATTGCAAGTACATTGATTTTCACTTGTACTTTTTTTTACAATAATGTCATATATAGGGTATAAATGGCCTTCAACAACAGTATGTTCTATTTATAATAGGTATAATGCAAAGTACATAAAAATAAAATTATACATTAATGGTAGCAAATAATATTCTTTTCCAAAAATTGTGATTCATCAGGGTATGCTAACATTAGCTCAAACAATTCCAAGTGCAATGCACAAGTCCAAGGCTAGTCAGGTGGCTGTCCTCCAAGTGGTGACTCAGGGGCAAGCCTTTCCCAACTTGTGACACCACCATTTTCCCACAGGACCTCCAAGATCACAGTGGAGAGGGAGAGTGGGAGACTCCTCTGGGCCAGGCCTGGAACATGCACACTTCACATCCATCCCGAACCCTGGCCACCCACACAACACCAACCCGGCTGAAAGGAGGTGTGTGTGCCCAGGAGGGAAATGAAACACGGTTAGGAGTCATGTAATATTTCCTCTGCCACAAATATTCTCTACATATACAATTGACATTTGCCTTGGATTTCACTCATGTTTACCTGCAACTTTTGAATGATGCCTTACTTACTCATGACTAGAAAAAGCTGACGAGTGGCCACTGTTATTACCATCTTACAGATAAAGAAACTGAAGCTTGTAGAAGTCATTTAGTGTTAGTCAAATAGTGGTGGCCTGGGGCTAGACTACTGTTCATGGGATTCTCATCACCAACTTAGACAGCATATTAAAAAGCAGAGACATTACTTTACCAACAAAGGTCCACCTTGTCAAAGCTATGGTTTTTCCAGTGGTCATGTATGGATGTGGGAGTTGGACCATAAAGAAAACTGAGCACCAAAGAATTGATGCTTTTGAACTGTGGTGTTGGAGAAGACTCTTGAGAGCCCCTTGGACTGCAAGGAGATCCAACCAGTCCATCCTAAAGGAAATCAGTCCTGAATATTCATTGGAAGGACTGATGCTGAAGCTGAAACTCCAATACTTTGGCCACCTGATGCAAAGACCTGATTCATTGGAAAGGACCCTGATGCTGGGAAAGCTTAAAGGCAGGAGGAGAAGGGGACGACAGAGGATGAGATGGTTGGATGGCATCACCAACCTGATGGACTGAGTTTGAGCAAGCTCTGGGAGTTGGTGATGGACAGGGAAGCCTGGTGTGCTGCAGTCCATGGGGTCACAAAGAGTTGGACACAACTGAGCGATTGAACTGAACTGATACGTCTGTCATAGCTTTCCTTCCAAGGAGCAAGCATCTTTTAATTTTCATGGCTGCAGTCATCTACAGTGATTTTGGAGCCCAAGAAAATAAAGTCTGTCAGTGTTTCCGTTGTTTCCCCTTCTATTTGCCATGAAGTGATGAGACCAGATGCAATGATCTTAGTTTTTTGAATGCTGTGTTTTGATTTATAAAAGAAGTAGCTTTTTGTAGTACAAAACAAAGTAGGTCACAGGCTAACAGAGTTTTATCAAGAGAACGCACTGGTCATAGCAAACACCCTCTTCCAACAGCACAAGAGATGACTCTACACATGGACATCACCAGATGGTCAATACCAAAATCAGATTCATTATATTCTTTGCAGCCTTAGATGGAGAAGCTCTATACAGTCAGCAAAAACAAGACCAGGAGCTGACTGTGGCTCAGATCATGAACTCCTTATTGCCAAATTCAGACTTAAATTAAAGAAAGTAGGGAAAACCACCAGACCATTCAGGTATGACCTAAATCAAATCCCTTATGACTATACAGTAGAAGTGACAAATAGATTCAAGGGACTAGATCTTACAGAGTGCCTGAAGAACTGTGGATGGAGGTTTGTGACATTGTATAGGAGGTGGTGATCAAGACCATTCCAAAGAAAAAGAAACAAAAAGAAAGAAAAAGGCAAAATGCTTCTCTGAAGAGGCCTTACAAATAGCTGAGAAAAGAAGAGAAGTGAAAGGCAAAGGAGAGAAGGAAAGATATACCCATTTGAATGCAGAGTTCCAAAGAATATCACAGAGAGACAAGAAAGCCTTCCGCAGTGATCAATGCAAAGAAATAGAGGAAAACAATAGAATGGGAAAGACTAGAGGTCTCTTTAAGAAAATACCAAGGGAACATTTCATGCAAAGATGAGCACAATAAAGGACAGAAATGGTATGGACTGAACAGAAGCAGAAGATATTAAGAAGAGGTGGCAAGAATACACAGAAGAACTGTACAAAAAAGATCTTCACAACCCAGATAATCACGATGGTGTGATCACTCACCTAGAGCCAGACATCCTGAAATGTGAAGTAAAGTGGGCCTTAGGAAGCATCACTATGAACAAAGCTAGTGGAGGTGATGGAATTCCAGTTGAACGATTTCAAATCTTAAAGATGATGCTGTGAAAGTGCTGCACTTAATATGCCAGCAAATCTGGAAAACACAGCAGTGGCCACAGGACTGGAAAAGGTCAGTTTTCATTCCAATCCCAAAGAAAGGCAATGCCAAAGAATGCTCAAACTCCCACACAATTGCACTCACTCTCACACGCTAGTAAAGTAATGGTAAAAAGTCTCTAAGCCAGGCTTCAGCAATATGTGAACCGTGAACCTCCAGATGTTCAAGCTGGTTTTAGAAAAGGCAGAGGAACCAGAGATCAAATTGCCAACATGTGCTGGATCATCAAAAAAGCAAGAGAGTTCCAGAAAAACATCTATTTCTGCTTTATTGACTATGCCAAAGCCTTTGACTGTGTGGGCAACAATAAACTGTGAAAAATTCTTCAAGAGATGGGAATACCAGACCACCTGATATGCCTCCTGAGAAATCTGTGTGCAGGTCAAGAAACAACAGTTAGAACTGGACATGGAACAACAGACTGGTTCCAAATCCAGAAAGGAGTATGTCATGGCGATATACTGTCACTCTGCTTATTTAACTTATATGCAGAGTATATCATGAGAAATGCTGGGCTGGAAGAAGCACAAGCTGGAATCAAGACTGCCAGGAGAGAGATTAATAACCTCAGATGTGCAGATGACACCATACTTATGGTAAAAAGCAAAGAAGAACTAAAGAGCCTCTTGATGAAGGTGAAAGAGGAGAGGGAAAAGGTTGCTTAAAACTCAACATTCAGAAAACTAAGATCATGGCATCTGGTCCCATCACTTCATGGCAAATAGATGGGCAAACAATGGAAACAGTGACAGATTTTTGGGAGGGAGGGGGGCTCCAAAATCATTGCAGATGGTGACTGCAGCCATGAAATTAAAAGACACTTGCTCTTTGGAAGAAAAGCTATGATCAACCTAGACAGCATATTCAAAAGCAGAGACATTACTTTGCCAACAAAGGTGCATCTAGTCAAGGCTGTGGTTTTTCCAGTAGTCACATATGGATGTGAGAGTTGGACTGTGAAGAAAGCTGAGCACTGAAGAACTGATGCTTTTGAACTGTGGTGTTGGAGAAGACTCTTGAGAGTCCCTTGGACTGCAAGGAGATCCAACCAGTCCATCCTAAAGGAGATTAGTCCTGAGTGTTCATTGGAAGGACTGATGATGAAGGTGAAACTCCAATACTTCGGGCACCTGATGTGAAACACTGACTCACTTGAAAAGACCCTGATGCTGGGAAAGATTGAAGGCAGGAGGAGAGGGGACAACAGAGGATGAGATGGTTGGATGGCATCACCGACTTGATGGACATGAGTTTGGGTAAACTCTGGGAGTTGGTGATGGACAGAGAGGCCTGGTGTGCTGCAGTTCATGGCGTCACAAAGAGTCAAACACCACTGAGCAACTGAACTGAACTGAATATTAGTTATTTCAGGGAGTGTTTGGAAAATAAAATAGGAATATGACAACAAACCCAAAATGTGACCTCCAATTCTTATTTTGGAGATGCAGACATAAGTACAGGCATGGGTAAGTATGATTGAATTGAAAATGAAGGATGTGAGAAAAGAACTCTGTGCAGAGTCAAGTTCCTAACCTTATGAAAGTGAAAGTGAAGGTCACTCAGTCGTGTCCGACTCTTTACGACTTTATGGTCTATATAGTCCATGGAATTCTCCAGGCCAGAACACTGGAGCAGGTAGACTTTCCCTTCTCCAGGAGAATCTACCCAACCCAGGGATTGAACCCAGGTCTCCCACATTGCAGGCAGACTCTTTACCAGCTGAGCCACAAGGGATGCCCTTATACATTGAACTAAAAGTGAATCCCACACCTAACATTGGTTGTCATGGTGACAGTGAGCGGGCTGGAACTTGAAGATAGGCCTGGACACACTGCTAGGAATCCAAAGGCCAAGGTACCCAGAGCTTGCCATAGAAGTAGCTATCCTGCACACCAGCCTTTAATGACAAGATGATCTTCTCGATATAAAAGTTAAAGCACCACCATAGAGAATGAGGTGCATGCTGGTTGGCCAGGAGCCAGGCAGATAAACTGCCCACAGCCTCCTTCTCCATATTCTGTGTCTAGCATCAATATTTCCACATTGAGGATGGAACAGATTTTCCTAGCATTTAATGTCATGCTTTCTCCTTTCAGAACAAGGAAGCATGTGTAGTATTAAATCTGGATTCCAGAGACCCTGGCATGGGGTGACCTAGTGTCCAGAAGTTTATTGCCAAGGTTCCAGTTTATGCCCACCAGGCCCAGAGCAAAGTTCCGGATGAGCCAGCAGCTTTTGGCTCCAGTGGGTTTTGGCTGCAGTAACGATCTGGTGACTGATTTACTCCACCCTTTCAGTTCTTTACTCTTCATCAAAATAATTCTGCACAAATCATTTCCATGTTTCCAAAGCAAAAGTTGGGGGGAGAAAAACCACAAGTTAAAAAATAAAAGATCCTGCAAACAGGGAAGGATTTGCTCTCCAACAGTCGTTTCAGGAAACCATCAGGTGGAATTAAGCGATATAATGGGCAGTTTGGTCTTGACTTCCCATCAGAAACAAGGCTGCACACCCACACAGACACACACGTCCACTCCCAGGCGACGCCCCGCACCGGACCATGGGCTTCCGCTGAGACCGAATTCCTGTCAGGAGGGCGGTTTCCTTTTTGCTATGCCAACATGATGCTTCATTACACCAAGACACAGAATGCTCCAATCTGCCAGGTAAGTGGAGGGATTGGGGGCAGGAGGAGAAGGGGACGACAGAGGATGAGATGGCTGGATGGCATAACCAACTCGATGGACATGAGTTTGAGTAAACTCCGGGAGTTGGTGATGGACAGGGAGGCCTGGCGTGCTGCGATTCATGGGGTCACAGAGTCGGACACGACTGAGTGACTGAACTGAACATTTAAAATGCTGAGCATTTCCATCTTAAGTGAGCGTGCGCTCTACCAAGCTCTTCCCATGGCGAGGCTCCACAAGGCCCATTAGTTCTTCCTGGGCAGTCCCCCAGCTCAGTGCAACGCTCCCAGCAGGTGCTGTAACTGTCAACTCATTGACATGTGACATTTTGGGGCTTCCCTGGTGGCTCAGATAGTAAAGAATCCACAGGAGACCTGGGTTCAATCCCTGGGTCAGGAAAATCCCCTGAAGAAGGGAATGACAACCTATTCTAGTATTCTTACCTGGGGAATTTCATGGACACAGGAGCCTGGCAGGCTACAGTCCACGGGGTCACAAAGAGTCGGACACAACCGAGCGACTAACATTTTAGTGTGATGCTACATCGCCAACAAGGGCGTGGGGAGCTGCCTCCACTTTTGCTGATCACCAGAAAGAATTTCAAGCCACTTGAGGTAAGTAAATCTAGTTTACTCATTGGAATCAGTAAAGATGCTAGGTTTGTCATAAGCCATCAGAGGCAAGGCTCACTCGCCGAGAAGTAATCAAGGCAGTTTGAGGACTTCACAGTGGACCTTCCTACTGAAATTACTGGCCCTGAACCACAGAAATGTTGAAATGAAACATCCCACCCTCAGTTCCTCCAATTAAATGGGGGGACCTGGAAGTCCATCCTGAAGGAGATCAGCCCTGGGATTTCTTTGGAAGGAATGATACTAAAGCTGAAACTCCAGTACTTTGGCCACCTCATGTGAAGAGTTGACTCATTGGAAAAGACTCTGATGCTGGGAGGGATTGGGGGCAGGAGGAGAAGAGGACGACAGAGGATGAGATGGCTGGATGGCATCACTGACTCGATGGACGTGAGTCTCAATGAACTCCGGGACTTGGTGATGGACAGGGAGGCCTGGTGTGCTGCGATTCATGGGGTCGCAAAGAGTCGGACATGACTGAGCGACTGATCTGATCTGATCTGATCTGGAAGGTCTTATGACTAAATGAGGAGTCACACTGAGCTAAGCTTCTCCTGCACTGACCCACTCTGTATACCATGGTCCTTAATGTGCATTAGAGTCTCCTGGCCAGAATTTAAAAGAAGTACTTATATTTTCTACTTATTAAATGCTGCAATATTAGATCGCATTTCTAGGAAAATATTGGCTTGCCCAATATAAAATATCTACCAACCCCACCAGGCTTTAGTATGGGAACCATTGGCCTTCGCAGGTGGCGCAATGGTAAAGAATCCGCCTGCTGACGCAAGAGACTTTAGAGACACGGGTTGGGAAGATCCCCTGGAACAGGAAATGGCAGCCCACTCCAGTATTCTCGCCTGGAAAATTCCAGGGACAGAGGAGCCTGGTGGGCTATAGTCCATGGGGTCGCAAAGAGTCAGACGCGACTGGGCCACTGGGCACTAAGATCACAAGCACAAATGTAATCATTAAAATAAATACCGATCTTGGCTATAAGAAATGAGTCAACTAAAAGCAACCCAATTCTGATGTTCAATAATACCACCTCAGATTTGAACAATACTTGACACTTTGCAAACTGTTTCTATATTAGATCTTCCTAATAGCTTGCCCGGGTAGGTGGGGCTACAATCACCTCCATTTTGCAGTGGAACAACTTGCAGTGAGGAGAGACATAGACAGGCCTCAAAGCCAGTGAGAAATTCTAACTTTGGCCACATGGTTCTGTACAATGGCCATCGGCAGGCCTCAGCCATGCTGGAAATGGGGCAACAAGAGATTGCTTTTAATACCAAAGAAAGTCAGTGTGATGGCCACTTGGGGAAATATGAAGTTGGGAAAGATAAAAAGATGCCTCCAAATTTTAAAGGAAAAAAAAAATCCAATCTCGATGAACCTTCACGACTCCATCATCAATAAAAGCAACACTCGGGGATCCCCCGGACCTGTGTCAGGCCCAGGCCTGTGTCTGGCCTCATCTCAGGCCGTGCAGACATCTGGGCCCGGCTGCGGGTTCTATGTTTATGGGAGGCGGGTGAGGACATGACCACCTAGGCCCCGGGGCGGGTTAAGCAGCCTGATTGAACGTCGCTGCTAATTAAGGGCCCCTGTCATCTGGCAGGACCGCCGGGGTACCTTCTGCACTTGTTCATGACCACAGCACCTCACTCAGAAATTAACTCTTGATGAGTGCAGACAGGGGCCCAGCTGGTCCTCCGAGTCCTGCCAAGCAGATAAATGAAATGTAATCAGGATGCTGCTGACTGCCAAGAGAAGAGGGGCTCTCCGTGACCTCTTGGTGAAACCCAGAGTCTACTTTCAGCGTGACTTAATTCTCTGCACTAGAGACACTTAATGCAGCCAGGAATGGTGTGAATAGGCCCGTGGCCACAGGGAGGGCACTGGGAAGTCCATCCTCGAATGTCCACTTTATTAAGTATAAGCTAAAAGAATAAAGAGGCAGTGCAGGAGAATCTAATTTTCAATTGGCAGATACCTTCTCTAGGAGAGAGGTGCTATTTTCTTCACGACTCTTCACAGGTCTGGGGACGATGGTGGCTTGTTACAGTTTGCAAATTGTAGAATCGTTTCGCTCGGGTTTAAAATGTCGAACAGTCATTTTTCTAGCACTTGTGGCGGAACGCTTGCCCCTAAGTTCTGTTTAAAAAGAGGAAAATAGTGGTTATTACTGCCTGGGCCTTCCAGACACAGAAACTAGATAGAGAGATACATTCTGGCTTGCACAGCAAAGCTGCAGCTCGGGGCAGGAGACTAGAATCCAGGAGTCTCGCACCTCGGTTTTGGACACTCTGGTCAGAGTGTTCGCCACCACTTTATTTCAGAAAGTCAACGTGTAGCAGGTGATGATGGGGAGGGCGTGGGGCCAGGAGACTGGACAGCGAGCAGGGTCGCAGCCTCACTGCACCAGCCCCTGGAGAACGACTCCACGGGTGGCTCCTGCATGTGACATACTCCTTGAGAAGGGACGAGAAAGGCAGGCTGCAGACCATGGCTCCAGACCACAAGGAAGATGCGTCTCTCTATGACTTCCGGAAGGCACGGAGACGGCCTCCAAAGAAAAGGATGAAATGACGGCAAGAGTCATCTTTTGCTAACACATCTAAAAAGTGGTGACTGGGCCGGAAGCAAAGGGAAAATGAAGAAATGGGCAGGAAAGGCATTTGATGTCCTGATAAAACATTTTAAAAAACTAAAAAGGTGTTGGGGAGAAACTGTAACAACTCCCAAAGGACTAAAGGTGGAGGTGGGGTAAGGTGGGAGGAGTCAGGAAAGGTACTCAATTGCTTGTGTATGAGAGAATGTCATGGTTTCCTACTGGCGCACAGCAAAGCAACCCCACACTGAGCAGCCCAAGGGCTTCTCAGGTGGCACTAGTGGTAAAGAAGCGGTCTGCCAATGCAGGAGATAAGAGATGTGGGTTTGATCCCTAGGTCGGGAAGATCCCCTGGAGAAAGGCATGGCAACCCACTTCAGTAATCTTGCCATGGACAGAGGGGCCTGGTGGGCTACAGTTCACAGGGCTGCAAAGAGTCGGTCGGACACAACTGAAGTGACTAGCATACATGAACAGCTTAAAACTACACACAGCAACCGTCTCCTAGTTTCTGGGAATCAAGAGTCTGGGAGTGGCTCAGTTGGCTACTTTTAGCTCAATAGCCCCAGGTGTCAGCTAGGGAATGGTCATCGCAAGGCTTGACTGGGGAGGGTTCCCTTCCAAGCTCACTTTCATGGGCGCCGGGAGGTCTCAGCTTCCCATGAAAGCGAACAATCTTTTTCTGCCATGTGGGCCTCCCCATCGGACTAGTCACTGCCCATTAGCTTGCTCCTCCCTTAGTGACAACTCCAAAAGACAGAGAGGGTGAGAAAAAGCTAGCAGGACAGAAGTCACGGTCTTTTTTGTAACGTAACCTCAGAAGTGATGTTCCATTACTTTGTCATATTTGGTTTGTTAAATGCGAGCCATGAGGTCCAGCCCACACTCAACTAGTGGGGCTTACAGAAGAGCATGAAGACCCGAAGGCAGATCACTGGGATCATCCCAAAGGCAGCTTACCAAAGAGATTCCTTACTCCTTGGATAAACCTAGAGAGGCACTCTTCCACAGTGAGCCTCTACAGCTCAGTCACTCTGCTGTGTCCAGCTCTTTTCGACCCCATGGACTGCAGCGCTCTCCAGACTATATGATTAGGCTATGCCAGGAGAAATCTCAATAACCTCAGATATGCAGATGACACCACACTTATGGCAGAAAGCGAAGAACTAAACCTCTTGATGAAAGTGAAAGAGGAAAGTGAAAATGTTGGCTTAAAACTCAACATTCAGAAAACTAAGATTATGACATCTGGTCCCATCACTCACTTCATGGCAAATAGATGGGGAAACAATGGAAACAGTGAGAGATTTTATTTTGGGGGGCTCCAAAATGACTGCAGATGGTAACTGCAGCCATGAAATTAAAAGACGCTTGCTATTTGGAAGAAAAGCTATGACCAACCTAGACAGCATATTAAAAAGCAAGAGACATTACTTTGCCAACAAAGGTCCATCTAGTCAAAGCTATGGTTTTTCCAGTAGTCATGTATGGATGTGAGAGTTGGACTATAAAGAAAGCTGAGCGCCAAAGAATTGATGCTTTTGAACTGTGGTGTTGGAGAAGACTCTTGAGAGTCCCTTGGACTGCAAGGAGATCCAACCAGTCCATCCTAAAGGAAATCAGTCCTAAATATTCACTGGAAGGACTGATGCTAAAGCTGAAACTCCAATACCTTGGCCACCTGATGCAAAGAACTGATTCCTTTGGGAAAGACCCTGATGCTGGGAAAGATTGAAGGCGGGAGGAGAGGGGACAACAGAGGATAAGATGGTTGGATGGCATCACCGACTCAATGGACATGAGTTTGGGTAAGCTCCAGGAGTTGATGATGAACAGGGAGGTCTGGTGTGCTGCAGTCCTTGGGGTCACAAAGAGTCAGACACAACTAAGCAACTGAACTGAACTAATCAGCATTATCATCTTCACATTCATCGTTTATTCTCACACCGCAAGGACATCTTCAGTGAAGGTGTGGAGTTTTAAATTTAAGGAAAACGGGGTACACATGCCAGACTGATGTTGCTGTTTAAACACAGCTTCCCCAAACTGGCTGTCCAGAGTGCTGTCAGAGGCTCTTCCTTTCGTGTGATCTGCCCACGGACTACAGTGCCCCCTGAGGGCTCAGCTCTGCACCCTTCCAGAAGAGTCTGTACCAAGAGATACATCCATCCTCACAGTAACAACCACTAGTGTTTGCTGAGAGTGCATGATAGCCAAGTACTGAGTCCAGACTTTACATCCATCACCACCATTCATCCTTACAACGACCTTCTCTAGAGATGAGAAAGTGCGATGTCGAGCAGGAGAATTTCCCATTGTCAGGAATCCATCAATTAGTGTACTTAGTGCTGAGCAGGTCCTGGGCAATTAGTTACCTATTGCATTAAGGTAGACAGACAAGAAGAAACTGAATGACTGTATTATGTGCATACCACATGACCGTATACTTTTAAAAATCAGTGAAAAATTATTAGAATAAAATTAAACTTAGTAAGTGAAGTGAAAGTCACTCAGTTGTGTCTGACTCTCTGCGACCTCATGGACTGGGGCCTGCCAGGCTGTTCTGTCCATGGAATTTCCAGGCCAGAACACTGGAGTGGGTTGCCATTCCTTCTCCAGGGGATCTTCCTGACCCAGGGATCAAACCTGGGTCTCCCGCATCGCAGGCGGATTCTTTACCATCTGAGCCACCAGGGAAGCCCAAACTTAGTCAAGTATTATATAAAATTAGAATACAGAGAAACTAAGTGTTCCTGTATGACTATGTACTAGCAGTAACTAAAAAACAGATTTTATGATACCCCATTGTAGAAAATCTAGGAAATGTAAGAAAGTAAGACTAAGACATGAAGTTACTTGTGATTCTACCACCAAAAGGTATTTTGGAACATACCTTTTAGCCTTTTTTCTATATTGTATGAGAGTGTGAATATATCATATCTTTTAAAAATTATTGTTGTACTATAGTGGCTGAATATACCACTTTTTCCATGTTATACAACATTGGGAGTGTTTTTCCTATATTAATGATTCCCCCCCCCCCCAAAAATCAGTTTTAAATGGCTACCATCATATTATTCTAATCTAATTTTTAAAAACGATTTCCTTGTATTCCTTTAATGGGTCAAAACCGCCAGAACTATGGTCCTCTGTTTCTCATTTCCTGCCTTTTAAAAAATTATTTGAATATCCATTTTTAATTTTTCTACTGACTTTTCAGCTACATTCTTTTACTTTTTGAAGTGGCTACCCCAAGGATTATAATATATGCTATAATTTTTCATAGTCCACTTACAGTCAATATTGTACCATTTCCTGTAAAATATAGAAAACTTGCAACAATAGGTCCATATCTATTTTTATGGTTGTTATATGTACTATATCTACAAATGGTATAAGCCCCACAACATACTTATAATTTTTGCTTTATATAGTTGAATGGTTAATAAAGAAATTGAGGCAGAAAAGCACAAACAAAAAGCCAGCATTTCGTATTTACCTCAATATTCACGATATCCAGTGCTTTTAATTTTTCCGGAAGGATCTGAGTTTCTACCTGGTGTCGTGTTCCTTTGCCTTTAACATCGGGAAGTACAGCTCTGTTGGTGGTAAATTGTCATCATTTTCTTTACATGAAAAGGTCCTTATTTTCCCTTCATTCTTCTTTAAAAATTTTGTTTTGTGGTAAAATACATATGACAAAGAATTCACCACTTAATCCATTTTTAAAGGTATAATTCAGTGGCATTAGGTACATTCTTGTACAACAGTCAGTACCTCCGACCTCTGAACTCTGTCATCATCCCAATCTCTTCATTCTGGAAGAATCCTTTTACTGGACATAACAGTTTTCTTTCAGAGCTTGACAGACACTCTTCTGGCTTGCATGTCTTCTGAAGGCAGCCACTGATTGGCTGGGGTTCCCCTGTATTCTTCCCCTCTTGCTGCTTTCAAGCTTTGTGCTTTACCTCTGGTTTTCAAGAGGTTGAAAGAGTCAGCATGGGCTTTTTGTATTTACCTGATGTTCCTTGACCACCTTGCATATGTAAACTCCTATTCTGCATAGAATTTTGAGAAAGTTTAGCTTTTATTACTTCTAAGATTGTTTCCTGTTCCATCTTCACTCTCCTCTGTCATTTCCTTTTGTCAGTAAAGTCCACCCAGCATATTTCGAACTTCAGATATTGTACTGTCAGTTCTACCAATTCTACTTTTTAAGTCACTTCTGTGTCACTAATGGGATACCTTGTCTGTTCCTTCACTGTGGGCACTACTGTTTTACATCATTTAGCACAGTTATTCATCTTGGGCTTGGACTCAGTTGATTTTCCTTTCTTCTGAGAGAGTGCTCTACTTTCTTGGTCTGTTAGTTGTTGAGTATTTTATCTTCATGTCCTAGACATGATGAGTGTTAAATTGTATAGATTCTGGATTTTGTTACCTTTCTTTAATGAGTGCTGTTTGTTTTGTTTGGCAATTATTGAATTAATGTTTATATAAGAAATAATGGCATTGTGCTGATGTAGGAGAAAGTCTTTATTGGTAAGAGATGCGTGTCAAAGTCTTTAGAGGTGACGTGTAAAGATGTTTTAAGGGAAGATGGCGGAGGAGTAGGACAGGGAGAACACTTTCTCCCCCACAAATTCATCAAAAGAGCATTTAAACGTCGAGTAAATTCCACAAAACAACTTCTGAATGCCGGCAGAGGACATCAGGCACCCAGAAAAGCAATCCAACTCTTCGAAAGGAGGTAGGAAAAAATATAAAAGACAAAAAAAGAGACAAAAGAGGGAGGGACGGAGTTCCGTCCGGGAAGAGAGTCTTAAAAAGAGAGAAGTTTCCAAACACCAGGAAACCTTCTCACTGCCGAATCTGTGCCGAGCTTTGGAAGCACAGAGGGCAACATAACAGGAAGAAAAAATAAATAAACAATTAAAACTCAAGATTGCGAGTCCTACGGTAACTCCCCAGCGGAGAAGCAGCGTGAGACGCCTGCACGCGCCATTAGCAAGCGGGGGCTGGGCAGGGAGGCACAGCGCGGGCTGCATCGCTTAGAGTAAGAATCTGGCCTGAATACCCTGAGCACTATCTGAGCGAAATAATTTGGGCTAGCAAACCAGACTGTGGGATATCTACCACCACGAAAGCCAGCCCCAACTTAAGACACCGCCAGGCCCGCGCGGAACAAAGAATTGAACAGAGATAGCCGGCTGCAGATCTTCCCCCTCCGGTGACAGGCAGCCAGAGCCGGAAGGGGGCAATCCCAGCCCCAGAGAGACATTATCTATAAAACTGTAAGCAGGCTTCTTTGCTAACTAAAACTTCTTGGGGGTCTGGACGGTTAACATCTGCCTGAGAAGGTGCGCCAGTTTTACGCCCAGATAACCGAGTGGCGGGGAGGCGATAAGTCGCAGCATTGGCGCTCGCCAAACACCTCATCACTTGAGCTGCTCGGACCTGGGAAGAGCACAAAACTCAGGCCCAACTGAGTCTGCACCTCTGAGGACTACCCGAGTGCCTGAACCTGAGCGGCTTGGACCTGGGAGGTACATGCAACCCAGGGCCAGCCTCGGATTGTTCCCGGCGGAACAACCTAGAGCCCGAGCAGTGTGGAAAGGGAGGCTACACGCGCCGTGAGCGGGGCAGACCCAGTGTGGCTGAGGCACTGCGGCGCATGCCAGTGTTATTTGTTTGCAGCATCCTCCCTCCCTCCCCACAGCGACTGAACAAAGAGAAGAAATACAGCTCCACCCATCAGAACACCGACACAAGCTTCCCTAACCAGGAAACCTTGACAAGCCACCTGTACAAACCCACACACAGCGAGGAAAAAAGCCACAATAAAGAGAACTCCACAAACTGCCAGAATACAGAAAGGACACCCCAAACTCAGCAATTTAAACAAGATGAAGAGACAGAGGAATAGCCAGCAGATAAAGGAACAGGATAAATGCCCACCAAACCAAACAAAAGAGGAAGAGATAGGGAATCTACCTGATAAAGAATTCCGAATAATGATAGTGAAATTGATCCAAAATCTTGAAATTAAAGTGGAATCACAGATAAATAGCTTGGAGACAAGGATTGAGAAGATGCAAGAAAGGTTTAACAAGGACCTAGAAGAAATAAAAAAGAGTCAATATATAATGAATAATGCAATAAATGAAATTAAAAACACTCTGGAGGCAACAAATAGTAGAATAACAGAGGCAGAAGATAGGATTAGTGAATTAGAAGATAGAATGGTAGAAATAAATGAATCAGAGAGAATAAAAGAAAAACAAATTAAAAGAAATGAGGACAATCTCAGAGACCTCCAGGACAATATTAAACGCTACAACATTCAAATCATAGGGGTTCCAGAAGAAGAAGACAAAAAGAAAGACCATGAGAAAATACTTGAGGAGATAATAGTTGAAAACTTCCCTAAACTGGGGAAGGAAATAATCACCCAAGTCCAAGAAACCCAGAGAATCCCAAACAGGATAAACCCAAGGTGAAACACCCCAAGACACATATTAATCAAATTAACAAAGATCAAACACAAAGAACAAATATTAAAAGCAGCAAGGGAAAAACAACAAATAACACACAAGGGAAATCCCATAAGGATAACAGCTGATCTTTCAATAGAAACTCTTCAAGCCAGGAGGGAATGGCAAGACATACTTAAAATGATGAAAGAAAATAACCTACAGCCCAGATTATTGTACCCAGCAAGGATTTCATTCAAGTATGAAGGAGAAATCAAAAGCTTCTCAGACAAGCAAAAGCTGAGAGAATTCTGCACCACCAAACCAGCTCTACAACAAATACTAAAGGATATTCTCTAGACAGGAAACACAAAAATGGTGTATAAATTCGAACCCCAAACAATAAAGTAAATGGCAACGGGATCATACTTATCAGTAATTACCTTAAACGTAAATGGGTTGAATGCCCCAACCAAAAGACAAAGACTGGCTGAATGGATACAAAAACAAGACCCTACATATGTTGTCTACAGGAGACCCACCTCAAAACAGGGGACACATACAGACTGAAAGTGAAGGGCTGGAAAAAGATTTTCCATGCAAATAGGGACCAAAAGAAAGCAGGAGTAGCAATACTCATATCAGATAAAATAGACTTTAAAACAAAGGCTGTGAAAAGAGACAAAGAAGGTCACTACATAATGATCAAAGGATCAATCCAAGAAGAAGATATAACAATTATAAATATATATGCACCCAACACGGGAGCACCACAGTACGTAAGACAAATGCTAACAAGTATGAAAGGAGAAATTAACAATAACACAATAATAGTGGGAGACTTTAATACCCCACTCACACCTATGGATAGATCAACTAAACAGAAAATTAACAAGGAAACACAAACTTTAAACGATACAATAGACCAGTTAGACCTAATTGATATCTATAGGATATTTCATCCCAAAACAATGAATTTCACCTTTTTCTCAAGCGCACATGGAACCTTCTCCAGGATAGATCACATCCTGGGCCATAAAGCTAGCCTTGGTAAATTCAGAAAAATAGAAATCATTCCAAGCATCTTTTCTGACCACAATGCAGTAAGATTAGATCTCAATTACAGGAGAAAAACTATTAAAAATTCCAACATATGGAGGCTGAACAACACGCTGCTGAATAACCAACAAATCACAGAAGAAATCAAAAAAGAAATCAAAATTTGCATAGAAACGAATGAAAATGAAAACACAACAACCCAAAACCTGTGGGACACAGTAAAAGCAGTCCTAAGGGGAAAGTTTATAGCAATACAGGCACACCTCAAGAAACAAGAAAAAAGTCAAATAAATAACCTAACTCTACACCTAAAGCAACTAGAAAAGGAAGAAATGAAGAACCCCAGGGTTAGTAGAAGGAAAGAAATCTTAAAAATTAGAGCAGAAATAAATGCAAAAGAAACAAAAGAGACCATAGCAAAAATCAACAAAGCCAAAAGCTGGTTCTTTGAAAGGATAAATAAAATTGACAAACCGTTAGCCAGACTCATCAAGAAACAAAGGGAGAAAAATCAAATCAATAAAATTAGAAACGAAAATGGAGAGATCACAACAGACAACACAGAAATACAAAGGATCATAAGAGACTATTATCAACAATTATATGCCAATAAAATGGACAACGAGGAAGAAATGGACAAATTCTTAGAAAAGTACAACTTTCCAAAACTCGACCAGGAAGAAATAGAAAACCTTAACAGACCCATCACAAGCACGGAAATTGAAACTGTAATCAAAAATCTTCCAGCAAACAAAAGCCCAGGTCCAGACAGCTTCACAGCTGAATTCTACCAAAAATTTAGAGAAGAGCTAACACCTATCCTGCTCAAACTCTTCCAGAAAATTGCAGAGGAAGGTAAACTTCCAAACTCATTCTATGAGGCTACCATCACCCTAATACCAAAACCTGACAAAGATACCACAAAAAGAAAACTACAGGCCAATATCACTGATGAACATAGATGCAAAAATCCTAAACAAAATTCTAGCAATCAGAATCCAACAACACATTAAAAAGATCATACACCATGACCAAGTGGGCTTTATCCCAGGGATGCAAGGATTCTTCAATATCCGCAAATCAATCAATGTAATACACCACATTAACAAATTGAAAAACAAAAACCATATGATTATCTCAATAGATGCAGAGAAAGCCTTTGACAAAATTCAACACCCATTTATGATAAAAACTCCAGAAAGCAGGAATAGAAGGAACATACCTCAACATAATAAAAGCTATATATGACAAACCCACAGCAAACATTATCCTCAATGGTGAAAAATTGAAAGCATTTCCTCTAAAGTCAGGAACAAGACAAGGGTGCCCACTTTCACCATTACTATTCAACATAGTTTTGGAAGTTTTGGCTACAGCAATCAGAGCAGAAAAAGAAATAAAAGGAATCCAAATTGGAAAAGAAGAAGTAAAACTCTCACTATTTGCAGATGACATGATCCTCTACATAGAAAACCCTAAAGACTCCACCAGAAAATTACTAGAACTAATCAATGATTATAGTAAAGTTGCAGGATATAAAATCAACACACAGAAATCCCTTGCATTCCTATACACTAATAATGAGAAAACAGAAAGAGAAATTAAGGAAACAATTCCATTCACCATTGCAACGAAAAGAATAAAATACTTAGGAATATATCTACCTAAAGAAACTAAAGACCTATATATAGAAAACTATAAAACACTGGTGAAAGAAATCAAAGAGGACACTAATAGATGGAGAAATATACCATGTTCATGGATTGGAAGAATCAATATAGTGAAAATGAGTATACTACCCAAAGCAATTTATAGATTCAATGCAATCCCTATCAAGCTACCAACAGTATTCTTCACAGAGCTAGAACAAATAATTTCACAATTTGTATGGAAATACAAAAAACCTCGAATAACCAAAGCGATCTTGAGAAAGAAAAATGGAACTGGAGGAATCAACCTACCTGACTTCAGGCTCTACTACAAAGCCACAGTTATCAAGACAGTATGGTACTGGCACAAAGACAGAAATATAGATCAATGGAACAAAATAGAAAGCCCAGAGATAAATCCACGCACATATGGACAGCTTATCTTTGACAAAGGAGGCAAGAATATACAGTGGATTAAAGACAATCTCTTTAACAAGTGGTGCTGGGAAATCTGGTCAACCACTTGTAAAAGAATGAAACTAGAACACTTTCTAACACCATATACAAAAATAAACTCAAAATGGATTAAAGATCTCAACGTAAGACCAGAAACTATAAAACTCCTAGAGGAGAACATAGGCAAAACACTCTCTGACATACATCACAGCAGGATCCTCTATGACCCACCTCCCAGAATATTGGAAATAAAAGCAAAAATAAACAAATGGGACCTAATTAAACTTAAAAGCTTCTGCACATCAAAGGAAACTATTAGCAAGGTGAAAAGACAGCCTTCAGAATGGGAGAAAATAATAGCAAATGAAGCAACCGACAAACAACTAATCTCAAAAATATACAAGCAACTCCTCCAGCTCAACTCCAGAAAAATAAATGACCCAATCAAAAAATGGGCCAAAGATCTAAATAGACATTTCTCCAAAGAAGACATACAGATGGCTAACAAACACATGAAAAGATGCTCAACATCACTCCTTATCAGAGAAATGCAAATCAAAACCACTATGAGGTACCATTTCACGCCAGTCAGAATGGCTGCGATCCAAAAGTCTACAAATAATAAATGCTGGAGAGGGTGTGGAGAAAAGGGAACCCTCTTACACTGTTGGTGGAAATGCAAACTAGTACAGCCACTATGGAGAACAGTGTGGAGATTCCTTAAAAACTGGAAATAGAACTGCCTTATGATCCAGCAATCCCACTGCTTGGCATACACACTGAGGAAACCAGAAGGGAAAGACACATGTACCCCAATGTTCATCGTGAGCACTGTTTATAATAGCCAGGACATGGAAGAAACCTAGATGTCCATCAGCAGATGAATGGATAAGAAAGCTGTGGTACATATACACAATGGAGTATTACTCAGCCATTAAAAAGAATACATTTGAATCAGTTCTAATGAGGTGGATGAAACTGGAGCCTATTATACAGAGTGAAGTAAGCCAGAAGGAAAAACATAAATACAGTATACTAACGCATGTATATGGAATTTAGAAAGATGGTAATGATAACCCTGTATACGAGACAGCAAAAGAGACAATGATGTATAGAACAGTCTTATGGACTCTGTGGGAGAGGGAGAGGGTGGGAAGATTTGGGAGAATGGCATTGAAACATGTGAAATGTCATGTATGAAACGAGATGCCAGTCCAGGTTCAGTGCACGATGCTGGATGCTTGGGGCTGGTGTGCTGGGACAGCCCAGGGGATGGTATGGGGGAGGGGGAGGGGAGGGTTCAGGATGGGGAGCACGTGTATACCTGAAATTTTTTTAATTTAAAAAAAAAAAATGGAAAAAAAAAAAAAGAAATATAGATGATTGATAGAGAGATGTATTACATATGAAGCAAAACTTGCAGAGCTGACAAGTGAAATGACAAACCCAAGCCTATAAACAAATAAAAATTGATCACAAAATAAAAAAAATAAAAAAAAAGATGTTTTAAGGACTTTCAAATGTTCTATACAAACCAAGAAATAAAGAGGGCTTCCCTAGTGGCTCAGTGGTAAAGAATCTGCCTGTCAATCCAGGAGACAAGGGTTTGATCCCTGGTCCAGGAAGATCCCACATGCTGTGCAGCAGCTAAGCCGGCGTATCACAATTATTGAGCCTGTGCTCTAGAACCCGGGAGCTGCAACTCCTGAGCCCATGCCCACTAGAGCCTGAGCTCCACAGCAAGAGAAGCCTGAGAACGCCAATGAAGAGCAGCCCTGCTCTACACAGTTAGACAAAAGCCCACTCGGGCAGCAATGAAGACCCAGGACGGCCAAAATTTAGTAAATAAAGAAATATCTTTTGAAAAAGAAACAAAATAAATGGGAAAAAAGGACAAAACAGAAACAGAAATTGAGGTGTTGGACATACTAGTGCACGCGGTATTGTGTTCTTCAACTCTCCCGTGTGTGTAAATTTGTTCATAATGAAAGTCTGCAGGAAAAATTCTAGTTCACTCTTTCACATGGTGTGACTTTAAACCTGGGATTACATTCAGACGAAAGTGATTTTTGCGGTCACTCTTGTAATGATATCTAGGTGACAAGCCACTGGCACTGTCTACTCTGAAAGTGACTTAGAAAATAGTAATCAGTAGGTAATTCTTGTCCTTCAAAATTCTCAACAACGTGTTGAGTCAAGACATTGGGAAAATAAAATGCGGTACATCTAAGAAGGCTGACTAGGACCACTGCATGCAAGTGAGGTTTCACTGCTATTAATTCACTTATTCACAAATTGGCCTGTAATATGTCAGGTGTTGGGTTAAGCACTGGGGATAAATTCCAGCCCTCAAGGAGCTACAGTGTCATCAGAAAGAGAAGAAAATAGGCCACGACAAGTAGTGGAATAAATAGGATGATTAGCCATGAAATTAAAAGACACTTGCTCCTTGGAAGAAAAGCTATGACAAACCTCGACAGTATATTAAAAACCAGAGACATTACTTTGCCAACAAAGGTCCATAGAATCAAAGCTATGGTTTTTCTAGTAGTCATGTACAGATGTGAGAGTTAGACCATAATGAAGGCTGAGAGCAGAGGAATTGATGCTTTTGAACTGTTGTGTTGGAGAAGACTCTCGAGAGTCCCTTGGACAGCAAGGAGATCAAGCCAGTCCTTCCTAAAGGAAATCAACCCTGAATATTCATTGGAAGGACTGATGCTAAAGCTGAAGCTCCAATATTTTAGCTACCTGATTTGAAGGGCCAACTCATTGGAAAAGGTCCTGATGCTGGGAAAGATTGAGGGTAAGAGAAGGGGACAACAGAGGATGATATGGTTGGATGGCATCATTGACTCAGTGGCCATGAATTTGAGCAAACTCCAGGAGTTGGTGATGGACAGGGAAGCCTGGCGTGCTACAGTCCACGGGGTTGCAAAGAGTCGGACATGACTAAGTGACTGAACTGAACTGAACTGTACTAGAAAGCTGAGTCCACAGGACGCCCTCCCCGTGAGCAGTTAAGTGATTTGGCAGTAGAGTGGATGCTGCTCTGTTTGAGGTTGGAAATGGAGAAGATGAGATAAAAACCCATGAGTGACTGGGATGCTAGGAGATATGGAACGCTACCAGAGCAGCTGACCCCAGACATCCTTCAACAGGAGGACAGGTGGGGCCTCTGCTTCTGGGGCGCACCCAGGGGAGGCGTGATGGTTCTACTCTTGGGCAGTCCACATTCCCACTTTGCCTCTAACTGAAATAAGTGCTCCTCCTGTTATATTATACACCAAACACGGCTAAAGGAAAATGATCTAGAGCTTACTTATTATTTGACAGCATTCCAGAAAGGTAGATTGATGATGGGTAGCTTTAAATGTCAAACCCAGAAGATAACAGAAGAACTACAGTAGTAACACTGCTGTGCCTGTGTGTGTCACTGACCACAATTATTTGTAAGCAGTAACATACAAATGTGTCATCTCTAAAAGCAATAACCTAAAAACGTATTATCTTTAAAAAGTCAAATAGCTACTTCAACCGTTTATAGCTTTACTAACTGAAGGATAGGGAAGCCTGGCGTGCTGCAGTTGCAATGAGTCAGACATGACTGAGCAACCGAACAAGAAAGTTAACTGGAGAGCAAAACTAGAAGGAGTAAGAGAAAAGTGGGGGAAAAAGCAGCAGCAGCACTGTGATAGGGGAGTTACCACTCAGATCTACAAGAAAATCCAGTTGACTGACAACCTCCGGCCCCTCCCAGGATACAGTGCAGTTCCAGGCCCACACATTAGTTAAACAGCCAGAGTTTAGTAAAAATAATAATAATGATAAATCCCCATCACCCATGCTCTTCCTGGTCCCCACCAGTACTTTAGATAACTGTGATGCTCACCTAGGTCTCAGTTCTGATGACCTAATATTAGATAACAAACCACCCCAACAGATAGGGGCTTAAACAATCCCATCAATCAATTTGCTCACAGATCTGTGATCTGGGAAGACGTGAGCAGTAGTGTCATCTGGGGAGGCCACAGTGGATGTACAGGAGGAACGAGCAAGATGGCGCATGCACACGACTAGCTGGTTGGTGCCCGCTGAGAATTCAGCTGAAGCTGAACCAAGAACTTGGCTCTCCAGAGAGTGATATGGGCTTTCTCACACCATGATGACTGGGTTCAAGAGCAAGTGTTCTGAGAGGCAAGAAGTGGAAGTCACCAATCTTCCGAAGCCTGGGCCCAGAAATCAGTACCGTGTCTCTTGTACCAGATTCTATTGGCCCAAGCAGTCAGAGCCCACCCACACCGGAGGAGAGGTACAAACCCCACCTAGCCAAAGGAGGACCTATCCTGGCCACATTCTCTTATTTTGGGCTACTTAGGAAGTGAAAAGGTGTATTTACCTCGAACCAGAGTATACACGTACACATCAACAGTCACTCAGTGTGGCATTTGTGACCTCGAGTTTGGTAACAAATCAGGGACTCTCCTCACCAAGTCAAAGAAGGCTTTGGAAATGAATGTACCTTGTCTTCCAGCATAAGAGCAAAACTGACAAAAGTCTCCTTAACTAAAACCCAATGATATTCATTCATTCATTTATAGAAACGACTACATGTTATCTTAGGAGCTGCAGGGAAGACAGAGTTAACCAAATATGGTCATTAAATTCAAATTCCCAATCTAGCAGGGAGCTAAAGACACATACAACTAACTCGGGCTTCCCTGGTGGCTCAGCAATAAAGAATCTGTCTGCATTTCAGGAACTGCAGGAGACCTGGGTTTGATCCCTGGGTCAGGAACATGCCCTGGAGGAGGGCATGGCACCCCACTCCAGTATTCTTGCCTGGAGAATCCCATGGACAGAGGAGCCCGGTGAGTTGCAGTCCGCAGGGTCACAAAGAGTCGGACACGACTAAAGTGACTCAGCATGCACACACCCACAATTCCCTCTGATGGGATGGAAATCATGGATGCCAAGAGTGAGCAAAGCCCAAGGACCCAAGCAGCGAAGGTAGAGGGCGCGGCCATCCCCTACATCCACCCAGAAGGAGTCCACTCGTGTCTCCATCTCTCTCTGTCACCTCTTCAAGGGCTGAGGGGCAGAAAAGGCCGAGCACCAGGGAAGCCACAGCAGCTAGTGTGGATTGGCCACTCACCAGATGGCTAGAGAGAGATGACTACACACCCCGGAGTCTTGGTTTCTTAACCTGTAAAACCAGAGGGCTGAGGAAGAATTTGTGGAGGTCCCTTCTTTCTCTGAAGTTCTGTGATTTTTTTTCCACTGGTCTGAAAAGGCTGGGATGCCGAGAGCATTGGACAGGTCCTTCCACCCTACTATGGTCACTCTGCAGAGTAAGTAGGTACCTGCAAGACATACAAGCTAGCCTCATGCACACAGGGACAGATGTCCCTCGACAAAGGACAAGGGGCCTGTATAGTCAGGTCAAGGTGAAAACTCAGTCTTAGACAATCAACTGGACCTAAAATCTATTTATTAGATGTTTCCTGCCTCTAACCTTTTTAGAGTCTGCTCATAAAGTATTTCATACAGAGGGAAGAAAAGATCTACCTTCTCTGGTATTATTTATAATTTTTATAACATATAGTGTGCTAACAACATTTTACACTTGAATATCCCTTATTTTATTCATGCTATATTTTATCCTTTGACTTCTGATCAATTATTAGTTATATAATAATATTGCATAATACTGAAATCTACAAAGTTACCTTATCATTTTAAATTTTAAAGTAAGTTTTAAAATTGTGATGTGAGGGTTCATAAGCTCCCAAATGCACGTTAACTCTCATTATTTTGACTTCAATTGTTTGCTTAAATTGTTAAGAAAATTATTTTCTCAACAAACAAATACTATTTTTCAAATAAGTGAGTTGAAAATGAGAAATTATATATGAGTGAGTGAGCGAGTGAAGTCGCTCAGTCGTGTCTGACTCTTTGCAACCCCATGGACTGTAGCCCACCGGGCTCCTCCGCCCATGGGATTCTCCAGACAAGAATACTGGAGTGAGTTGCCATTTCTTTCTCCAAATTATATATGAAAGAGCAAGCAAAAGACCAGAAAAGATGGAAAAAGAAAATTATTTTTAAAAGATAAAGAAAATTATTCAAGTGTTCATTTCTGACTTTTCTCTCAAAAATCAAAACAAAGCATATACACACAGAGTCTTGAATTTCCATTTTCAGGCAAAACTCAAATATATTTGCAAATACATAAACTTGATGGGTGATTCTGCTGCAGCTAAGAATATTTCTTTACTGGATTATAAATTTAGTCAGAATTCCAGGGTACAACCTACTTTATGATACTAAGCAACGCAAACACACTGCCAAACAACTGATGTTTTAATATTCTAACTTCCATTTCTTCCACAACATAATTTCCTGTAATAATCTCTCTCATGCCTGAGGTCCAAAGACATTCTTATTTATGATATTCAGGTCAGTATGCCATTAGCAGGAACATGTATTCTTCAAAGACTGGGCTTTTAGAATGAGTCCTGAAAGCATTCTACCATCACTGCTTTGTGGTAGAAAGTATTCTACCACACAGGGATAATGTACAAAAGCAAATTTTAAAGAAAATGGTTGTAACGCGATTTTTAGTTAAAAGCATGGGAGATCGAGTAATATGCCAATTTCTTTCAAATATCGCCAACATTTGATGCCAACACAATTACAAGTTGGAAAAATGTATAATGAATGAGGCAGCTCATAATTTCCCTTAGAATATGTATGCACAACACATTAAGTGGCATAAAGAGCAAAGAGTCATGGCAAATGTTGAAACCTTAAATCTGTGAATCGTTGCTTTAGGGCATTTGAGTCAAACTCCATCATCTGGAAGTGGCTAACAATACGAATATTAGGTCATGAGCTGTTTTAGAAACACCTGCAAACCTTCACCTAATGAGGTGAATAAACAACAGCTTCATGTTTCTCATCAAATAAGAAAACTTAACAGGTTTAATAATATAATAATATATTAAAGTTAATAATAAGCCCAAGTTAGAACCCTGAATAAATGAAAATACTCACATGGAGAGGGCTTCCTCCCAGATTTTGCTGTTCAGCTCTGCCAGCTCCCTCACCTAAAGCCACCTGGTAGAAAAATGTGCCCCCTTATTCTAGGTTGGCATGAGTTTTTCCAGAGTATGGCTTATTTTGATAATCTTAGGAGGCTCAGAAAGAATAAAGTTTTCTTTGATGTCCCCCTTCCCCATCCACCCCACCCCCCAGCACACTTCACACCCACAACCTAGGTCAGGAAAAAGATGCTACTCAAAATCCCAAATTCCATCCCATGGAAAGTACCAGCTCAGGCAAAGGTAGGAACATGAATGGATGACTTACCAGGCTCCCCCTCTACTCTAAAATCAATTGTTTGAAAGGGAAAGGGGTAGTCGCTCAGTTGTGTCTGACTCTTTGTGACCCCATGGACTGTAGCCCACTAGGCTAGTTTGTCCATGGAATTATCCAGGCAAGAATACTGGAGTGGGTAGCCATTCCCTTCTCCAGGGGATCTTCCCAACCCAGGGATCGAACCCAGGTCTCCTGCATTGCAGGCAGATTCTTTACCTTCTGAGCCACCAGGGAAGCCCAGATGTATACTAATACTTTCTCCCCAAAAGGGTTATACTTTCATTTTCTTCCAACTAGGGTTGCCAGATTTTGCAAAGAAAAATACAGAATGTCCATGCTCACTTTGGCAATACATATACTAAAAACACGGAATGTCTAGATAAATGTGAATTTCAGATAAACAGAAGGTAAGTTATTAGTAAAGTATGTTCCAAATTTAAACTACTCAATCCATGGATGAACATGAATAGGATGTCTGTATTCGTTGTCTATTCAATTCAGGACACTTGTGTAGGGTTTTAAGTTTTGGGCAAATTGTTTTTCCTTAACTCAGGGAGCTCAAATATGCGATGGTCAAGACTATCAGAATTCACCTGCTGTGTGAGAAACACTGGCTCCAGCGCTCACGGCTGGTACCCCAGGTCACATAACCACTCATAGCCTGTTTCCACATCTGTAAAAAGGAGTGGATAACACTGCATCTGACTTGCTGTGAGGGATTACTGAAAAAACTGTGTCAAGTACTCAGCACAGTACTTAGGAAGCATTTGATAACCTCCATGTTAATATGTTCTCATTACTACTGTGGTAGTCACTGTTATTTTGCTACTTTGCATGAAGTTTTGAATTGTTCAATACCACCCTGAAACCACAGACTAGTCACTTAGATTACATTACCTCCTCACATTTAGCCTGTCTAGAGATAAAGCCAAGGCTCTAGCTGGGCCCAAGGATGTACAGTTCTACATGTGAGTTGATATGGCCAGCAGAATGTGTTGATAGAGATAATGATCTATCTCAAATATTTATTTTGGAAATGGAGAGATTAAAGCTTTCCAGATGACGATAGTGGAAAAGAATCTGCCTGCCAATGCAGGAGACGTAAGAGATGCTGGTTTGATCCCTGGGTCAGGAAGATCCCTTGGAGGAGGGCATGGCAACCCACTCCAGTATTCTTGCCTGGAGAATCCCACGGACAGAGAAGCCTGTCAGGCTACAGTCCATGGGGTCGTAGAGTTGGGCACAACTGAAGCGACTTGGCACGCACGCGCATGGAGATATGAATACACAGCTTTGACTGGTACACACAGAGTCTCGATCCACTAAATCCTAAATGCATACAAACACATTTATTTAATAAAAGAGAACCCGTTTTTCCACATTAGAGTTCAATGTTTCAGAACCAGCCGATGCTCCACCTGACAAATTTCAGAAACAGAGATGACAGTGTCCGGGTCACAAGCACGTAACAGATTATGCCCCAGGAAGAAGGTGAGAGTCACAATTCAACTTGCTTTATCAATAGCCACAACTACACGTAAGGATAGCAAACTTCCTTTCCCCAGACGCTATACTGGTGTGAGGGATGGCCTGGCACTGGAGCGAGGCAGCAGGACCCGAGCTGACCCCAGAGGAGGGTCAGAACACGCCTGCAGTCTCACATGTCACAAGGACGCTGCCAACCGCAAGAAGGCCACAGCTGCCCATCATCTAAGCGCCCCCACGCCCCTGCTTTTTGCTCTATATCCCCAGGTGTGAGAGAAATAGGTGTGAGAGAAAATGTTTCCTTTTCCATGATTAGTAACCTTTCTCAAAAAGTCAGAGAGTTACACTGATTACTCAAGCAAAGGATCAGAGAAGTCAGCTGTTGCCACTGCTCAGATCTCGGTAAGACTTCCATTAGCGAAAATTATAGCTGGCTTTCCTCCTTCCTGGCAATCATTCAGGGCGACCTTGTTTGGCTGCTCTACACCATGGCTGTCGTAGGAACTTTCCAGAGCGAAGAGTTGATACAGATAAAGATTAGATTAAAATCAAAGAGTAAGCATTACATGAAAGGACACAGCACATACCGTATTATCTCCAAAATGAAAAGGACTACTCACTTGGAGTCCTTTGAAATAAGGGTAGATTATAAACATCTTATTTTCCTAGCATTTGAAATTACTCTGGACTTGGTGTTTGTGTCTTTGCTAAGTCTGGACTTAACTGGGGTTTCTATGCCCTTCCCTATAAGAACTGAATCTTTTCTCCCAATGACCCTGCATTTGCTTTAATTTGATCTTCTAGGTTTATGGTATTTTCATCTTCTAGAAGCCATTGCTTGCGCCAAAGTCGTGATCAGTTCTCCAACATCTGTCTGACTGTGGCTCAAGATTTTTAAATCTTAAAAAAGAAGAAGAATTCAAATCTCTTCATTCTCAAACGCTGACCTACTCTGCACCCACAGGGTCTTTCTCTCCCTCATCCCCCTCCACCTCCATCCCCACCCACCTCCCTGGGGCTTCTTGTCTTTAACACCATACAATCCCCTGAATAAAGGAGATTGGAGTTTTGTTACCAGCGAAACGAACTTTACATGGAGACGTCCAAATTGTGTGGATTTGATATAAGCTTCTTTGAAAAAGTACTCCTCCATTATGGGGAATGTTTATGCCTCAAAAGAAGATTCTGTGTTCTGTTGTGTCAGAAGCTTTCAAAGTGCAATTGTTCAATTTGCAAACTGCAATCGGTTAACCAAGCTAAACTTAATTAGTCCAACGATCCTCCGGCCCACATCAAACCCCACCGTTTGATGTATTCTGCGAGGTGTCCGAGCCGCCTCCAGCTGTCTAAGTGCCACAATGAAAAGGCAGCTAGGCTTAGGTCTGGGAACTGAAATGAGCTGTTCTAAGTGGAGCTTTTCTTCCATTTTCTGAGGCTGCACTGCTCTGACCTTCTCCAAATCAATCCTTTGCGGATTAACATGTAAAGCAGTGTCGAATTAATTTCAGAAAGGGAATATGAGATCAGCCTAGGATCATACAAAACATCTAACTCCTAAATACACTAATGCTTCCAGCCATTCAATGAGAAGCTGTCAATAAAGGGAAAAAAGTCGGACGGGGCCGGGGGGGAGGGGGGCCAAAAGGATTTGAAGGTTGGAGCAATCTATCAGACGAGTTAGCACATTGCCTACTTTTGTGGCATGGCTAATGCATTCCTCTAGAAGTTAATCCTATTTCTAAAGACCCTCCCGCTAGGAGCACATAGGCTGTGATGAATGAGAACTAAAATGCATTAAAATTCTCAACAACTTCACCAAAAGGCACACTATTAGATTCTAAGTGTCTACAATAAGACGGTTCATTAAAAGTGCTGGTCTCAAAGAACCCGCTTTTGTCCCTACACACTAGGGAGAGGGGGTCCAGCGTGTCACTTGTGACACCTGCAGCCAAAATATTTTTACATCAGGTTGTCCGAGTAATCGCATGAGAACCACATGAAACGGCAGGGGAAGGCCCTTTTCCACGGGCTGGCTTAAATACCGTGATTATGTGCCTCCACTCAGGAAGGATGCACGTTTCCACGGCATTAGCCACACAACGCTGTCATTAAACCCACTTTTAAAAAATCAGACATGAAAGAGCACTTATTCATCTTGCCTTGAAGAAGCCGCAGTGTTTGAACACTTCTCTTTTTCTCCCATTGTATTTTGCTTGTACTCAATTAAGAGATAATTAAGCCATTTATCACGATGTAGTCCAGGCTGAGCATTTATACAGGCACTGAGTACAGCTTTTCTTACAGGACTAGGAGAAATGACATCTGGATAACTTAGTTTTGAGTCCCTGTCAACATATATAGGAAAAGGCTGCACTACCCTCTAGAATGACTGAAACAAATTACAAAGCAAAGCCTAACACCAGAAATGCCAAGAATGAAACACTTGAGACGCTAAGAAATGGAGCAGAAGCAGCAGGTGAGGAGGTTCTGAGAGAGAACACCACAGAGGAGCGGCGCATGCATGCAGGCTCTGTCATGTCCAACTCCTTGCGACCTCATGGGCTGTATGGCCCACCAGGCTTCTCTCTCTGTGGGACTCTCCAGGCAAGAATACTGGAGTGGGTTGCTGTTTCCTCCTCCAGGGGATCTTCCCAACCCAAGAATCAAACCATGTTTCCTGCATTGACAGGCGGATTCTTTACCACTGAGCCACCAGGGAAGCTCCACAGAGGAGATGTTAATAAAGCAATTACCATTTCAAAAAAAAAAAACAACAGAGGAGGGAAGCACACCTAGAAACGGGAGGGATTCCACGCAAAGTATTTGTTACGCGAGTGAATGAATGAATGGAGTCGACCTCCGTAGTTAGTTCAGTTCAGTCGTTCAGTTGTATCCGACTCTTTGCGACCCCATGGACAGCAGCACGCCAGGCCTTCCTGTCCATCAGCAACTCCCAGAGTTTACTCAAACTCATATCCATTGATTCGGTGATACTATCTAACCATCTCATCCTCTGCCATCCGCTTATCCTCCCACCTTCAATCTTTCCCAGCATCAGGGTCTTTTCAAATGAGTCAGCTCTTCGCATCAGGTGGCCAAAGTACTGGAGTCTCAGCTTCAACATCAGTCCTTCCAATGAACACTCAGGACTGATTTCCTTTAGGATGGACTGGTTGGATCTCCTTGCAGTCCAAGGGATACTCAAGAGTCTTCTCCAGCACCACAGTTCTAAAGCATAGCAATACAATCATTCATGTTTTGCAAAAATTCTTCCTTGATGTGAACACAAGGTTCAGCAGAGGCCAGGACACCTAAGCAGATGGAAGAAAAGCAGAGATAAAGGTATGATGACGTCCACTTTGTTTCAGTGCTTTGGAATTTACGTAGTAGTAGAGATGGAGGTATGATCATGTCCACTTTGTTTCAGCGCTTTGGAATCTACGTACTAGTAGTGAAAGTCCCTCAGTCATGTCTGACTCTTTGCGACCCCATGGACTATACAGTCCATGGAATTCTCCAGGCCAGAATACTGGAGTGAGTAGCTGGTCCCTTCTCCAGGGGATCTTCCCAACCCACGGATCACACCCAGGTCTTCCGAGTTGCAGGCGGATTCTTTACCAGCTGAGCCACTAGGGAAGCCCACCTACATAGTAAGTGCTGCATTTATTCTTTTGTATATATTAAATATTACACTGAGGGGGAGGCCGCAGGGGGCGGGGCCTGGAGGGGGCGGAGCAGGGCCCGGGAGCCGAGCAGCCTGGCAACAGCGGTGGCGCCTGGACCCCGAGAGTTTCCAGTATGGCCTCAGCACCAACTTAAAAAAAAAAAATAAATAAATAAATATTATACTGAAAAATTGGAGATTAATAGTCATTCCCTCTGACCTTTAATTTTTGCATAAGCATCTATCACTTCTTTGTAATTCAATCCTACAATAAACCATTTCTCATTCCAAAGTATATTGCATCTGAACATAATAACAATCATGGTTATGACCTTCAAATAAGCACCTGTTTTACAAAACTTATCTCTAATCCTCACAATCCTTCAGGTAGGTGGCATCCTTGTTTTACAGATGAGACGCCTGAACCTCAGAAGGGGCAAGTTCACTGCTCAATCCTCATTTAATGGATGAAGCACAGGCTGCATAAGGCCTATCTGACCTGATAGGGTTTTTGGGTTTTTTTAAAATAAATTTTTCAGTTTGGAATAATTTTACATTTACATTGTTTTTTTAAGATATGGCAACCACAGTGATTTTCTTTGTGCTGAGTTTAGTGCACCAGTCCTTATACACAGGCCCTCTCCAATCAAATTAACAACTTGTTTGGGGATATATAGATAAAGACTTGTATGTAGATACAGTATCTAGACATTACTATGAATCTTCTCTTGCAGTATTACAAAAATATGGCTAAATAGGGCAATTATCCATACCTAGAAAACATCCAGGAAATGGAAGAAAATCTAATTGTTTATGTTTACTCATAGCAAGATAATATTTTTTTTAAGTAACTTTTTTGAAAGTATCAATAAAAATAGCACTTAATCCAGAATAAGTTTAAATGAAATGAAAACACCCAAGTAAACTTAATGTATCACTTCCTAGACCACCTGTTCTATAGGTCAAGACACAGCCACACAGGTTTTCTTGAACTACGAGCCAGGACTCCTCTGCCATTTTTTTTTTTTAAAGGCCTGCTAAACACAATCATGACTAATAGCTTTTTAATCTGATCTAAGACTCCACTGATCGCAGTACACATGCCAATTTCAGAAGGGTTAAAATGTGTGTTTTAGAAGTGGTGAAACAGTAATCAAGTTAAGCCCAAGCCAACCAAAACCACATTTCCTATTTATTCGGATAATGATGCCAGGCAGAGAGTAAGAACTAGGCAAACATTTACTGAATCGATGGATGGTCTGGGAGGCGATATTCATCTGTAAATAGGAAATTGCTTGCAGCCTCCTGACAAACTGTCTTCTTTCCCCTCAGCACCTGTCCATGCCATCACCCTCTACCATCTCCTTTCGTGAAGAAAAATCAGTTCACTGATAATGGATACCGCTTCACTGTACATGATCATTTCCATGTCAACTAGAAATACTTATTTAACTTTCCTCAAGGATTCAAGGGGACGTAGTAAATCACTTCATGTACTGTGGACTTGAAAATACGTGTAGGTGTGAACTGGGTCTGTGGTAAGACTGACAATGGCCCATTTACCAGCTTCAGATGCACAGGAGGTCTTGGTGCTCTCTCCCTACATCTGCCTGTCTCTATTTCTGTGTGGGTCAGGGAGACAGCAGCTGAGCGAGTACACACAAACGTGCTTCATGGCAAGACTTTCTACATCTCCTACTCCCGGATCGACAGAGTCAGCGTAAATTACACCCACCTAGGTTTTTGTCTTTGCATCATCTAGGTAAATGCACTGGAACTACATAGACCCGGGCTGTTTAGCTATTTCTCCCTCTCGTCCAAAGAGGACAAAACTCAATTTGTTGTCTGTGTATCTAACACTATGACATCAAGAAAAACGAAAGACAGCACAGACACCACGCTTGCTGGAGAGTCAGCAAGAAGGATTCAGGGCAATAAATACAGTAGGTAATAAAATACCATCACTTCTCAACATAAACAACAGGGACAATGTCAGGTTGTCAGAAATTCATTGACGAGCAACTAAAACTGCAGGCTCCCTGCAGTGGAGAGAAATCTTCTTACGGTGTAACCAGGAGAACTGGGAGTTCTTCGTGAAAGCCCACTAACAAGCCGTCAGAGGCATCTCAGCAAACGGCCCACAGTCTGCTGACCCTCTGCCCTCCTCCTCAAGTTTCCCTGCCAAGCTATCAGATGCCATATGGTACGGTTAAGGCCAAGTCTGATGCCACCTCGGCAATCTCATGCAGGGGCTCCTGTGCTCAGATGCTCGATTATGTCTGACTCGTTGTGACCCCGTGTGCTGTACAGCCCGCCAGGCTCCTCTGTCCATGGATTTCCCAGGCAACAATACTGGAGGGGGTTGCCGTTTCCTCCTCCATAGAGAGGATCTTCCCAACCCAGGGATTGAACCCACGTCTCTTATGTCTCCTGAACTGGTGTGTGAGATCAGCCCTGGGATTTCTTTGGAAGGAATGATGCTAAAGCTGAAACTCCAGTACTTTGGCCACCTCATGCGAAGAGTTGACTCATTGGAAAAGACTCTGATGCTGGGAGGGATTGGGGGCAGGAGGAGAAGGGGACGGCAGAGGATGAGATGGCTGGATGGCATCACTGACTCGATGGACGTGAGTCTGAGTGAACTCCAGGAGTTGGTGATGGACAGGGAGGCCTGGTGTGCTGCGATTCATGGGGTTGCAAAGAGTTGGACACGACTGAGTGACTGAACTGACTGACTGAACTGAAGACAATCTGAAAGCACACTGGGGCCTGTGAAGCCTTGCTACCAAACACCAGCAGGAGCCCATCTGACGTAGGAGAGGAGACTGATCAGCTTGTTGCAGATGGACGTGCACAGAGGAAATGCGGAGCATCCCAGAAAGAGGGAGGAGGGAGCCACTTATCCCAAGTCTGGGCTAGCGCTGACTGATGCTAAGTGGGTGGTTATGGGTGGAACCGTGTTCACAGTTGGACCATCAAGAAGGCTGAGTACCAAAGAATTGATGATTTTAAACTGTGGTGTTGGAGAAGAGTCTTGAGAGTCCCTTGGACTGCAAGGAGATCCAACCAGTCAACCCTAAAGGAAATCAATCCAGAATATTCACTGAAAGGACTGATGCTGAAGCTGAAGCTCCAATGCTTTGGCCACACGATGCAAAGAACTGTCTCACTGGAAAAGACCCTGGTGCTGGGAAAGATAGAAGGCAGGAGGAGAAGGGGGTGACAGAGGATGAGATGGTTGGATGGCATCATTGACTCAATGGACATGGGTTTGAGCAAACTCTGGGAGATAGTGAAGGACAGGGAAGCCTAGCGTGCTGCAGCCCGAGTCACAAAGAGTGAGACACAAGTTAGCGACTAAACAACAACAACAATGGTCTACTCAGCAATTTTTTCTTGCTTTCTAATTACAACATATAACATAATACTACATTTTTACTATCAGCAAAACCAATTCACATTAGTAGGGCTTCTTCCATCCACTAGAGTTAAATTTTTTAAGTGGATAAGCAATTAACGGTGTCAAGTAGATTAAAATTGATCCCTAGCATAAAAGTTGTGATCAATAAAAAACAATCTGTAAATTTGATTGCATAAATCCTTTTACTTAAGTCCACCATAAGCATAATTTTCAGGATCACTCCTTTGATCTCACCTACTGAAAAGGAAAATGCAATAAAATTATTTACTATGGAGCTTCGTTTCCAGAAGAAGACAATATGGCCTATTTAGAAATGTTGAAATATTTGTGGAAGACAAACGTGTGATTATCAGACCATGCTGCTAATCACGGAAAATGTGTCATTAAAAAGCCCCTTGGGTCTAGCCAAGCTCTGAAACTAGTATAAAAAAAAAATGCTCTCGAAAATGCAGCGTGCCTTATTTAACTGGTTCCAGCAGCCCCTGGCTGGTTTATGGTTTGGCAACTTTATATGTTGTCCTCTGGCTTCCCGCTAGGAGGATTTAGCTAACTCACCCATCATCCATTTCTTAGCTGTGCATCTGTTGCCAGTTCTACTGAATGCCTGTGAAACTTCAAACAACACACCAACAATCCCACTGACTGTTTTATGTTCCAGAAAGTGGAACTTGTTGGTTAGTTTGCTTAAGAAGCATGTCGGTGTTCAACTCTCCATTCTTTTTCTCCTCAGTTTCTCCTTCCGCCTCTTCCACCTATTACATCAACCGACCTGAGGACGTCTCTACTCAGTTCAGCAGCAACTGTTATATCTTCTCTTGTCTATCAGTTCAGTTCAGTCGCTCAGTCGTGTCCAACTCTGTGACCCCATGGACTGCAGCACGCCAGGCCTCCCTGTCCATCACCAAGTCCCAGAGTTTACTCAAACTCATGTCCATTGAGTTGGTGATGCCATCCAACTATCTAATCCTCTGTCGTCCCCTTCTCCTCCCGCCTTCAATCTTTCCCAGCATCAGGGTCTTTTCAAACGAGTCAGTTCTTCACATCAAGTAGCCAAAGTATTGGAGTTTCAGCTTCAACATCAGTCCTTCCAATGAACATTCAGGACTGAATTCCTTTAGGATGGACTGGTTGGATCTCCTTGCAGTCCAAGGGACTCTCAAGAGTCTTCTCCAACATCACAGTTCAAAAGCACCAATTCTTTGGCGCTCAGCTTTCTTTATAGTCCAACTCTCGCATCCATACATGACCACTGGAAAAACCAGTAGTCTATAGTCTATAGTCTCTTGTCTATAGATTCATTCTAAAAGCTGATGAATACCAACTTTCACTTAATGAAGCTGAAGGATGCTGTGTTCTGACCCCTGGAGCCTCCGGAAGGAACACGGTCTTGATAGCACTTTGATTTTAGACTTCTAGTCTCAGGAACTGTGAGTGAATAAATTTCTATTGTTGTAAGGCCCCCAGTTTGTGGCAATTTGTTGTAACAGCTGTAAGAAACTGATACATATGTCCACGTTTTACTAAGCTCTTCATCACAGTACATACACTGGCCACTTCCTTTCTCTTCCAGAGGTTTTCCTCCTGGAGGGCTCTGTCTCATTCTTCAGGACTCGGAATGGGTGAACCTCGGCCTGCTTTTTCATTGTCTTCTCAGGAACTCCTTCGCTGATTTTCTAAATTGGACCCACTGTTTCCTGGATATCATGATTCTATCCTTCTTGGCTTCCTTTCTTATTTTTCCAAAGCATTGGAGGCAGCTCTTCATCTCATGTTCATTCCTTATGTGCTTTTTTTTTAATCTCTAAGAAAGGGTATGGACATAAGCTCAGTTTTTGCAAATAACCTGTAAGATTATGTGTCTGTTCAAGTTATATATACACTGAAAATGCAACTGAAATGTTTAAAAGATGAGTATAAAATAAATGTGACCAATGCAAAAAACAAAAAGTATCCTCAAGTAACTTCCTGAGAAAAGATATTCATCACACTGGCTTTCTGAGACTCTCAGCATAGTATCCCAAATCTCTCTACCTGTCTTTAAATTTAATTGATCACTTGGGTGGAAATGACTATAGACTTGAAATCATCTTCCCGGACTTCCTTGGTGGTCAGGTGGCTAAGACTCTTCACTCCCAATGCAGGGAGCCACAGTTCAATCCCTGGTCAAGGAACTAGATCCCATATGCTGCAATGAAAAATCCCTCATGCCACAGCTGAAAAACATGCCACATTCCACAACTAAGACTTGGTGTGGCCAAACAATAAATATCTTTAAAAAAAATCACCTTCCCTCAGAACTTTCCTCAAAACTAGCACTACTAATTCTCATTTGCTTATAGTTATCTATATTTATCCCTCACTTACAATTTTTATCCTACTCCCTTTATCCGTGGTTCCCTAAGGATTTCACAACGGTATGTCATAGCTAGATGTATCTACATACATGTATTTTAGGTCCACTAAAATCCACTCTGCCTGGCTATATGTAGTGTCTTTCAACGTCAAGAGTCCTGTGCTCACGTATGATTTATCTGGAAAGTCCCTCCCCTCCCTGGCCCCCTTTTCTCTGGTCTCCCATATGGATTGCGGGGGCTATCACAATAGAACATGCTGTGATGATGGAAGTTTCCCATAAATCTGCACTGCCCAGTAGCTGTTATATACATATGGCCACTGAGCAACTGAAATGAGACTAGTGTCACCGAGGAACTGATTTTTTAATTTAGTTTCTATTTAAGGCACATACAGCTACTGAGGTCAGTTAGACCTTTCGGGCTTATCTTCTACATGTCTCCTATCTCCTCCCATATTCCCTGTATCCCTATATTCCCTCCCATATTCCCTATTTCATATTTTCAGTCCTTATCTAAAACATTTTCCTGACTACATCTTTATCTAGCCTCTTTATTAATACTTAAAAACTGTGGCAGTCATGATACATTTCCAATATTGTAGCTCTTTTTATTCCCCCTGGCTTTCGGGGGATCTTAGTTCCCTGACCAGGAATCAAACACGAGGCCCAGCGGTAAAAGCACTGGAATTCTAACCACTGAACCCCCAGGGAATTCCCTGTAACTCTTTAATAGAATATGATTCTTGTTTCAAGGATGAAATGACTGCAGATTCACATCCTAATTAGATGTTTTCAAATTCTATTCATTTCCTTGAATTAGCTATTTTTCCTTAGTAGTCGGTTTTCCTGTTTATCTTGGCCTTTTTCATTGTAAGCTTTAATAACATTTCTTGGTAATCCTTGGTTTTCCATTCATACTCAAACTTGAGGTAATAAAAAGATCGACATGTGTTAGGACACAATTCTCCAGGAACATTTTCATATTTTTGCACAATCCAGGTATTCACAGCGAAGAGAACGGGCCGATTTGATTCAAGAATGACTGGATAAAATAAATGTCTTGGTGCACAGCAGCTACACCTCAGTAAAAAAAAATAATAAAGTAAAAAGGTAAAAAGAAAATATGCCTTGGAAGGTAGTGGTAGTAAGTACATTGCTCCAGAGGGATGTAGGTCTATCTCCCTGGACCGTTTGTGTACATTTCAGGTTAGTGAAACCCTAGTGACTTCCTTCCCCTTCCTCCTGCTGCCCTCTTCCCTCCCCTTCCCCAGGGGAAGGTTTGCTTATTCCAGTAAAGTATATCTCCCCTCCCTCCCAGGGAAGGAGGGACAGGTGTGCCAGCCGCCCTATAGGAGGCCCCAGTCTCCTAATGCAGGAATTCCTCTCCTGTGGTACCCCCCAGCTGCACATGCAGACTGTTAAGAGTGTGGCCCCCTCCCTGCCAAATTCCTAATGTTGAAATCCGAACCACCAGTGTCTTAGAAGGCAGCTATATTTGGAGACAAGGTCTTTACAGGTGTGATGAGGCCCTCAATCTAGTATGACTGATGTCCTTATAAGATTAAATCTGGACACACAGAGGGAGGGCAAGGGGAAGACACAGAAGCAGATGGGCACCCGCAACCAAAGACAGAAGACCTCCCCCGCTGGCTCTCAGAAGGAACCAGGCCCGCCCACACCCTGATCTCGGACTTCTGGCCTGTGAAACTGTGAGAAAATAAATTTCCGCAGTTTAAGCTGCTCAGCCAGGAAGGGGCTTCCCAGGTAGCACTAGTGGTAAAGAACTGGCCTGCCAATGCAGGAGACATTAAGATGTGGGTTCTGTCCTTGAGTTGGGAAGATCCCGTGGAGGAGGGCATGGCAATCAATCCACTCCAGTAGTCTTGCCTGGAGAATCCCACGCACAGAGGAGCCTGGTGGGCTACGGTCCATGGGGTCGCAAAGAGTTGGACATGACTGAAGTGATTTAGCACACACACAGCCAGGAATACTTCAGAATAGAAGCCCTGGCAAATTAATTCACAGGGTAACACCATCATCTTACTGCATCAGCCATGGGGCTTGAGCACTAAGAAGCTTTGTAACACAAGGTCTATTCTCTGATCCAGAAACTTCATGTTTCTTGTCAAAGAAATATGTGTATGCTCAGTCACATGCGACTCTTTGCCACCCCATGGACTGTAGCCTGCCAGGCTCCTCTGTCCATGGGATTTCCCAGGCAAGAATACTGGAGTGGGTTGCCATTTCTTCCTCCAGACGATCTTATGGATGCAGGGATCAAATCTGTGTCTCCTGCAGCTCCTGCACTAGCAGCAGATTCTTTACCACTGAGCCACCTGGGAAGCCCTTATCAAAGTATATTTATATCTCTAAATAGATAGATGCTGCTTTGAGGTACCAATACCATACTGACTGCCCTAGCTATCACCTGTGTGTGTGTGTGTGCGTGCTCAGCTGTGTCTGACTCGTGACCTCAGGGGCTCTATCTGCCAGGCTCCTCTGTCCTCGGGATTCTCCAGGCAAGAATACTGGACTGGGTTGCCATTTCCTTCTCCAGGGGATCTTCCTAACCCAGGGGTCGAACCTGCGTCTCTTGTGCCTCCTGCACTGGCAGGTGATTCCTCACCACTGTGCCACCTGGGAAGCCAGTTATCACCTAAAGTCATTCAATTTCTTTATAAAAATAAATATTTTATTCTGGGCAAAACTACATGCCATTTCTGCACTGGGGGTATAGGAGAGGCATACTGACAAGTGGGCATATAACTGAACCCTATGCTTCCAGAATAGACACATCCCAAGTCCAGAGCTTATGAGGACTCTGATGGGGACCCCCTCCACAGCGGCAGAGCTCCATGGGTACCCTAGGCTGCACCAGCCATGATCCCTCCATCTGCTTTCCATCTTCTAGAAAATGGCTTAATACTTATCTGCTGATAACCATCACTCACTTTCTTTAACGTTGTTGACATTTAACTTTTACTCTCATACAGTTATTTCAGTGGGGGCTCAAGAAGGGGATATGATGAACACATGTGCAGACTGCCATCCTCAACTAGAAGTGCTGACAGTTTTTCTTGAATCTTCTTTCTTGTTATTAAGAGACCCAGAGTTATCTTAACTATAATTTACATTCTCAAATAGTTAAATGAACAGGTTATGACTTCCCTGATGGTACCCTGATGTTGGGAAAGATTGAAGGTGGGAGGAGAAGGGGTCAACAGAGGATGAGATGGTGGGACGGCATCACCGACTCGATGAGCATGAGTTTGCGCAAGCTCTGGGAGTTGGTGATTCAGGGAAGCCTGGCGTGCTGCAGTCCATGGAGTCGCAAAGAGTCGGACACGATTGAGCGACTGAATTGATGGGGATCCCTTTCTGCTCAAAAGATCTGGAATCAGACCCTGACTATCATGCCTGCAGTGTGTCCTCCTTCATCTCCAGCCCTTAGTAATCCAGTAATGTTCTAAGGTGTGGCACTGTCCAGGACGTCTGCGTCAAGCTGTATGCCGTGCCATACTGTTAGTGAACTTTCACAACACCATGTATGAAATCCTTCTCATTACTGCTGTTTAACAAGTGAGGGAGCTTGTCCAAGGTTACACAGTTAGCCACACAAGTGGGATCCCATTCTGCTCTACTGCCTCCCGAGAAAAGTTTATACCATGAAGATCAGACAAAGTATTCTACAGGGAGAAAGGTGAGAAATGGAGACAGTAGAGGGTCTAGTAGTCATTCATGATGAGCAACGAAACTGAACTGAACTGATGGTGCAGTGGGTAAGAATCCGCCTGTCAAGGCAGGGGACATGGCTTCGATCCCCAGTCTGGGAAGACCTCACAGATGGCGGGGCAGTTAAGCCCATTCACCACAACTGCTGACCTGTGCCACAGCTTTAGACCCCGAGCTCCACAATAAGAGAAGCCACCTTGATGAGAAGCTGGCGCACCGCACCTAGAGAGCAGCCCTGCTCGCCACAGCTGAAGAAAGCCCGCGACCAGCAACAAAGACTCAACACCACCAGAAGGACATAAATAAGTATTATTAAAATTATTTTTCAAAGCTACTTTTCAAATGCTATTGAAAATTTTTAAGGAAAATTGAAGAAATAGCAATCTTTGAGAATAATCTAATGGTAGGAAAGAGTGCAGAGATGGAGTTCTTTTATCAAAAGAACTATTGGAAACTGAAAAATACTATATTCAGGTATTAAGTTTTCTGGATTTAGGCTTCTTAGCAGATGGAAGGAAATGTATTTTAAACTTTAGAAAACTACCTCTGCTTACATTCTGTTGCAGAACTGGTCCCTGAAGCATCAGCTCTCAGAACTCTCACTAGGAACGCTCCCCAGTGACTTGACCTCTCCTAATAGCGTCAAGATAATGGATTAGACGTTAAGACAAGCAGCCTGAGATACACAACACAACCATGCTTTTACAGCTCCGATTTTCTGCTTTTCTACCACTACAGTGGAAGGGGGAAAACTCCTCGCAATTCGCTGAGAGATGTGTTCTTGCACATAAGTGGGCATTTGGGCTCAAGCAAGGAAGTCCCAGGCAGACAGGTGACTGCTGCTATATGTGCATAGGCACCTCTTATCTGTATTCGGTCTACTGTTTGGCAAATGGCCTTCTGGCTTTGATGTGATCACAGCTATGACCTAATAAAAGGGCAAGAAGGTGAGGGAAATACCTGATGAGGAGGAAGAGGCAGGAAGGAAGAGGACACGAGGACTGACCTCACTGTCTATGTGAATGGACTCCCAGCAGGCAGAGTGTCACACCAGAGAACCCTGACGAAGAACCGAGTGCAGAGCACACGTGACTCAGTTAATGTTTGAAGAGCTGGTTAAATATGAACCATTAAAAAAGTGATGCAGGAGCTCCCCAACCTCACCTGCAGCCTAGACAAGGATTCCTGGGGTCCTGACTGAGCGACTGAAAGGAAGAACATAATATGGAAACATCTACAGCAAAAAGAAGAGGATGGGACATTAGCCAAGCAAGGAGGATAAAAACGAAGGGACAGATTCCAAAATAAGAAAGAAAGTGGTAAAGGATCCAAAGACTCTCACAGCAAAATTACTACAGCTTTAAATAACTGAAATTATTGCATCTTGATTAATATTTCCAGTGATCAAAATTAGCCCACAAACTGTGGACTTAAGTTTTGAGAAGAAAAGATTGTCCCTCACATATCTGTCCAGAATGGAGAGAATTTGCTGGTATTTTGTTATTTATCATTAGACACATGTTGGCTCTTCATGAATACTTAGTAGTCACACAGCTTCTTCACATTGACAAGTTATCTGATTCCAAATGTGGAAGTGAGTTTGCTTCTCTAGTTGTAAGTGCATGTGTTTGAGCAAGCTCCGGGAGTTGGTGATGGACAGGGTCCATGGGGTTGCAAAGAGCCGGACATGACTGAGCGACTGAACCAAACTGAGCATGGGTGTGCCCAAGCGTGGGAGACACCAAGAGCCAGAGAGTGACCCACTGCAAAAGTGACTGAGCGTGACAGCAGCCGAGTGCGAGCATGACCCATCACAAGAAAGACCAGGCAAGAGCATGAGAATACGCGAGGGCAAGTGTGACCTAGTGCAAGAACACCGCGAGCGAGACTAATCTCAAACCCGACCCCGTATGTCCTGGGCCTTTGGGTGGCCCAGCAGATTGTGGCCACTTATGAAGAGACTCTTCCAGCAAATACTTCTATGGCTTCATATTCTGGGTTCAACACCAAATTTTCAGGTTAAGAAACAAAAATACCTTCTTAAAGGAAAAGAGTAATTATCCGAGCGCAATTGCCTGGGATCAAGGAGCACCAACTTGCCCAGTGGAAAGCCTCTCAGAGAGACCACTATCTTCCATGCCTGGATGAAAGCCTTCAGCCTCGTCTTACCCATCCTCAGGGTCCTGGCTTTATGGGACCCCGTGGGGAACCCAAGGGTTGGGGAGGAACCACTTCCAACAGAGCAGCCAACTGCTTCCAAGATTTAAAGCCAGGAGATTTCAAGGCGTCTGACTCAGATATCAGTAACACAACTTATGGTTTTGTCTTTCCTAAATATTGTGACAAAGACTTTAATTTCATATTATGTCAAGAGTCTTCTGGAGCCAAGAAGCTTTCCAGCACTGAAGACTCCTATATGAATCCCACAGAAATCCAACAGCAAAAGCAGCAATCAGAGCTATCACCTTTGGGGTCAAAATTTTGATTAAAACCAACTGACGGTGCAAACGTATTTTATTAGCAGTCAGATTAAATCCAGAGCATGTGTCAAAGCTGTAAAGTCGCAATTTCTCCAGATTACAGTTGGAAGTAGTCAGTTTGTAACTCGGCCCCTCCCAAGCCCATAAACCCGAAACACAGTTCAGACGGCCTCACTGGACTACAGGGTGCTATCCTGCTCAGGGCAAGATGGTGGGAGCGGGGAGGGGGTGCTCCTTTCTCCGGAGCCTCACTCCCCCAGCAGGGCCATGCCAGGGCACCCTGCTCCCACGTGTTTATGGACCTGGGCATCTCCCAACCCAGCGCCGGGATCAGCTGCCACCAGAGTCCGGTGTTCCTGTCCGCCCTGCGTCAGCTGTTCCTGGGCAGACAGGCCCCTGGAGCAGGCTAATTAGCTACCGTAAAGATGTTATGTTTTGCCAGGGGTAATCAGTACCAGGTCATTTTTAGACATGAAAATATCTCCTCGGGCGTGTAAGAGCTGGTGCCCTCTTTCTGTGGGCGTCCCCTACTTCAGTCACAGTTACAAAGAACTGATTTCCAATTTGTTAAAAAAAAATCCAAGCAGGAGTCACCTGGCTTATATTCACCCCCTAGCCCACCATGCCCACATCTAAGCTGCCTTCTTACTCAATAAGGCCATTCGAACATGCCCACGACCTCTTGCCAACTCCTAACCCCCACGCCACCGTCTGCCTTCTCATCCTGACCACGCTTTGCTTGATTTAGTGACGCAGTTTCCAAAACACCCCCAAGTCAATCCACCACTCCTCTGAGCCACTGTCACAAGACTTTTCTGGAACAAGGCCCTGCCCCACACTCAGAGGGCAAGCCTCCACAAGGCAAGCCTTCTATCCAGGCAAATTAATCTGCTGCTCCTCTTGCAAAACAGGATCAAGAACTACATTTACCCTAAGGCTAAGATAGGAATACTATCTCGCTTACTAGCTCAGTGAAAATCCTAGTGCTTAAAAAAAAAGGCAGTAAGTTTAAGGAAAGTGCTCATCACTTTTTTCTTAAGTACCAGTCAGGAACTATATCAAAAATGTTTGCTGAATAGTGATAAATGTACACAAACTGAATGGACCTTGATGTTCTCAGCACTGGAGTTTGATCTGCTTATTGTTCAAAAAGTTATTTATAAAGGTTCTGTGAAGCATTACAAAAACTACGCACTATGTTTTACAAATTTTTATAATCTTACGATCCTTTTAAATGGAAACCTTTAGTACACAACTCAAAATAACTCCAATACAAATTACAGACATTTAAAAATGCAACACAAAAGACAGCATCTTGGCCAAGTCTATGTCAGGAAGAGCCCAAACAGAATAAAAGAGGCTGAGGGTGAATTATAAATCCCAGTTTAAAAAAAAAAATCTATTAATCAAGAGAGCATTAATGTTTAATTTACCTCCTGGCTGCCAGTATCACAACTCTGTAACCTCAAACACACAAAATTATCAGCAGAAATGGAATGATACTTGTTATTGTTTTTTTTTAATTCTTTCCCAGAAATGTTAGTTCATAGAAGAACATACAAGATCCCCAGCAGTCACATGGGAAGAAATGAGTGGTAATTTTTACACGTTGGAAGAGTTGGTTTTTCATAAAAGTATAATTTTAAAGAAATGTGCAAGTCAGCTGCAATCACGAACCTTGTGTCAAGCTCAATAATGAAAGCCACTTTTGTCTTCATGGGCTCAGCCCTCGTCGAAACCCTGATATGAGGCTGAGCTAACCAAGTTCTCACACTGAGGGGTGTGGGGTCGGGGTAAGGGAAGAGCAACAAAATATAAATTGAAAACAAAATGAATATGTTTCCTGAAACAAAGCCAAAATCTGAAATAATCCTTAGGTAATGACCATTTAGGCAGTTGATAGTTTTCCAAGTTTTTCTTTCCACACTTTCTAAGTAACATGGGAATCTGGGCCAATTTTAAAGCCAGAGATTACTTAGGACTATTTTTAGGTCATTTCATCCCATTTTTAGTTGATGAGTATAACCGAGGCTGCAGTTTTCATTTCAAAGCTGCAGAGGAGGACATGTCTAAGTGCTCCCCGCACCAGCGACAGGATGCAAGCAAGCCCGCACCCTCCCAGGACGCTGACCAGGGATGTTCCGCCTCCCTTCCTGCTGTCAGCTTCTTAGTAATACAAGCTGTTCTTCCTTCAGTGGTGTGGGTTAATCACGGCCCACCCTCCCCACAAATGTATGTCTATGCCCCGATACCCAGACTGTGTGAATATTTCCTTACTTGGAAAAAGGGTCTTGGGAGATGTAATTAAGGATCTTGAGGTGAGATTCCCAGGGTGGGCTCTAGATCCAATGACATATGTCCTTTTGAACCAGAGGAGAAGGAGACAGACACAGAGGAGACGGTCACGTGAAAACGAAGTCAGAGACTGGAATGATGAGGCTGCCAGCCATAGAACACCAGGAACTACCAGAGGCTGACAGATGCAAAATCCCGCCCCCTAGAACCTCGGAGGATGCGCGCCCCTGCACACACCCTGATGAGGGCCTTCTGGCCTCCAGGACTGGGAGAGAGCAACTTTCTGTTGTTGAAGCCACCCAGCTTGTGGTCACGGTTGCAGCAGCCACAAGAAACAAATACAGTCTGGATACATAGGTAAACTCTTCTTATTTCTAAGCAGCAAAGAATATGACAGGAACGGGGACCAACTTCCCAACTGAAGCATTTGGTCTCTACAGTTAAATGAGACTGGACATAGACATCGCTTCACATATTCAAAGCTCCACAAAAACGAATAGTTGAAAAGACACAAGAGGTTGATGGACAGAATTAGCAGGTTCACTTCAAGGGGAAAAAAAAAAAAACAAGACCCGATTTTCAGTATGGCTTTACTAAATATGGATTGAAAGGGAGAAGGCTTGTTTCAGTCAAAGGCGGATGGGTCTTTCAGAAATAAACCTGCAATAGCTGACCGTCTTCTTTAGAATCACATCTCAGAAAGCAGGTTAGGAAGACGCCTGACTCTAAGGTCTCACTCACACACATTTCTTTTTTTTAATTAATTTTTTACTGGAGCATAGTTGCTTTCCAATGCTGTGTTACTTTCTGCTGTACAACAAAGTGAATCAGCTTTATGTTTACATATGCCCCCTCTTTTTTGGATTTCCCTCCCAACGTGGTCACCACAGAGCGCTGAACAGAGTTCCCAGTAGGTTCTTATTTCTTATCTGTTTTATACACAGTATCAATCGTATATCTCCCAATTCACCTCACGCTTCCCCTTTGCTCCTTGGTCTCCATGCATTTGTTCTTTCCATCTGTGTCTCCATTTCTGCTTTGCAGATAAGACCATCTATACCATTTTTCTAGATTCCACATTGAGCGACTTCACTTTGACTTTTCACTTTCATGCATTGGCGAAGGAAATGGCAACCCATTCCAGTGTTCTTGCCTGGAGAATCCCAGGGACGGGGGAGCCTGGTGGGCTGCCGTCTATGGGGTCACACAGAGTCGGACATGACTGAAGCGACTTAGCAGCAGCAGCAGCAGCAGCAGCAGATTCTACATACATGCATTAATTTATAATATTTGCTTCTCTCTTTCTGACTTACTTCACTCTATATGACAGCCTCTAGGTCCATCTACATCTCTGCAAATGGCATTACTTTGTTCCTTTTTATGGCTGAGTAATATTCCATTGTATACATGTAGCACATCTTCCTATCTATTCCTCTGTTGAGGGACATGTATGCTGCTCCCCAGTCCAAGCTACTGTAAACAGTGCTGCAATGAACACTGTGGTACATGTGTCTTTTGGAATTATGGTTTTCTCTGCATATATGCCCAGGAGTAGGATCATATGTTAATTTTATTTTCAGTTTTTTAAGGCACCTCCATACTGTTCTCCACAGTAGCTTTATCAATTTACATTCCTACCAACAGAGTAAGAGTCAACATTTATTATATAGAGATTTTTTGATGATGGCCATTCTGATTGGTGTACAGTGATAATTCATTACTCACACACATTTAGAGATGACTCATTATTTTGTGAGAATTTGCTTTCCTTTCTGTACAGAAACACAAACCATACTTCTGCTTTATTATAGAGTATAATTCTCAAAAGGAGCTCAAAGAAAAATTAGACTTACAGATAGAGAAAACAAACTAGTGGTTAGTTACCAAAGGGCAGAGAGGAAGGGGAGAAGGAAATTAAGGGTATGAGTTTAAGAGACACAGACTACTGTGTGTAAAACAGATAAGCCACAAAGATGTACAGCACAGGGAATCACAGCCATTATCTTGTAATAATTTTTAATGGAGCACCATCTGTAAAAATACTGAGTCAGTATGCTCCAACCTGAAACTAACATTATAAATCAACTTTACTTCAACTTTTTAAAAGCGGGGTGGGTGGAAGAGACAGCTCAGGGAAGAAAGAACCACGAGAAGAGAGATAGCAGGAGGGGACCAGGGAACACTGAAGGGGACAAGACCTACGTAACAAGGGAGAAGATCGCTGAAGACGACATTCGCGGTGTGGGCAAAGGAAACTAACAGACACGTCACACAAAAGACCTAACTCAAAAGTTCATGGGAAGATGGTCCAGCTCACTATTGATATTTTACACGCATGTTTTGAATTTTTCACACTGTTTTAAGATACAATAGATACCTCACAGTGATAGGGAGATGGTGAAGGACAGGGAAGCCTGGCGTGCGGCAGTTCAGTGTCGCAAAGAGGAGACACAACTTAGTGACTGAACAGCAAGACACTTCATACCTGGTTACTGACCTATAACAGTGTTATAAGTGTTTTCCAAGCCAGCTACATTTACACAAAGATGACTCAAAATGCCTACTGACTTGAATGATAAATCGTAATGGTAACATTTATTTCACTGAATGCCAAGACTACTGAATAAGAAAAGTTTTATTTAGCTTATAAATGGTCCACATATAATCTGCTAGCACAACTTTACAAGTGCTTTCTGTAGGTGGTGGGGGTGGTGGGGGAGAGCTTCAACATATAAACAAACTCTCATCTTCAATAAGATTCCATTTCTGTAAAAGGTTGGATGGATCTTATATAGCTCATAAACAGACAAAACATTAAAGTATAAATCAAAGGTATCCCTCAATTTGCCAAAAATATTTAAACTCAGCTTATACTTAAATTTTAATGGATAGAATGTGTCAACAAAGAGTATTCTGTTGGCTTTCTGATGTCATTGTTTCATCAGCAAACAAAAAAATAAGCCACTGTACAAATATTAGGAACAATGTATAATGTGTGTAAAGATCTAGAGTTCATAGCCCCAAACCATCAGTACATTACTTATTATTACAGTTATTTACAGTAATAAGACGCTATGTAGGAGGATCAAGTTAATGTCCTCCATCCCCACGTTTTCTAAAAGTCATATAATGCAACTTCTTTGGAAGGCAAGAGGATTTAACCAGCGCTTAAACACAAAGGCAAGGGCTATACAATACCGCAGCTAAGAACACAGGCTTCTGCTTTGGGATCTGTCTCTGGTTGTTGTTACGTCGCTAAGTCGTGTCTGACTCTCTACAACCCCATGAACTGCAGCACGCCAGGCTTCCCTGTCCTTCACCATCTCCCACAGCTTGCTCAAACTCCTGTCTGTTGAGTCCGTGATGCCATCCAACCATCTCATCCTCAGTCACCCCCTTCTCCTCCTGCCCTTAGTCCTTTCCCTGTCTTTGGTACACACAACACTACTGCCTTTAAGACCGTGGACAAATTACATCACCTTCGTTGCAGTCTTTCCATCTGTAACAAGGTATAATGAAAGCACGAGGCAGAAGGCCTGGTCCGTGGTGGGTGAATACGAATGTTAGCTGTGCCCCTTAGCTGGCTTGGCTCTGTTTCGCAGCTGAGGTTAGGCTTGGCACCCTAGAAACGCTGTCATTGGTAACACAAGGTCATCAAGTAAGAATGCGAGTACCAGTCTTGAAAGTCTGCTGATCCTGAACTCTCATACATGGCTGATTGGAAATCGGTTTGTCAGACTGAGTGGAAAACTATTCAGGCTGACATATGAATACCTTACAACACAGCAATTGCACTCCTAGGTATATACTCAACAGAGATGATTACATATGTTCGCCAAAAGAACCAGACTGTTCGTAACAGCACTATTCATAAAAACCCCAAACCGGAGACAACCTGAATGCTTGTCAATAGTAGAACAGATAAGCAACTTGTGGGGCATTCACCAGATGGAGTATTAACAGCAATTTTTTGTGGTTTAGTCGGCTCCAACTCTTTTGCAACTCCATGGAATATAGCCTGCCAGGCTCCCTGCCCATGGAATTCTCCAGACAAGAATACTGGAGTGAGTTGCCATTTCCTTCTCCAGGGGATCATCCTGACCCAGGGACTGAACTCTCATCTCCTGGACTGGCAGGCGGTTCTTTACCATTGAACCACCAGGGAAGCCCATTAACAGCAATAAGGATCAACAAACTACGCCATGCAGTGACAGATGGACCAGTACAAAACCAGGCAAAATTATGATAGTGCTAGAAGTCAGGATAGAGCGCCTTAGCAGAGAACAGTGACCACAGGGACCACGATGGGCGCGTCTGGGGAGCTAGACGGCACTATTCCTTGATCTGGTTACATGTACTAGTTTAACCTGTAAAGACTCAGATGCTACCCTTTAGGACATGTATCCTTTTCTGTGTACATGATGTACTTCACAAGGTACTTAGATACTCAGTCTTGCCTCACTCTTTGCGATCCCATGGACTGTAGCCCACCAGGCTCCTCTGCCCATGGGACTCTCCAGGCAAAAATACTGGAGTGGGTTGCCATTCCCTTCTCCAGGGGATCTTCCTGACCCAGGGATCGAAGCCGGGTCTTCCACATTGCGAGGTAGATTCTTTACCATCTGAGCCACCATGGAAGCCCTGTACTTCGTTCGCTAAAGCTCTTTAACAACATCTACCTCTACTGCTGACAGAAACACGAAGTCTGCACCCTGTTCAAGGGCATGTACCCAGGACAGTCCAACCACTCGAATCCCTGGCCCTGAATGCCAGAGACCTACATCAGCCTAACCACGTGTCAAGAGGGTACAGGCCTCTCCCACGCAGTTCTAAGCCTGGCATCACTCTGTTGTTTTTCACATGATTGAAACTGGGTGCTTTTCCCTGGCATAATTCTCCTCTTCTAGACTTTGGCTATCATCTATACGGAAGGAATCTTCAGATGAAAGACAAGCCTTGGGACAAAAGAGCTGAAAGCAAACTCTTTCCACTAAACACATCTTACCTGATGCAACTCATTTAAAATAAGTGTCCACAAGCTTTTGCATACATATACATAAATGGTATGCATCATATACATCTTAGAAAACTTGGGAATTTTTGCCTAACTGAAAAATTCATGACATTTTGACTCCACTTGTTTGATTTAGTATGAACAGAATGCTAGATTCTAATTTTTAAAAAAATAGATGTGCAACAAGCAATAAAGATTTACTGTACAGCACAGGGAACTATAGTCAGTATCTTATAATAACCTACAATGGTAAATAATCTGAAAAATAATACACGTGTAACGGAATCACCTTGCTGTGCACTTGAAACATAATAAGTCAACTATACTTCAATAACGGAGAAGGCAATGGCAACCCACTCCAGTACTTTTGCCTGGAAAATCCCATGGACGGAGGAGCCTGGTGGGCTGCAGTTCATGGGGTCTCAAGAGTCGGACACGACTGAGCAACTTCACTTTCACTTTTCACTTTCATGCATTGGAGCAGGAAATGGCAACCCACTCCAGTGTTCTTGCCTGGAGAATCCCAGGGACGGGGAAGCCTGGTGGGCTGCCATCTATGGGGTCGCACAGAGTCGGACACGACTGAAGTGACTTAGCAGCATACTTCAATAAGGGCTTTCCCGGTGCCTCAGCTGGTAAAGAATCCACCCGCAGTGCAGGAGACCTGGGTTTGCTCTCCAGTCTGGAGAAGGGAAAGGCTACCCACTCCAGTATTCTGGCCTAGAGAATTCCATGGACTGTGTAGTCCATGGGGTTGCAAAGAGTCAGACATGACTGAGCAACTTTCACTACACTTCAATAAAATATATATATTATGAAAAAATAAAATGTGTCCACAAAAAAGATACACTCTTAAGTTTGATCCTTAAAAGAATTATTTATATACAACTAAAGTGAATGCTAGCAATTTACAGAAATTTCTAATTATTAGGCATACATCATGCCATATCAACCTGAGTAAAATTTATGAAGTATATATGAGATGTTATTTTAAAATAGGAAGCACATAAAAGATTGTTCTCTGAAATTTTGTACATTCAATTGTGAAACATCAAAATGACTACTTCTTTGGACCACCATGCATCAAAAATAATTCTTTTTAAAGTAAACATATCATCATACAAGAATATTTCCGTCCATAATGCTCCCTCCCATAGGGATTTTGAGAGTAGTGAAAGTGCTCGGGACGATCCTGTAATGTGGAGACACGTCATTCCAGATTTGTCCAAACCCACAAAATGGATCACACAAAGAGAGAGCCCTAATGTAAGTGATGTGCTTATAATGAATGACGATAATGTATCAATCAGTACAGATGTACCACCCTGAGATGTTAATAAGGAGAGAACTCGAACAGGGGAGGGGAGGAGAGGCAGTGTTAGGGGGAACTCTGTACCTTCGTTCAATTTCGCTCTAAACCTAAAACGGCTCCCAGAAAAGAAAGCTGTTGGTTAAAATACAAAACAGGATAAAGAATGCTTCTTCCAGCTCTTAAGATTTCTACATTTCCCTTTGCTGACTTTACAGGAAACACTCCATTGAAAACACAAAGGCAGCAGAAAAGGACAAAAGCTCTCACACATCTTCAAGGGTTTACCATTATACACACAAACATGCTTCACCTGTTATCAGTCATTATAGAGACACAATTTTAAAAATTTATTATGGAGCCTAATTACCTTGGTTTGGTTTGGGTTTTTTTTGTGTGTGTGTGTGTTTTTTTTCAACTGGGCTGGCATACTGCTCTTGTGTGTAAGAAAATATAAAACAAAGTGTATTCAAATAAAAGCGAGAATGAGGGTTGACTTTAATACCTCAGGGAGGAATCCGATCGATTGGGTCCATAAGGAAAGATGTATGCGTAAGGTGCTCCCTAATTACGACTGCTTTGGTGGGCGGCGGCAGCAGTGGTGAAACAGATGTTGCAGACCTATTAAAGAAGGGGTTTCAAACATCTGCTTACAATTTGAAGGCAATTGTAAATACAGCAGAGAAGGTCAATTGGACCAATTAAGGCTGATGTGCAAATCCACCACTGCAGGTTTCTTTTCAAGCTTACATGGACTTGATTTTTTATGCTTCTATTTTCTTCAACCACAATTTTTTCTTTTTAAACACAGGAAATGGGTTTAATAACAACTTTTGTCCATTTTGTGATTTCAAAAAAAAAAAAAAAAAAAACGAGCAACAAACTTTCTGTTCAAGGCATTAACTGCACACTCTTCTTTCATGAGGACTCTTTGGGTCTCCTCTCCTTCCCCCCGACCCTCACCGCCTGCTACTCAGCTCCCTGCAAAGGGGGTCCCGGGAGGCGACAAATAACTAGAAGGAACAAGGGCAAGTGTCCCGTCCAGAACCAGTACCAAGACATGCAATTTAACAGGGCTCTTAGCTTCGCTGACATTGCCACCTGGAGCAATTTGCTATTTCTATCATAGGCATCTCCACCACCCTTAATTAGAAAAATCATGAAAATCAGGCCACTAGTAAAACACTGGCAAATGTTTCTCTCCCTACTCTAAGTATGCAAAACCTAAAATTGTCCCTCGGTATGAAAAGATAACACCAGTCGGAGATAATATGAGGAAAAGATTTCGCAGGCAATTCTAGGCAGTGTTCCAAAGACCAACACGTCTTCTCTCCTCAAAGGCTGGCCTGGGGCGAAGTAAGACCCAGGGGGAGGTGAAAGGTCAGCGAACAGGCAAGGTTTCCATCCGAAATGTTAAACAGGTAATTTTTCTTAAAGCTGAAAGTTTAATAGTTTGATTTTTAGGGTCACTCAGTAGATATAAGGGGCTTCCCTGGTGGCTCAGGGGTGAAGAATCCGCCTGCCAGTGCAGAGATTGCAGGTTTGATTCCCGGGTCAGGAAGATCCCCTGGAGAAGGAAACCGTAACCCACTCCAGTTATTTTGCCTGGGAAATTCCATAGACAGAGGAGCCAGGCAGGCTACAGCCCATGGGGTCGCAAAGAGCTGCACACAACTGAGAGACTAAGCAACAGCAACAACAAAGTAGACAGAAATGTCCGAATAGCCCAGGAGACAGAAGGGCCTGCTCTGGTGGGAAGAAGAGATAAACCTGACTTCCTTTTCTCCTTGGAACAAAAATTTTTGGTGGCCCATACCACTATTTATTCTGTTTATAAAGAGAGGAAAAAAGACGAGCTTAAGCAGACCTAGATCAACTTCAAATCCTGTACTTTCTAGCTCAGGGACCTCAAGGTGTGTTTCCCCATCTATGAAACGGCAATACCGCCGCCTCCTAAAGCTTTAAATGGCAGGACTGAGTACCATTCAAGATGGCGGAGAAGGAGGCGGACGTGGAGTGCATCTCTCTGCACAGATGCGTCAGAGCAACACCAACAGAACACAGGCCAGAGCTTTAAATGTTGACACACAGTAGGCACTCAACAAATGTTGGGTTTCTGCCCTCCTCCTGAGCCCTGTACGATCTCCAAAGACACTTCTAGGAGCCTGGGCCTGTGTTCCCAAGAAGTGGGACGGAGGACAATTCTCTCGAGTTTATTTGGGGGGAAGGTCTATTCAGTTTTTGTGCTTCTGAGGCTGTTGTAGCTTTGTTTTGGGGAAAACAAAAAAGAGAGTGGAGGGGCTTCCCTGATGGCTCAGTGGTAAAGAATCCGCCTGCCAATGCAGGAGATGTCGGTTCAATCCCTGATCTGGGAAGATCTCAGAGAAAAGAAAAAAAAAAAAAAATAGACAAAGTTAAAAACAAAATAGAGACTGCACTGGATGACGAAAGTATGCAGTTAAGTTCTAAAGAAGAAACCTTTAGGGAACAGGATGGGAAGAATTATCAGTAAGGACAAAGAAAGTTCTGAAGGGAAGTCAATAACACACAGAAATCTAACTTGAAAAAGAACTTTCTCTTATGTTCCCTTTTTACTTTTCAACCTTGAGGCTCAGCTCACTCAGGTCTGAGCAAGAATAAAGAGTTCTGCTTGTCTAAACAGCTGCTAAATCTGAAAGCAAACAGCTCAACTCTTGTGCTTCTTCAGCAGCATTCCTGTCAATAAGCCCGTCTTTGCTCGACTGGTGCAACAACGCCAGACTGAGGCACCGGCTCATCTCTGCCCAGCATAAGGGGATTTTCAAAAGGCCATTCTGACAACCGCTCTCGCAATTTCTGCAGCCTTTTCAAAAACACAAAAATCGAATTCATTTGGCTCACTGTTTCAGCTCTCCAGCTCAAACTGATTTTAAAATTTCCCTTTTGCAAATACTGACGTTGGGAACACCATCGCTGCCTCAATATAAAATTATTGTAGTTTTCTCTTTTGCAACAAATCATCATTGTTTTAGCAGTGGAAAACTTCAGGCAGAAACCTTAAGAAATACTACCTGGGGTTCAGAATCTACAAACAGCACCAGATGCCAGAAATCTTTTCAACACCAAAGTTGCAAGGGCAAAAGTTTCTTTTTATAAAAAAAAATCAAGTGTTTAGCACAGGACACGGTATAAAAAGTGACCAATTAATAAATTACAACTGGTATTCATAAAAGCACAAATCTAGTATAAACTCATCTCTATGAATCATTTAAAGGAATCTCAGTGCTAACAGCATCAGCACAGAAATTTATAGTAAGCATGAACAGTAAATACAAATATATTTATGTTTTATACATTATTATAGTAGATATAAATAGTATCTTATTTATTATCCTAATTGGTCTTAATTCACTAAAGTTGCACATTAAGCTAAGTAATTGTTATCTAAAGTACTTCAATTTTTTAATAACCCTGAAGTAATTTTTAAAACTAAAATAACCCTTAGGTTGAAACTCCAAATAATTGTAGTATTACTGAGCTAGAAAGAAAAAAAAAAACAGCATAAAGAAAATCCTTTAATATTCCATATGCCTAAAACACTTAATTCTTTCAGTTGGATTTCTTCCTGTTGACAGCAGCAATACATATTCACAGAAGAATTTTTTTAACATTAAAAAAAAATCATAAGGAGTGGAGGGGGTCCTCCCATAATTCCACTTCCCACAGAGACCTGTCTTTAATATTAATATCCTCAGGTAAACTTTTCTCACCTTCTTTCAATTTATGCACAAACCATATTTCTTTATTTTTTTAAAACAAAACTTGGGTCATACCCTGGGTATTGTTTTTCTGATCTGTTCTTATGGGTTTTCTTGTTTTTAACAGCTATACATATAGTTCTAACAAACTATACAGTTAATCAAATGCATATAAAATTTAACCTATTATTTGTAGTCACTGAGACTTCCTCTGTTTTTTCGTATTATACATAGCGGAAAAATGAACATGCAGACATATATTTAAATCTCTGTGCCCAATGCGTCTTCTTGGTTTAAATTCCTACAAATTGAATTATCACAATATATGTACATTTTCAGGCACGTGTTACACAAGATGTACCAGAAAGTTTATATTAATTCTGTACCAACAGTAAGAGAATGCCTTTTCACCCACACCTTTGCTCAAATAATTTTTTAATCTTTACAATTTGGGCTGCAAGAAATTATGTCTTTCCCTACATTTATTAATAATGATATTCAGATGCTTTCCCATATTTTGACTGACCACCTGCTTCCATTGGGAATTCACTTCCTTTACCCATTTTTTAACTGAAAAACTTTTTGTTTATTGAAAATATTAATCCTTTCACTAGTACCTATTGTGCCAAATATTTTTCTCCATTGGCCACCCATTTCACAGTGTTGCTTTGCATACAGAAATTTATTACTATACAGAATCCTATCTTTTTCTTTTAACATTTTTCTTTGGATTTGGGGACCGAGCAAGGACTTTCCTATGCCAAAAGCAAATAAACAGGAGGTTTTACATATTGAACTAATATTGGGAGGGCAATGATTTTGATTGCAGTGATTGAGAGGGCAAAACACAGCTAAGGAAAGAAAGAAGCAATCCCAAGGGAGTGAGAAAGAGGTGAGAAGGCTTCTAAAAATAACATTTGGCAGACATCGGCTAAATGCAAGTCTAATTTGCCTCTTAGTTAATGAAGGAGAAAATGGAGATGGTGAAGGAATAAAAGGTCCATTCTCAAATGGTAATAATAAAATCCCTTCTGAAGACAATAACAACATTCTTGTTATACACCGAAATCTAATCCTAAAATAATAAAGAATATATTGATATAACAGCACTGTGAATAAATTCCATTTAAGCTGTGTTATTCTAACAATGACCCAGAAAATGTTGGAACTGAAGGAGTTTGCTACGTGCCCAGTTTGGGAGGACCATACCCACTTGGAGAAGCACAGGGTCTCAGTAGCATACCTGGAAAAGGCCTTTCTGTCTGCAATCAATTAATCAATAATTATGCACCAAGAGGCTAACTTGTACATTGTTTATGATGAGATCATACATAAACACAAGTGCATGTAAGCTAAATTTTACTTATTTCAAAAAGTTTTAGAAATCTATAAAACTCGGTTCATTTTTCTAGTCTTTAAACAGTATCATAATCCCATCAGGCTCCAACAGAAAAGAATGAGTCTGGCAGCTTCTTGGCCAAGCCCCTGCACCTCCCTCCTGTGGGAGGACATGGAACCTGTGGCAAGTCTGGGTGGGAGGAAGCCAGAGACTTGCCTAGACCAAGAAACTACAACCTCTTGGGGGGTTGGGGGTCGGGGGCAGAGCAAGAGATTCCCAGAGCTTTCTCCCCAGACTCTACTGGCTCTGTCTGCCTTCACTTTCTTTCCTTTAAAAAAAAAATTTTTTTTTTAATTTATTTTTTTTGGCTAACACCAGGTCTTAATGTGGCAAGCAAGATCTTTATCTTCATTGCAGCATGCAAACTCTTAAGCTGCAGCATGTACAATTTAGTTCCCTGGCCAAGGTTCGAGCCCAGCTTCCCTGCATTAGGAGCCCAGAGCCTCAGCCACTGAACCACCAGGGACATACCTGCCTTTGATTTCTACTCTCTGAGCTCTACCCTCCAACTTTCTCCTTAGCAGATACACTTCTCTGCTCAAGTTTACCCAAGTCTTAACATCTAAAACACTCCGCAGTTCCTAACATAAAGTAAAAATTAAAACCCAGGAGAGACAGCTTTGATGCCAAAATGTCCCTAGCCCCAAAGTGTGCTTACCCTGTTAACGAGCGACCTTGGGTCAGCTCTTTCTCTCCCAGGACATTCACAGGGTTTTACACTTCATTTCGTTCCTCTCACTTCTCTTCATGGTCAATGCCACTCCCTAAAATGGGTATCTAATGGGAGAGATGATGAGGCAAAGCAGAGGCGAGAACAGCCTTCTACATTTCAGAAACATGGATTTTAAAAAGTAAAAATTAGGGAAAAAACAAACATATCACATTTTTTGGTATAGGTAATTTTTTCTAAGTTTTTTAAAAGTTAACATTATATACTACAGTGCCACCCAATGACACTAATAGAGTAAAAATGCTTCTGAGGGTGCTATTCACCCTCATACAGCATTCTTTTATGAAGATCAGAAGAATAATTCTCTTTTCTTTAAGTGCTTCCATTTTTAATCTGCAACTAGTTTAACAGAGCAGATTTTACCCTTTGCTGCTTGTCATTTTAAGGAAAAACTTTAACTGCGATAAATGGTATTTTTCCCTCAGTCATATCCAACTATTTACAACCCTATGGACTGCAGCCCGCCAGGCTCCTCTGTCCATGGAATTCTCCACGGTAAGAATACTGGGGTGAGTAGCCATTCCCATCTCCAGGGGATCTTCCCAACCCAGGGATAGAACCTAGGTCTCCCGCATTATAGGAGGATTCTTTACTGTCTAAGCCACCAGAGAAGCCGTAAGTGAGATCAGAAAACTACCCATAAGCTCTTCTAGACTATCTGGGTTACCAGCCACCTGAGACTGGAGGTTCATCCCTTCCTCCAGCTCCCTCTGAAACTAGAAGTCTCCTCTCCTGGCAGAAAGGGCCACCCTCCCCTCTCCCCACTTCCTGCGGGCTCACGACAACATCTGTAAATAGCCATAACCCTGTCCTATTGCTCAGGGCCAGGCCATCTGCTGCCCACTAACAAGAGGGCTCTCACTTGTCTTTAGGAAGTCAGAGCAAGAGGTAATCAGAGTCCTTCCCCAGGATGTGTACTCACTTCCTGCCAGCACGGTGCCAGGTCACCTCTCCCACAAGTACCAGAGATGGGGGACCTGGAACAGTGGCTAGTAAGCTTCCTTCTGCATCATCCCCAGTGGCCTAGGGACCCTCACCAAGTCCTGGCACACAACAAGTGTATTCTGCAAAGGGACCAGCCTCGGGCACAGACATCTAAGTCTTCATCTTGTGCATCTTTTAAAACATAGTTTTATTGATTTTTTTTTTTGGCTGTGCTGGGTCTCCGTTGCGACGTGAGCTTTTTCTCTAGTTGTGGGGAGCGGGGCTACTCTCTAGTCGCAGTGTGCAGACTTCTCACTACAGTGGCTTTAGGGCGAGGGGGCTCAGTAGTTGGGGCTCCCGGGCTCTAGAGCACAGGCTCAGTAGTTGTGGCTCACGGGCTGAGTTGCTCCACGGCATGTGGGATCTTCCTGATCGAGGACTGAACCTGAGTCTCCTGCGATAGCAGGCGGATTCTTTACCACCGAGCACCAGGGAAGCCCTTTATGCCTCATTATTCATTTCCACCATGCTTTCAGTATTTTCCCCCGACCATTGTATCTCCACCACTGCTTCTCCTCTTGTCCCTCTCAATTTTAATTCAGGATATGATCAATTTTAGCACACTTATCAATTGTCTTAAATAACTTCTGGGACAGAGAAGGGCAGAAGAAAGGGAGGGAAAGAAAGGAAGAGACAAGAAGAGCACAAATTCTCTAACTTCCAAACACAAGCGTAACGGTCTTACACATTCTGTAGCCTTTCTAGAACACAGCACATACCATGGCTGCAAAAGTCTCATGATTAATGAGGATTGAAAATGTCCTAAAATCTTCTAACTGGGGCAAAACATCTTTCCAAGAGGGCATGTAAGCACGAACAGTTCTAAGAGGAAAATCCCCCAGAGCTTCAACTTTCCATCTGCGTTCTTTCCTAAAACAAGTCTGTTTCAGAATGGACTTGGAGTCTGGGCATATAAACCTCCGTTGAAACTCCTGTCTCCCTCCCACACAACAAGAAAAGGAATACCTCTCACTGTGCGCCGTGTGTGCTTAGTGGCTCAGCTGTGTCTGACTCTTTGTAACCCCGTGGACTGTAGCCCGTCAGTCTCATCTGTCCACAGGATTCTCCAGGCAAGATACTGGAGTGGGTTGACATTCCCTTCTCCAGGGGATCTTCCCAAACCAGGGATCAAACCCAGGTCTCCCGAGTTGCAGGCAGATTCTTTGCCATCTGAGCCACCAGGGAAGTCCATGAACACTACAGTGGGTAGCCTATCCCTTCTTCAGGGATATTCCTGACCCAGGAATTGAACCAGGGTCTCCAGCATTGCAGGCAGATTCTTTACCAGCTGAGCTACCTCTCACCCTCCCTGGGTCTAACTGTGGCACAGGCCAGGATGTAAAAAACAACCATAGGGATAGCGAAGGGGTAATGCAAACACTGATGTCACTAAAAGGGAGCTTTTAATCAAACACCGTAAACAAGAGAGTGTTCCCCATCTTAGACACACTTTGCAAACTGTAGCATTTAGAAATGACGCATTTTGATCCATGCTACATTGTTCCTGTCCCAGGTATATTCCAGAGACTGGCAAAGGGAATGCAAACAACTTCACTTATCAATCTTGCCTCTTCCATGACCTAGCTGATATCCAAGAACACTTTACTCCTACAAAAATAACAGAGAGAACTATTTAAGATGGGGGTACATTGTTTCATTCATGGGACAAAATGCATTTCTCATCTGTTTCAGTTCAGTTCAGTCACTCAGTCGTGTCCGACTCTTTGCGACCCCATGGACTGCAGCACGCCAGGCCTCCCTGTCCATCACCAATTCCCGGAGTTTACCCAACTCACGTCCATTGAGTCAGTGATGCCATCTAACCATCTCTTCTTCTGTCGTCCCCTTCTCCTCCTGCCTTCAATCTTTCCCAGCATCAGAGTATTTTCCAATGAGTCAGTTCGTCACATCAGATGGCCAAAGTATTGGAGTTTCAGCTTCAACATCAGTCCTTCCAATGAACACTCAGGACTGATTTCCTTTAGGATGGACTGGTTGGATCTCCTTGTTGTCCAAGGGACTCTCAAGAGTCTTCTCCAACACCACAATTCAAAAGCATCAATTCTTCGGCACTCAGCTTTCTTTATAGTCCATCTCTCACATCCGTACATGACTCCTAGAGTCGGACATGAATGAGCAACTAACACACACTTCAAAAATTGGAAGAGGTAAATCTGTACCTCAAGTGTCTTATGAAAGTACATTTAAAATATAGGAAAAAAGAAAATTATTTTGTTTAAAAAGGGTATAATACTATGAGGATGTGTGAAAATTAACTATTTCAATTTTCTCAACTATTCTCAAGTAAATTAAAGTAGGTATATCTAAGAAACCCATTAATAGGTATAATAATAACAATTTGATAAGTCATAATGAAGTCTCATAGGCACAATCAGATGTTAATACAGTGAATGATTCTAATGACTAGTAAAAATCTTTTCATAAATCAAGTGGTTTCCAGTTCTTTGCATTCAACAAAACTGAAGGAGGATCTCAGTTATTAACTGACAAATCAGCAAAAATAATTACTGATGAGAGAGAATGTAATTTTCAGCATACAACTTGAAAATATTTCTTAAAAAATGAGTGGCAGTGCTATATAAGAAAAAACAATCTTCCATTCCCATCCACTTTCACGTAAAAAAAGTACAAGAAATTTTCTCACTGGTTACATACATTTGAAAAAAAAAAAAAAGATTTTAATGCTAAACTCTCTTATTCTATCAATAAGTCATGTACATCCAGAGATGAACTAACTGAATGAAACTATCCCATCCATTCCATTCAGGGATAGATTTCCAGTAAAAATTTAGTTATACTTAATAAGCATTTGTCAAAATTTATAATGTATTTGTTTCTGATATACTGTATACCATTGACAACTGCAAAGAGAACTCAATCCAGAATTTTCTTATTCTTAGAGCTTTTGTTCACAGAAAAGTACATGTTTCTGTTGCAGGGAAAGAGACTAGTGTGATCAATAAGACTTTCAAGCATAAAAATGCTTTAGATGAGCATAACATTCTTTAAGGGCGGGCTTCCCTGGTGGTCCAGTGATTAAGAATCCACCTTGCAAAGCAAGGGTCATGGGTTCAATTTTTGGTCCAGGAAGATCCCACATGACTCAGGGCAACTAAGCCCATGGCGAACTACTGAGCCCATGAGCCACAACTGCTAAAATGTGCAGGCCTAAAAAGCCTGTGCTTTGTAACTAGAGAGGCCACCACGATGAGAAGCCTGTGCACTGCAACCAGAGAGAAGCCTCTGCTCACTGCACCTGGAGAAAGCTGGCGTGCAGCAACACAGACCCAGCACGGACAAAAATAATTAACAACTTAAAAAAATAAAATAATGCACAGTCAAGGTCCAACAGTCTCTTTCTTAAAAAGAAAAAAAAAATTCTTTGAGGGAACTGGAATGGAAATGAGCTCTAGGAGATAAAACCACAATATAAAATTAAGACTATCAAAGAAGAGTTTCATATATTAATACTTTTTAGTGGATGAGGTAGGCCTATACATACATAAATTCACTAGAGAAATTTTAGAAAGAGATACTACTCTTTTGAATATCAACATTTGTCATATTCTCTGCAATTACTTAAAATTTTGGTGAAAACTGTAAGCTCTCTGCTTAAACACATGTAAGAGGATCTCTAGATTTCCAAAATTATTTCAGGGGTACACAAGTGAGAAAGCTAAAACACTGCTGCAGTAACAACATCCCTCTTCTCTACCATGGAGACAGATGCTCACTGTGTTCCCACCCGAGGCAGGCACACACCAGGCATAGCGAGGGACACTTAGGAAGATGCCCTGGTCAAAGCAACAGTTGCGGTAAGCATCAGAAGGAGATGTAGACTGTCTGGATCCTCAGAGCTCTGCAGAAGGCGTGACTTCTTGGGATTGCACTGACAAGCAACATTTCGGAACAGAAGTGGAATTCCAGCAGCATCTTAGGGCATAAGGGACTCGGGGTGGGGGGCAGGGGGAATCAGACAGAAAGTAGTCCCTTCCCACCACGCGAGAGGAAGGTGCCAGCTTCCCTCCTGTCTGTGAGAGCATGGTGAATAATCTGAACAGTTCAACGAGGGGAAAGAAAGCTTAATAAGAGATACCACATGGATGAAGCCAATGTCACAAGGTAGACCCCTAGAGAAGAGGTCCTCCCTGGGTGCAGGACAGCCCCTAGGGCACATTTCAGAACTTTATTTATTTTTGCTGGTCACAATGACTAGAATTCAGCGCTCAGAGGGCCCAGGTCCTCACACTGTCCTGCAGCCAGCGACCACTCTCGCACCCACTGAAACAAGGGTCTAATGTCCCTCTGGCTACTCATGTAGATGTAAAAGTGAAAGTCGCTCAGTCGTGTCTGACTCTTTGTGACTCCGTGGCTATGCAGTCCATGGAATTCTCCAAGCCAGAATCCTGGAGTGGGTAGCCTTTCCCTTCTCCAGGGGATCTTCCCAACCCAGGGATTGAATCCAGGTCTCCTGCATTACAGGTGGATTCTTTAGCAGTTGAGCCAAGTAGATGTAAAACCTGCTCACAATTATCTGATATTAGAAAATGATTGCATTTTTACATAAAAACAAAAAGTACTTTCTGTACAGTTTTATTATGGTCTTAATTTTCCAAGGATGTTACCACCATATAAATCAGTGGAGGAAAGATAAAGTCCAAAGTACAGGATTGTTGCCCTTCATGAAAAATCTTGTCATCCAAGGCAACACCACTCATGGTGTCTGAATTATTCGATGCAACACATATTTATGCGTCTAAACAGCGGTCAACAGATTTGCATACGGTGTCTAACTACTTCATGTTTTCTTCAACAGTCAGATATGAACATATATTAAGATGCATAATATTTTACCTTAACTATTTGCTTCTTTTTTCTCTTTTTATTATGCTTAGAACATTACACTGACTTTTTAAAACTATGTCTTGTAGGTTGGTTATACGGTCTATGAATTTAACTTCAAGAGGTTAAACGTGGCATTATAAAATATCTGTAAAAAAATCGAGGTATGGACATGGTACAACATAAATGATCCTTTCACTTATGCGAAGCAAAAGAAGCCAAATACAGCACAATTCTGTAAAGCAACTATCTTTCAATTAAAAAATAAATATATATATTTTTTAAAAAACAGAAGTTAAACGAAAAAAGGTCACATGTTATATGATTTCATTTGTGTGAAATATCCAGATTAGGCAAATCCCTGGTGGCTCAGATGATAAAGAGTCTGCCTACAATGTGGGGGATGGGGGTTCGATCTCTGGGCCAGGAAGATCTCCTGGTGAAAGAAATGCAAACCACTCCAGTATTCTTGCCTGGAAAAATTCCATGGACAGAGGAACCCGGCGGGCTACAGTCCTTGAGGTCGCAAAGAGTGAGACATGACTGAGCGACTAACACACAGAAAGAAGCAAAAGGTAAAGAGAGGTCGCCGAGGGCTAGAATTGGGGCGGAGACAGGGTGGGACGGGAAGTGACCGTCAATGGGTGCCGGGTTTCTTTCTCTCTGGGGCGGGGGGTTAAAAACATAAACGGGTTGTAGTGATGTTTGCACACGTGCAGATATACTGAAACCCACTGAATCAACTGTATACTTTCAGTGTTGAATTGTAAATTGTATCTCCAAAAAAATCTGCTTTATGAAAAAAAGAGAAGTATGGGTCTGATAGAGTTGGAAACCACTACTCTCTGGGTCACTGACATGGAAGACCAGGCAGGCCAGGACACCCTGGTGGGACTCCTGCAGCGTTACACGGTCCTGTGAGGTGACCAAGCACTGCTGGGATTTAGATTGGGGACAGCTTCAGTTTTAAAAGACAGACGAATGGCAATAATCGTAGGTGAGACTTTCTAAAATAGAATCTGTCTCAGATTACAAGTGAATATCACAGCTTCTACGGGTCAGAGAGACATAAATAACATATCCCATACCCATAGTAGTTTTTTGAAACCCTCCAGACCCAATTAACACACTGAAAAAGCATTAGAACATAACCCGCTCTAGGAAGTATATCATCAGGCAACATAACACAGTCCCCACAGCAACAAAAAGAAAAATGGAAAAAAAATACAGCAATGCCCAAATAGCGCCCACCACCAATAATCACCTAGTTAAGAGAAAACCACATCTAGGCATCATGTTCCCTCACCTCCAGTTATGAGGTGGGTAGGAGCCAGAGCACGAAATGGCTAATGTATTTTGAAATCAGAAAACCAAAGGAACTCAGATTTACCAGGACGTGAAACCACACACACAGACACAGACGCACACACACAGATACAACCCGTGCACTTTTTCCACATGGTATCATACTTTGATTACCTTAAATATATTAACTTATTAATATAGGCCATTTGCACTTTGCATGTGTGCGTTTGTGTTAATTGCAAAGTCGTGTCTGACTCTTTGTGACCCCGTGGACTGTAGCCCACCAGGCTCCTCTGTCCATGGGGATTCTCCAGGCAAGAATCCTGGAGTGGGTTGCCATGCCCTCCTCCAGGGGATCTTCCCAACCCAGGGATTGAACCTGGGTCTCCCACATTGCAGGCAGATTCTTTACTGTCTCAGTCACCAGGGAAGTCCCTCCACTTTGCACGGTACTCAAGCAAACTGAAGCTCATCCATGTAGGAACTGTGTCCCCAGCAACCACGCTAAGTGAGGTCACTGTTCTGACGTGCACCCATTCCAATCATCACGGTGCCGTGCAAAGCAAGGGAGCCTGTACTGAAAACAGGCCAAACGAGGTTTTTAAGTCTTCACACTGATACAGGAATTCACTGAAAACCTGGTCCAGGATGACCTACTTCTTTTTCCAAACTGCCCTTTCATACCCCAGGCACACAAGGTATTCCATTTCCACATGGTTGCTTCAGCGATCCTCCAGAACGGGACAACGGACGACAATTCTATGAACATTTTCTCCTTCCCTTTATTTAACCTTTCTTCCCTTCCCACCCCATCCCAAAGGTGGAGATGTGAAGAGAGAGGGCAGAGGTGGGGTGGGAGAAACACAGAGAATCTCTGTCTCCCTGTTATGCCCTTGCGTCACACCAGCCCTGTCCCTCGGAACGCTTGATGATTCACATTATCTGTGCCTTTATCTGCATGTACTTGAGGGAGCCAGCCGGGTCCTTGGTGAGACCAGCCAGCCTGGGCAGGGCCTTGGGGAAACAGTGAGCTGTAGTGCCAAGGCCCCAGCATCCATCCTGCTTTGCTTGCCCACCCCGAACCTGCTGGGGCTCTCTGCCTTCCACCCCACACTGGCTTTTCGGGATCCACGTGTCGACCGCATCATACAAGTTCCCCGAGTCAAAGCAGAGTGGCCCTGTTTTACTTTTTAACTTTTTTTAACTAAAGCACAGTTGATCTACAGTGTTGTGCCAATCTCTGCTGTACAGCAAAGTGACTCAGTTACATGTGTGTGTGTTGGTCGCTCCATCGTGTCTGACTCTTTGCAACCCCACAGACTGTAGCCCGCCAGGCTCCTCTGTCCAGGGGATTCTCCAGGCAAGAATACTGGAGTCAGTTGCCATGCCCTCCTCCAGGGGATCTTCCCAACCCAGGGACTGAACCCTGGTCTCCTGCACTGCAGGCAGATTCTTTACCGTTTCAGCTACAGGGAAGTCCTGTTACACACAGATATTTTTTTTTAAATGCTCTTTTCCATTACAGCTTATCACAGGATACTGAGTTTAGTTCCCTGCGTACAGTAGGACGTTGGTGTCGATCCATCCTGCACAGAACATTCACATCTGCTAGCCCCGAACTCCCAGTCCTTCCCTCCCCTCCCCTCCTCCCCTGGGACCACAGGTCTGTCCCCTGTGTCTGCGAGTTTGTTTCTGTTCAAGCGTGCCATATGTCAGATCCCATCTATACCTGATATATGGTATTTGTCTTTCTCTTTCTGACTTAATTCACTTAGTATGATGCATCCATGTTACTGCAAATGGCATTATTTCATTCTTTTTAATGACCGAGTGATATTCCATTGTATATCAGAATGGCCCTGTTTTGTCTTATTTTTTCCTGAAAATCCCAGTTCATAGCTGGCTGTTAATTATTTTGGGGTCCTGGGTGTTTTTTTAATTATTATTTAATTTATTTGGAGAAGGGAATGGCAACCCACTCCAGCATTCTTGCTTGGAGAATCTCACAGACCAGAGGGGCCTGGTGGGCTACAGTCCACGGGGTCGCGAAGAGTCAGACACAACTAAGCAACTAACACACGTGTCCACACACACACACACATTTAATGTATTACTGTATTTTACACATTTTCATTAAGCTTTCTATAAAAATCTCACTCAGTACCCTTAAACTTAAGAATCCGTACCAAAAGCACGGCTAACTCTCCACATCCTGTCTTCTCCTTTCTCATGCTTTTAATTATTTAATCCATGCGGAATTTTTGATACATCTCCAAATGACAAAAAATTCCAAACGTAGCTACTGGCTAAGAAGCCTTACTTGAAATATAAAGTTGGGACGCTTTCCCTAACCACCAGGCCTCGTTTCTAAGTGGAACCGGGACTGGCAAAAGCGAGGTTGGAAAGATCCACCTCGAATAAAAACATACGCGGATGGAGGGAAACAATCACAGCAGCCCGAAAGGCGTCTGTCTGTGGATGCACGCACTCGCTCGACAAACATCTCCTGGGCCCCTGCCGTGCCGGGTGTGAGAGTCAACAAGCCCCTGATCTTAAGTTTGCATTTTTAGAGGGAACAGTAAACAAAATCTGGAGACCAGGAAGAAGCGTGAGCCGAGCAGGGTGCCTGGGGTGAGGCGGCATCAGGAAACCACGGCGGGGACATCCGAGCAGAGGACCATGGGGAGACAGAGGGCAGGCCCTGCCCGCGTGCGGCCGGCCTTCCAGTGAGGGGGCCAGGTGTGCGCCAAAGGTCTATACCACAGCCACGTGTCCAGCGACCCTGCTCAGGAACCCTCCTCACCAGCCGCCTTCTCTGGCTGAGAATTCCCGAACAAGGCTGAGGTCCGCTGGACTGGACTTCCCGTGGGGTTGGTGGCTTGACCCTTATTGCCTCTGTGTGGCAGGTTTCAGGTCAGAATGAGCAGGACAAGAATGTGTGAGCACCGTTCATTCACACACCCGTGTGCCTTCTATGTAATATTTGTAGAGTGTGTGTGTGTGCTCAGTTGCTCATGTCATGTCTGACTCTTCTGCAACCCCATGGACTGTGGCCTGGCAGCCTCCTCTGTCCATGGGATTTTCCAGACAAGAATACTGGAGTGAGTTGCCATTGCCTCCTCCAGCGGATCTTCGAGACCAGGGATCAGACCTGCGTCTCCTGCGTCTCCTGTATTGGCAGGCTGATTCTTTACCACTGCACCACCTGGGGTGCTCAATAATTGTCGGGGGAGGGGTAAACGTCCTTGGAGCACCTGGGATCAAATTCAGTGTTGATTTCATCTTATTCTGAGTAGGCATAATTCTCCCTGGTTTTTCAGATGAGGAAACCGAACACAGAGAAGTCATGTGACTTCCCCACGGTCACGCAGGCAGTCAGTGGTGGAGCAGGACTCAAGCCAGGCTCATCCAACTCCAAACTCATGCCCTCTTGGAAAGCTAAGTTCCTCCCCCAGTAGGCCACCTAAGACAAAGTTTGAATTCATGAGGTGGGGAGGGTGAGTCAGACCGGTGCGCTGGGGGAAAGCTGCTCAGGTCTCATTGTTAACTACACCCCCAAGTCCAAGTTTCACTTGGAGATATTCAAATTTTAATCATAAGCTCTTTTTCAAGCTCAAATACACTAAGTCAAATCACAGCTTCAGCTTTATTGTACAAGGAAAAGAGGCTGAAGGGACAGGCAATAAATAAAAAGGAAAAACTATTTCTCTTAGAAATTCACCTGATACGGGGATTATTGCATTTTTCAAACCATGTCTAGTTTAGACATGTCACATCTGGCATGATAGATGCTGTGTATGAATGGAAACAAATTTAGAGTAATAAATGTTTCCCAGTGTTAAAATAAACACCTCAGCGGTTCAGATTCTAGCCAGGCAATTTCTCCGCAGTAGGAAGCACTTACCTACTTTAACACTCTGCTACTTAGAAATTATCACTCAATCAATTACCGTCCACATGGGTTTATTTTTACAGAGAGCTTCAATAAAATGAGTGTGAAAATAAGTTAAACACATTCTATTCATTTTCTCAATTTTTCACCTCTCCCCATGGTGGATATGTTGACAGAAAAATTACTTCATTTTATTTCAACAGACATTTATGGAATGCTGACCAGGTTCTGTGCTGAGGGCTCAGAGACAGGATATGACAAAGAGGAATGAAATGTGGTCCCGTGTCGTTAAGGACTGTAGGTAACCTACCTTATAACACTGGCTGTGTCTCTACAGCTCAAATAAGGGCACATCGAGGAAAATTCTGGGCTGCACAACCTCAGCAGCTCCCTCTTTCTGCCCCCAACCCCTAACCCCCTGCCCTTTGCACAGCTGATTTACCTGTGCTTGGCTGTTGATGCTGTTTGGCCCTGTCTGACTCTTCGTGTTTGGTCAGAGCTGCTAGTCTACGTGGTCTGTCAAGCTACTCTCTGCTGCTTCGAGACGTGGAAATAACTTTTCATCAAGAGATGTTTGTTTATTATATTGTATTTTTAAAGAGTACATGCCTGTTAAATCATTTCTGACATATAGTTCTGAATTTCTGTACCACCTATCTTTTTATTTAATAACAGCTTTATTGAGATATAATTGAAATGCCACAAATTCACCCATTTAAAGTGTGAGATTCAGTGGTCTTAGTATAGTCAGAGTTAGACAAACATCACAATTAATTCCAGAACATTTTCACCCCCAAAATGTTTCATTTCAACCCCCAAAAGAAACCACTTAACCCTTAGTAATTACAACCCAATTCACCAACCTATCCCCGGGCAACCACTCATTTACTCTGGATCTCTATGGATTCGTCTGTTCTGGGCATTTCACATAAAAGAAACCATACGATACGTGGTCTCTGGTGTCTGACTTCTTCCACGTAGCATACTGTTTTCATGGTTCATCCATGCTTTATCACCTATGAGCACCTCATTCGTTTTTATGCCTTAATAATATTCCATTGTACAAACAGACCACATTTTATTTAATCCTTTCATTCTGGGAGTCTAAATTTTTGGCATAGGGCTTCCCTTCTGGCTCAGCTAGTAAGGAGTCTGCCTGCAATGCGGGAGACCTGGGTTCAATCCCTGGGTTGGGAAGATCCCCTGGAGAAGGGAAAGGCTACCCACTCCAGTATTCTGGCCTGGGGAATTCCATGGACTAGTTAATGGGGTCACAAAGAGTCAGACACGACTGAGTGACTTTCACTTTCAGGCAGAGGGTGTCTACATGATCAGCCCCCAACAAAAATTCCGGGTATCTAGTGAGTGGTAGGCGGCATTTTGGACTGTTGCCACTGCTCACTGCTGGGGGAATTAAGTGTGTCCTGTGTGAACTGTGGAGGAAGCAATGGCCACCCACTTCAGCATCCTTGCCTGGAGAAATCCCACGGACCAAGGAGCCTGGCAGGCTACAGTCCCTGGGGTCACAAAGAGTCAGATACAACTGAGCGCACGTGTCCACCGTGTGCACTCCTGGGGAGACACCTGGAAGTCTGTGCCTGGCGTCCTCCAGGCTTCCCCCCGTGCCTCTTCCCTTTGCTGATTTGTTTTGGGTCCTTCTGTTGCAATAAATCACAGCCATGAGTATGTCCGCATGTCCTGTGTGTCCTTCTGGGGAACCAGTGAATCTGGGGGTGGTCTTGGAAGCCCCAGGTATAATAACTGTACCAAAGTTAACTTCTTGCTTTTGACAAATATACTATGACTGTGTCAGATCTTAACATAAGGGGAATCTGGGTGAGAATCTTATGGGAATTCTATTTTTGCATAACCCGTAAGTATCTCAGAAAACAATTGTTTTAAAAGGTGAAGTACTCTTTCTTACCCCACAAGTAATGCACATCTATGGCACAAAATTTGGAAAAGACAGAGAAGCATAAAAAATAAAAATAAAATTCCGAAGGCTTGCCCCCTTCCCAAGAAAAAGTCAGTTATAAAGTAGCAACACTCTCTAATGAGGTGGATACACCAAGAGCCTGTTATACAGAGTGAAGTAAGTCAGAAAGAGAAAACCAAATATCACATAGTAATCCATATATATGGACTCTAGAAAGATGGTACTCATGAACCCATTTGCAGGACTGCAAATGAGACACACAGAAAGAACAGACGTGTGCACACAGTGGGGGAAGGAGAGGGTGGGAGGAATGAAGAGAGCGGCATGGAAACATACACACTGTCATATGTACAATAGAGAGCCGGGAGGATTTGCTGTGTGACTCAGGGAGTTCGAACTGGGGCTCTGTGACAACCTAGAGGGGTGGGATGGGGTAGGGAGGTTCAAGAGGGAGGGGACACATATGAATGGTTTCCCCCATGGCTGATTCATGTTGCTGTATGGCAGAAACCAACACAATATTGTAAGGCGATTATCCTTCAATTAAAAATAAATAAATTTTAACAACAACAACAACAAAAAACCTCTCCGCCCTCATAGATTCCTCACCAACCAGTCACTTTCCCCAGGTCATGGAGAAATAGTTTAGGGTAAGACCACAGTAATGCTCGTGGGGAAGCAGGTTTTAGGAAAGGTATGTTACCTTGACGGGGCTCACCAATTTTATTTGTCACACTTCAGCTGCAGATAATAATACAGCCCTTTTAAAAATAAATATTATTTCCTGAAAAGAATGATGACAAAATGAAGGGTAAAGCAACAGAGCTCATACAGAAGCTACAGCATCCTGGGATAGGCAGGAACATAAAATAAGACAACATGGTTTTAAACAGGAGTTGATTCTTGTTGTGCCAGAAAAAAAAGAAACAGTTCAAGAAATGTTGTGTGGTCTGTCAAAAGGAGTCGGAGAGTTACCCTGAACAGGGTACCACTGGGCAAATCTGGGGCACTCTGAGCACCAAAGTCAATAATGACATGCAGTACATTATAAACCACTGAATCAAACAGAAATCCACACGTATGTGCTGACACAAATAAATAAACAGATACAGAACGAGAGAGAAGGCTATTTCCTACACTGAATGTCAACAAATAAATGTCAAAGGAATGATTTACAAGTTTGCTGTTTTGCCACCTGATGTGTGCAAGAGTCATAAGAAAACAATTAGGTGAAAGCTTGATACTAGCCTGAAAGCATCTCCCCGTCCATTACTTCTTTGATACAAAAGGAAAACGGCACTCTGTGTACACCACGCTCACCAAGGGATGAAGTCTATCTTGCAGGTACAGGACGCCTGGCCTCCGGTGCCTCCTGGTGAGCTGTTCTGAGGACACAACATCACAAGTGCTGTGTTTCTGCCCCAAACTGTCCGAATCAAATCCAGGATTCCTCAAAATGTCAGTGCCGTCTATGGCGAAGGCAGGCTGGGGTAATGCTCCAGGTTTCAGGAGACCTGATAAAGTAAATGTGACTGGGTGATCCCGGAACAGGGAGAATTCTCCAGGCAAGAATACTGGAGTGGGTAGCCATTCCCTTCTCCAGGGGATCTTCCCGACCCAGGAATTGAACCATTGTCTCCTGCACTGCAGGCAGATTCTTCACCATCTGAGCCACCAGGGAAGCAAAACCAGGCAGTAAGCCAAACGGGAGGCTGCCACTGTGCAGGCTTCCCAGGCGGTGCTAGTGGTAAATTCGCCTGCCCTGGAGGGCTACAGTCCATCGGGTCGTAAAGGGTCGGACACCACTGAAGCAACTTAGCATTCACGGTGTCTGTGAAGAGGGGACATAACAGAAGAGACAGTAACATCTCAGGATGGTGGCTAAGGGGACACTTCCAAACAACAGTTGGTGCACAGGCCTAGAAGAAGGTTGTCGGAAAGGAAAACTGGAACCAATAAATGCATTCAAGCATTTTGAAAATAACATTAATAAGTTGTATGTGTGTACACATACAATTTAGCGGGTTTTAGTATATTCTCAAAGTTGAGCATTTTTATTGGGTTTGCCTCACAGCTTAGTTGGCAAAGAATCTGCCTGCAATGCAGGAGACCTGGGTTCGATTCCCGGGTCAGGAAGATCCCCTGGAGAAGGGCATGGCAACTCACTCCAGTACTCTTGCCTGGAGAATCCCATGGACAGAGAAACCTGGTGGGCTACGGTCCATGGGGCCGCAAAGAGTCAGACATGACTGAGCGACTAAACCACAACCATGACCACCACCAGCTCCTCCCAAAATAACCCCAAACCCATTATCAATCAACTCCTGTTTCCCCAAACCGCCAACCCCTGGCAACTACTAATTTTATTTTCTGTCTCTATAGATTGGCCTACTCTGGGCATTTCACATAAATGGAATCATACAATATGCAATCTTTTGTGACAGACTTCTTTCACTTAGCATGATGTTTCCAAGGTTCATCCATGCTATATTACATGTCAGTACCTCATCTCTTTCCATGGCTAAATACTATTCTGCCCTCCTCCAGGGGATCTTCATACAAAAGGATCAAATCCAGGTCTCCTGCACTGCAGGTGGATTCGTTACTGTCTGAGACCCCAGGGAAGCCCATTGTATGGACAGACCACATTTTGTTGATCCATTCATCTGCGGGGTCGCTTTCTCGTTGGCTATTATGAATAATGCTGCTACAAATATCCACATACAAGTTCCTATGTGGACATATACATCTCTTGGGTTGATACCTAGAAGTAGAAATGCTGGGTCAAATGATAAAACGTTAGTCACTCAGAGGTGTCCGACTCTTTGCGACCCTATGGACTGTAAGCCCACCAGGTTCCTCTGTCCATGGGATTCTCTGCTCCAGAGGGTCTTCAGAACCCAGGGATTGAACCCAGCTCTCTCATATAGCAGGCAGATTCTTTACCATCTGAGCCACCAGGGAAGCCCATATATACATACACTGCAGGGTCATATAGGAACTCCATGCTTAATCTTTTGAGGAACCTCCAGACTTTACCAAGATGTTGCAACTCTTTTACATTCCCAACAGCAGTATAAGAAGGTTCCAATTTCTCCACGTCTTCAACACTTATTATTGTGTGTCTTTTCCAGAACAGCCATGGTACCTTGCTGCGGTTTTGACTTCCATTTCCCTGGTGGCCAATGACATCTCTTCATGTGCTTTATAAGCAGATCTGTCTTCCCTCACAAAACGTTCTAAGAATTTATGCACTCTTTCAAATTTCACGTTTTGCCTCCCTTGTTCAGAAACGCTTGGCAGGTGCGTCTCTCACCCTCTCGCTCCCTGCAGTGAGCTTGCCTGCCTCACAGTCAAAGCCTGGGTGACCGTCCCACTCACAGCTGGCTAACAAGCCCTACAGAGCGTGTAACTCAGCTTCCCGACCAGAGGCGGATGAAAGAAGCTCTAATCAAGTACTTGTAAGTTTGACAGACCAGGAAAGGAAAGAGCGAAAAGGTCTGGGGCCTTGCCAAAGTGAAAGCAATTCAGGGATGGCTGAAAGGGAGCCTCAGGTCTCTGGACTCTTCTTTCCACCAACCCATGCCACACCACTAATATCAACACTTGCCCTTTTTTCACTGCCACAAAACTCCCCAAATCCCACAGGAGCCAAAACTGTACACGCAGTCATGAATGCGAGGGCTCGTTAACTCTCCCATATCCGGTGTGGCATGGATACGCGTGCTCTCCCGTATCCGGCGCGGCATGGGTGCGCGTGCTCTCCCGCATCTGGTGTGGCACGGATGCGCATGCTCTCCTGTATCCCGTGGCATGGATACGCGTGCTCTCCCGCATCCGGCGCGGCATGGATACGCGTGCTTTCCCGTATCCGACGTGGCATGGCAATGCGTGCTCTCCCGCATCCGGCGTGGCATGGCACAAGTGGGGAAAAAGGTAAGAGCCAAGTGGCTATCCTCTCTGGTGTGCTAAGGGTTGGGACTTTCGAGATTTGGGGAGTGTAAAGCCTGCGAATTTTTGAGGAAAAGGGGACGTAGTCAGATTGGCCCTTAAAAGGCTCACTCAAGCGACAGTGTCCCTGAACGCCATACAGATCTATTTTTCTCCAGCAAAGTTATGACAATAGAAAATTACTGTAAAACAGCACCGAGACTTGCTCACGATTCTCTTTTTATTATTTCTCCTGGGAGAACTTTTTGCTGCTCAAGACCCAGCAGCCCATCTGAACCCAATATGATGTGGTAAAAAAAAATGCTAACCATGTCACATGGAACTCTTTGCGCCCCAAAGCAGTGATCTTTGAACCTAGGGCTTGCATGCCGTCAAATGAACTGAGGAAAAAAAAAGAAAACCAACTGTGAAAGCTTTGCATATTTTTAACTTGACATATAAATTTGGGTAGTTCCAACAGATGGAATTTCTGATTGGGTAGACACTGACATTTTAAATAAAACTATTACACTGCAATTTTTAAAATGTAGTCAAAGGAATTGAAGTACCATAGCAATGCGTTACCCATTATCATCAGTTTTAAAAGTGCAGAAATAAACTTTTTAGTCAGCAGAAGTTTTCATTCATTTTCTCCTTCAGCAAAATTTTACTTCACCCTCAAAATTTCACCTTAACAATCATTTTATGTTTGAGAGTCTTAACCTCCCTGATTTACATGTTTACAAATTGTAAAACTATGTAAACATAAGCATTTTAGTTATTTTCCACAACCATAAGCTCTAAGAACTAAAATGTTTTTATTGTGGATTGATTTCTAGGTACAATTATTGATAGTAAAGAACTGACCAAAATACAACTGTTTCAAATGTTCATAAAAATATTACATATATAAACTTCAAATCCGTTGAAAAAACAACTCTTTCAGAGATGAATAGGTCTTTTTTTCAGTTGGATCCATGAATGAATATTACTTACTCTTAGAATGAGACAGGGATCAAAATCAATTCTACTCCTACTTTCCATTTTTTAGAGGTAAACGCTAAGAAACCTTATTCACATACATTAGTACAAGGCAATAGAAGGAATGTTATTATAGCAGTGTCACTCAATTCTTTAAATTCCTTCCAACATATGTGTCAAAAATCACACCCTTATCTATCACCCAAAGGTATGTTTAATGATCTTTCAGCTGACAGATTGGTTAGTCTCACCTTCAGTTTACTCTAAAGAATTGGAAACCAGCTGACATGCAACAGGAATGGCTACCCAGTGTGTTACTTGCTTTCTGAGACCAATATTTCACACCGTCCCTTTGTTTGCCACCCCAGAGGTTGCTCCATCTCAGACAAGGCTCATCCATCGTCAGATTATGGATGGATGAAAAGGGCAGTTATGAAGGGGAGACTGGGAGAATAAAACAGGCCTGATCCCCAACCACAGGCATTTTCTCGAGCGAACAATTTCAGGGAAGTGCCCCAATGAAAGCTGAGGGTCTAAAAACTAAACATATACCCCAAAATGCAACCCCCAGATTAAAGACCACCACCCCAGGCATATGCCTGCACCTGCAGATTCCTGGGTCTTCCACTCTGCTCAAACCTTGAACTGGAAGCTTTGTTCCCATCAAAAGCAAGAGACAGGATAGGGACGGCTTCCTTAATGGCTCAGCAGTAAAGAATCTGCCTGCCAGTGCCGGAGACATGGGCTCGATCCCTGATCTGGGCAGATCCCACATGCCACAGAGCAACTAAGGGTGTGCCCCACAACTACTGAGGCTGTGCTCTGTAGCCCGGGAACTGCAACTGTGAAGCCCACGCGCTACAACTACTGAAGACGGTGTGCCCTAAAGCCTGTGCCCCGCGACAAGGAAAGCCACTGCGGTAAGTCTGCACGCTGCAACTAAAGAGTGGCCCGGCTCTTTGCAACTAGAGAAAAGCCTGCACAGCAATGAAGGCCCAGCACAGCCAATAAGAAAACAAATGAATAATTAAAAAAAAAAAAAGAAATTTCAAAAAAAAAAGCATAGGGAAGCAGGAATGAAGCAAAGGTAAAAGAAGATGGGAAATGTTAGGAAACCGGAAAGAACAAGAAGAAAAATGTTCAACAGAGAGAAAAGACCTGCAAATCAGGACCCTGCCACGTGCATGCCACACCAAGTCCATCAAATTAAGTTCGCCTTTTCACTAGCCCCTTCCCAGCTCCCGCTTCTCCCTGGAAGCGCCCACAGAGCCTCTGCTGCTTTTCGCACTTGTTTCGTTTCTTCGTTGTTGCCATTGTTTTCAAAGCAAAGGGATATCATTTCAACCCAAGCTTTTTCCAAACACACAGTAAGATGTGATGGAAACCCCGGAATCTTCCATCACTACTGAGCCTTACTCTTCTGATACAGTCTAATAACTCACAATTATTCCCTGTCATGTGCACTTTAGATGGCATCGGCTGCCACACAGGTTTTTAATACACAGCAAGCAGGTGGCCCTAGCATTCTCTCCTGCATCTCACATCTGGTATTGTACTCCATATAAGGTGCTGAGTCCGATTTTTTAATAAAAATATGGCCTAAGCTTGTAAAAGTTCAAGTAAAATATACCTCTAAAACTGCTGTATTTAATTTCCAGCCATGAAAGTCTAAAATTATTGTAAAATAATACTCAACCTTTTTCATAGATCCGTTCAATGAAGCTTAAAACTACTTTCCTTTCAGAAAGGAAAAGCGCTTCATAACTAACAGCTTCTTGAATTCACATGTGCTGTCTTACTTTTGTGAGCCTGAATTGTAGGAATTTTATAACCTTTCAATCTGGACAAAATTAGTTTGGTTAGTAGCACAAAGTAATAATACCTTGAAGTTTCTGGATAATGGCTGGGGGAAGGGAATGGTAGAGGAAAGGGCAGAAATGCTTACAGTTAAATCAATAACCCTTGACTTGGAGAAATTCGTCTTTTTTCAAAAACGAAATTTAAGATTTAAAAGGAGATACATTCAGAAATAAATATAGTAACAAATGCCGATGATTATAAACACCATCTTATAATTAAAGAAATAACCATTTCAACCATATTACACTTTATATGACCTTGGTGTCAAAGTGTGTTGACAAAAATGGTATAGATTTCTGCAAGTTCAAGATGTATTCCTGTATCAGACCAAGCGCAAGTTACTGCAGTAGTCTAGGTCTCCCCTTCTGTCTGTGAAAGGTGGACTCCCTCTAATCTACATAACTATTTTCAGGATTTGAGCAAATCCGTAGCGGAAATACAGGGATCCCATTCCTTCGATCATAAACTCCTCAAAACCAATCTTGCTCTAAGGCAGCTGGTTCTAAATCAAAAGGTAACTTTCATTTCCTTTAAATAATCCAGTTTCATCTTTAACCATCATCTTCAACCACAGATTTTTAAATTGTTACTAAATTGGGTAACCCAATGGTATTAGATGCTGGCTATAAAACAAAGCCAAGAACTTGAGTAGTTTTTTTTTTTTTTTTAAGTGTTCTGCTCTAATGAATTTACTCAATAATAAACATTTCTCTAAAGAACTTTCATCCGAGTGTTTCATTTTTCTATTTTCTTTTTTGGGGGGTGGGGGTGGTTACTATCACCTAGTAAGATGCAAGAATCACCCCACCAGCCTTTGTAGGGAAACCGGGTCTCTCCAAGCCCAAGGGAAAACGAAATTGTATATCCACTAGGTTGGCAGGCAGTTTAACAAAGGCCATCCAAACTAAAGACACGAGGGTGAGGACCCAGTTCCCACAGGAGAGAGACCCTGCACAAGTCCACAGTGAGCAGTGCGTCACAGCCACTGTGACACGGACTCGAGGAGCAAAAGGTGGAGACCAGCTGGCTATCCACTGAGAAGATAATCGCTAAACAGAGTAGCAGGCTCTCGGTGCGGAGTGGCATGCAGTCATTTACAGGAATGCGCTATATGGATATACGATAACAGGAAGGCTGGGCCACAGGAGGATGAAGTAGCACAAACAGAACAGCCCGCCCGGATCTGGTCTCCCCTTCCAGGCTGTGCTCCGCCTCCCCTCACCCTCCTCCTCTCAGGCAGGCTGGCTGGGAGCTCCTGGCAACGGGAGGTGAGAGTGGGCCACTACAGCCAAGTGTCCTTACGAGAAAATTCTGGCCCTCTTTCTCCACCCTGTTGCCCTTCTTGCCGGCTGAAATGGCAGTGACCAGACTGACCTAAGAGGCTACACATGAAAGATGACAAGCCACTGTCGGCCTGGGACCCTGAGTGACCGCGTGGAAGACTGCAGCCCAAAGGCCTGGACTAGATATCCTGGACTACCACCTAAGGAAGAACTGAAGGCTTTTCTTTTAAAACCAAATCATTGTTGGGTCTCTAGGTATCTAGCAACTTAATCTTTTATCCCAGTGCAGATAAAAAGATACGGTAAGGGTTTTAAAGATACAGTGAGGGTTTTAATAACCTTTAAATAATACTGTATTTAAAAGTCCTAAAGAAAGACAAATCGACCTCCCAACAGTGAAGTTGGAATAAGGAATGGGAGGGTGGGGAGAAAGGAGACAAACAGGACTAGGGTGGTTGTTAATATTAGTTGTAATTTTCAGTTTTATGAAAAGCAAACATATTCACATGTTGCTTGTATAATTGAAAGCTGATAACAATCGACAGATGGTCCCTGACTAACGATGGCTCAACTTACAATTTTTTCACTTTACAATGGTGCCAGAGCAATATGCACTCAGCAGAAACGGTGCTTCAGATTCTGAACTCTTAGCCTTTCCTGAGCCAGCAATGTGCAGTACAACACTCTTCTGTATATTGGGAAGGAGCAGCGAACCACAGCGCCCAGTCACCTACATGATCATGAGGGCAAATGACTGAGACACTGAGAACCGATCTGTATCCAGACAACCACCCCCTTTTTCACCTCCGTATAATATTCCATGGGCTTCCCCAGTGGAACCTGCCCGCAATGCAGGAGACACGGGTTCCACCCCTGGGTCAGACAGATCCCCTGAAGGAGGAAACGGCAACCCACTCCAAGATTCTTGCATGGAGAATCCCACGGACAGAGGAGCCTGGTGGGCCACAGTCCACGGGGCTGCAAAAGAGTTGGACAAGACTGAGTACACGAGACACACACACACGTAGTATTCCATAAATTACACGAGATCTTCAGTGCTTCATTATAAAATGGTCTTTGTATTCGATGACTCTGCCCAACGGTAGGCTAACCTAAGTGCCTTGAGCACTGTGAAGCTGGGGTGAAGAACAAGGGTGCGCCCCTCCGCCTCCTGAGAACAGGGAGGTTTGGAGCAGCCCTCCCTCTCTCTCGGCTGCAGTTTCTTCCCATGGAAAATCGAGAGACTATATAGGTTGTACCTGAGCACTGTACCTAGGATTCAAGCCTCAGCTGAAATGTTCTATGGGGAAAATGACGACTTATTTTTTCAACAATTTGTGTCAATTTATTAATGGAAAGATATTTTCCATGAGTTCCCTTCGGCCATCTCGTGATGTACCAGAAAGAAATTTTCACTTTCCAATTTATTTCTTTCCTAAGGATTACCCATGCTCACTGCATTTTGTGTTTTCAAAATGTCCTTTGCTTTTCAAAAAGCAATATGAGAACACAAGACATACTTAAGAAGTTTCATAAAACTCAGAAAAAATTCTACCTTCAGTAATTCTCATCTATACCAGGTACACTTTAGTCTTATGACATTATCCACCCCATGAAAAAGTTGCTCTCTGATACACTGAATCCTTATTTTGTGAATACTTCACTTCAAACTTGCTGACATCCTTAATCTTGTGTTTATATCAGCTGAGTTAAAACCACAGCTCTCAGAACTTCAGCAGTACCTCGGGGATCAAATCCAACACTCTTATTTAAAAAAAAAAAAGGAGGGAGCTGGGATCATTTTATGAACAAGGGAATTTAACTTCTGGGGGAAACCTAGATTGTTGCTTCAGAATCTTTTACGAGTGGAGCAGGAGTAAGAACGGTAGAGAGCCCACCTTTAAAATAAAACCTGTGAACCCTATACATGACAGGTTCAAATTGCACAGAATCTGAACAGAAAAAGTTGTTCACCATGGTTTTAAAATTAATTCCACACTGAAGCATGTGTGTTTTTTCATTTAAGAGACGCCAGAAACTGATACTGAAGAACTGTCAGTGGCAAGATCCGGCAGCTTTTGTTTTTCTCCCCAGGGCTGCAGTAAGGGGCACAGCCTCTGGCCACCACAGGCCTGCATTCAAACCCCATGGCCTCTCCAAGAAGCTCGCACCTGGATCTGTGAGGCTCCTTAGATGCCCACCAGGCTTCCCAGGCCACGCCAGTGGTAAAGAACCCGCCTGCCAACGCAGGGGACATAAGAGATGCGGATTCCATCCCTGGGTCAGGAAGATCCCCTGGAGGAGGGCATGGGAAGCCACTCCAGTATTCTTGCCTGGAGAATCCCACAGAAAGAGGAGCCTGGCAGGCTACAGTCCATGGGGCCGCAAAGAGTCGGACACGACTGAGTGACACAGCACGCGGGCACATGCACGCGAGGCTCCTTATTACCAGAGGGACGTGCGGACCAGTAGAAGAGAATATACAAGAAGTTCTTACCAGTGGGCACCGTACACAGTGTTAGCAAATGCAACTGCTACGCTCTCATGGCTAGCAGCTATTGACAGGAGCTCATTTTTTTTAAGGTATTATCCTATGAGCAAACTTTTCCTTCTCATTTCTTAAAATACCTACCCAGATGATTATTAATTACCCCTAAAAAATAAGCAGAAACTTAAAGAGGGGCCGCAGGACAAAATATCATATTAGGGAAAACATCTTAAGGACTGAATGACAAGAAGACTTTTCAGTAAAAGTATGAGCCGGAGATACAGAAGACGAAAATCCAAACACTAAGAAAAGAAAGCTAACTCTTCGTGGGTTCACTGTGACAGTTTTAAGGGACCTGGGCAGAAGGGTCTGGAAAATAGCATCTTAGGGAGAGAAATTGGCACCTACCCTCCACCTCTGGCTAGAGCCTTGGAGAGGTTCTTTTGAGCAATTATGGAGTAAAATTACATCAGAATATACAGTAATGAGAATATTTTAAATAATGAGAACACTGCTAATTACATCTTCCCATTTTAACAGGAGGTCAAAGACTTTACTGCAACCCTGAGACACTCGGGGTGCCCAGCAGGGAGCCTCCTATTCCACACACACTTGTAAAGGCCAAGACAGCAGGCGGGATGATATGAGGTGTGAGAAATGAAAACTTTATGTGCAGACAAATTTAGATTTTTTAAATATTTTCACTAGGGGCATAAATAGAAAGAAATTAGACCACTGGGATTTCAGAAAATGAGAATACAGACTGTGATTTTTATTTTAAATTTTAGTACTGAGAATACCCAATACCAAAGGAGTAAATAACTCAGCTAGTCACAAAAGGTAACACTTTAGTCTTAACTGCATACTTTTCGTGTACCTCAAAGCCATTCTGTTCAAGGGAGAAAATGGTGAGGATTCAAGTAAAAGAAAGAAGAAAAATGTATGTACATAGGAAACAACATATATTTCCTTTTATGAGGTGGCTTTGACATACACCTGGGGATACAGAGAGGTTACACAGATCCAGTTTTCATCAATTTAAAATCATTTAAAATATACTATCATGGATATTTTTAAAAATCTTCCACAGTAATTTACTTGTTATAAAAATATTGGTAACAGCTCATGCAGCTTAATATCAAAAACCCAAACAACTCAATCCAAAAAGTGGGCAGAAAGTCCAAACAGACATTTCTCCAAAGAAGACATACACATGAGAAGATGCTCAATATCACAAATTGTTAAGAGAAATGCAAATCAAAACTATAATGAGCTATCACCTCACGGGAGTCAGGATGCCCATCATCAAAAAAATCTATAAACAATAAATGCTGGAGAGAATGTAGAGAAAAGGGAATCCTCCTACACCATTGGTGGGAATGTAAACTGGTACAGCCACTATGCAGAACAGTAAGCAGATTCCTTAAAAAACTAGAGCTACCATATGATCCAGCAATCCCACTGGGCATACAACCAGAGAAAACCATAATGCTAAAGGTTACATGCAACTCCTTGTTCACTGAAGTACTATTTACAATAGCCAGGACATGGAAGCAATCTAAATGTCCATCAGCAGAGAAATGGATCAAGAAGATGTGGTACATACATAAAACGGAATATTACTCGGGCCACTAAAAAGAATTAAATAATGCCATTTGCAGTAACATGGATGGTCCTAGTGATTGTCATGCTGAGTGAAGTCAGACAGAGGAAAACAAATATCATATGACATCACTTTTATGTGAATCTAAAATAATAGTACAAATGAACCTACTTACAAAACAGAAATTGAGTCACAGGTTTAGAAAACAAATTTATGGTAACAAGGGGGAAAGGAGTGGGGGATAAACTGGGAGATTGGGACTGACATATATACACTACCATATATAAAAGATAACTAATAAGAATCTATTGTACAGCACTGGGAACTCTATTCGATACTCTGTAATGATCTATATGGGAATGGAATCTAGATGAGAGTGGATATATGTAAATGTATGGCTGATTCACTTTGCTGTACAGTAGAAACTAACACAACTTCGTAAATCAACTACACGGCAATAAAAAATTAATTTAAAAATACTGATATGATATGTTACAGCAAATATGAAGTTTTAGGACCAGAGTGAGTCTACCATTAATATTCTATCCACCCACTTATTACTTTATGCATTCCAGCATGAACTACGGATATTCCCTCCTTGATAATTAAGCCAGCACTTAACTAGAGCTCAGTATTTTCGTTTTTATATAAAATTTATCTGGAATGATTTTTATTATAAGATCTGCTGGGGTTTGGAAAATGTATACACCTATTTTACCTGTTTTGTTAAAAACAAAACAAAACAAAATATTACTATTAGTCAAGGTGTTCCTCTGGGTTTTTCCCAGCTGATGTCCACCCCATCCCCCAGAGACAATCAATCTTCTGAGCTCCTCCCACCACAGAATAGACTTGCTGGTTCTAGAACTTCGTAAAACGGAGGCATACAGCAGGTACTATTTTGTGAAGGCTTCTCTGACTGTGCATAAAATTTTCAAAACTGGCTCAAGTTGATGCATGTATCAGTAGTCTGTTCTTAGTCTGTTTCAAGATAATCACGATGGTGTGATCACTCACCTAGAGCCAGACATCCTGGAATGTGAAGTCAAATGGGCCTTAGAAAGCATCACTACGAACAAAGCTAGTGGAGGTGATGGAATTCCAGTTGAGCTATTTCAAATCCTGAAAGATGATGCTGTGAAAGTGCTGCACTCAATATGCCAGCAAATTTGGAAAACTCAGCAGTGGCCACAGGACTGGAAAAGGTCAATTTTCATTCCAATCCCAAAGAAACGCAATGCCAAAGAATGCTCAAACTACCACATAATTGCACTCATCTCACACGCTAGTAAAGTCATGCTCAAAATTCTCCAAGCTAGGCTTCAGCAATATGTGAACTGTGAACTTCCAGATGTTCAAGCTGGTTTTAGAAAAGGCAGAGGAACTAGAGATCAAATTGCCAACATCTGCTGGATCATGGAAAAAGCAAGAGAGTTCCAGAAAAACATCTATTTCTGCTTTATTGACTATGCCAAAGCCTTTGACTGTGTGGATCACAATCAACTGTGGAAAATTCTGAAAGAGATGGGAATACCAGACCACCTGACCTGCCTCTTGAGAAATCTGTATGCAGGTCAGGAAGCAACAGTTAGAACTGGACATGGAACAACAGACTGGTTCCAAATAGGAAAAGGAGTATGTCAAGGCTGTATATTGTCACCCTGTTTATTTAACTTATATGCAGAGTACATCATGAGAATCGCTGGGCTGGAAGAAGCACAAGCTGGAATCAAGATTGCTGGGAGAAATATCAATAATCTCAGATATGCAGATGACAGCACCCTTATGGCAGAAACTGAAGAGGAACTAAAAAGTCTCTTGACAAAAGTGAAAGAGGAGAGTGAAAAAGTTGGCTTAGAGCTCAACGTTCAGAAAACGAAGATCATGGCATCTGGTCCCATCACTTCATGGGAAATAGATAGGGCAACAGTGGAAACAGTGTCAGACTTTATTTTTGGGGGCTCCAAAATCACTGCAGATGGTGACTGCAGCCATGAAATTAAAAAATGCTTCTCCTTGGGAGGAAAGTTATGACCAACCTAGATAGCATATTCAAAAGCAGAGACATTACTTTGCCAACAAAGGTCCGTCTAGTCAAGGCTATGGTTTTTCCAGTGGTCATGTATGGATGTGAGAGTTGGACTGTGAAGAAAGCTGAGTGCCGAAGAATTGATGCTTTTGAACTGTGGTGTTGGAGAAGACTCTTGAGAGTCCCTTGGACTGCAAGGATCCAACCAGTCCATTCTGAAGGAGATCAGCCCTGGGATTTCTTTGGAAGGAATGATGCTAAAGCTGAAACTCCAGTCCTTTGGCCACCTCATGCGAAGAGTTGACTCATTGGAGAAGACTCTGATGCTGGGAGGGATTGCGGGCAGGAGGAGAAGGGGACGACAGAGGATGAGATGGCTGGATGGCATCACAGACTCGATGGACGTGAGTTTGAGTGAACTCCTGGAGATGGTGATGGACAGGGAGGCCTGGCATGCTGCGATTCACGGGGTCGCAAAGAGTCGGACATGACTGAGCAACTGAACTGAATATTCAATTGTATGAATATGCTACAGTGTATCCTATCCATTCTTCTGCTTATGGCCTTCTGGGTTGTTTCCAGATTTTGACTATTACAAATAAAACTGCTGCGAATGATGATGGACAATTTTTTGCACAGACACATACTTTCGTTTGTCTTGGGTAAACAACTAGCAGTCAGACTGCTGGGTCCGAAGGAAAATGCATGTTTGCTCTTAGAAAACAAACAGCCAGGCCTTTTTGTCAAGGTGGTCATAGAATTTTACACTCCCACTGATGATGTGATGTTTGGGAACTGTGAGTTGTTCCATAACCTTGCCAATATTTATTGTGGTTTTTCGCTATTCTGGTGGGTGTGCATATCTCATGGTTTTAATTTGCATTTTTCTGAAGACAGAAAATGTTGAGAAATGTTTATGTGCTTATCTGGCTGCTGGCATTCTTATTTGTGTGAAGTATTGCTCCAATATTTTAATTGGGCTGTTTGTCATTTTGTTACTGAGTTGTAGAAGTTCTTTATAACATTGGCAATATCAGCTTTTATAATATATATGTTTTGAAAATATTATCTCCCAGTGTGACTTGAGTATTCATCTTTTATTAGTATCTTTCATTGAGCAGAATATTTTCATTTTTGAGAAGTCTAGTTTATCAATTTTTTTTTCTTTAATGATTACTGCTTTCTCTAACCAGTTTTTGAAACCTTTGACCACTCTCAGGTCATGGAGATTATTATTTTCCTTTAAAAGCTTTATAATTTTAGCTTTTGTGTGAAGGTCTATGATTCATCTCAAACCAAGTTTAATGTATGATGTGAGGTAGGAGTCAAAACTCATTTATTTTCCTATATGAACAGATATCTAATATGCCAGCACTGTTCTTGAAAACCCTTTCCATTCTCCACTGAACTGCATGGATGTCTGTATCAAAAATCAAATGGCCAATTAAGGGCAGGTCTATTTCTGGGGTATTCTGCTCTACTGATCTATTTTTTTTTATTAATGCCAATATCATCCAACTTTATCACAGATCTACAGTATATCTTAAAAGTCACATATGACTTCAAGTTTGTTCTTATTCAAAGTTATTTTCTCAATTGTAGACCTCTTACATTCTTATGTAAATTTTATAAACAGTTCATATATTTCTACTAAAGCTCCTGCTATGGTTTTGACTAAATTTGCAACTGAATTTATAAGTCAATTTAAAGCAAACTGGAATCTTAACATTGAATCTTCAGATACATGATCATGGTATCTTTATTTATTGAGATCTTCCTTAATCTCAAAATATTTTCTACTTTTTCTTGGGATCTCTTTCTTGATCCATAGATTTAGATGTGTGTTACTTAATTTTGAAATACTTTTGATCTTCCTAGATACATTTTTGTCGCTAACTTCTAATTTACTTCCATTGTAGACAGAGAGTATGCTCTATGTGATTTCACTTTATTTTCACAGAGACTTGTTTTGTCTCCCTTGGTGAATATACCATGTGCGCCTAAAAAGAATATGAAGTCAGCTGGGGGGAGTGCTCTATAAACACCCATTACGTGCAAGTGGTGGACAGTGCTACTCAGATCCTCTTTCATGATTTTTGTTTAGGTGTTTCATTAGCTATTAAAAAAGTGGTGTAAAATTCTTCAACAATGATTGTGGACTTGTGTATTTTTCTCTTTAACTCTGTTGATTTTTGCAACATGTGTTTTGAAGCTCTCTTATTAGGTGAACACACACCTAATCTGTTTTATATCTGTTCAATGAATTGATGCTTTTATCATTCTGAAATATCCTTCTTTTGCTTTCCTAATTCTTTGTCTCAAAGTCTGCTTTATTGGATAACAAAGTCATATCTTTCTTATCCTTTTATAAGAAAGGTATATCTTTTCTTATCCTTTTACTTTCAACCTATCTGTCTCTATAATTAAAGTGTTTCTCAAAGACAATATATGCTGAGGTCTTGCTTATTTCTTTAAAAGTCCATTCTGACTTAGTCCATTATCCTTTAATGATGATTTATTACCATTTTGTTCATTTTTTTTTCCTTTCTATTTTTTTGCCTCACTATTCCTTTCTTATCTTTTGTATTATTTTTTGCTGCCTTCTTTTAGATTATTTGGATATTTTATCTATTGGCTTATTGGATATAACTCTTTGTCATGCTTTTAGTGGTTACTCTAAAGATTACAATAGGGACGAATAGAGAAAGTAGCATCAACATACATATACTATCAGATGTAAGATGGATAGCTGGTGGGAAGTTGCAGTGTAACACAGGGAGCCCTGTCTACACTCTGGGATGAGCTGGAGGGATCGGATGGGGACAGAGGAAGGAGGCGAAGGAGGTAGAAGATGTATGTATAATTATGGCTGATTTGAGTTTTTTTTTTTTTTTAGAAAACCACTAAGAAATTAGACATGCCAGTGAGTCTGATTTCTTTCTGTAACAAAATTAGTATATAAGTACATGTTAGAAATGTGGGGGGCACAGTATATTAGGATTTCAGCAAAACATCTGTTAGAGGTCTAATACAGTATTGGGGGCTAAGAATTAAGGCTTGAGACAAATCTTGTAAGTGCTGCTTCCTCCACTTAACTCTTTATGTGGCTCTGATCAAGCCATTTAAATTCTCTAGGCAAGTGAAAGTCGCTCAGTCGGGTCCAACTCTTTGTGACCCCGTGGACTATACAGTCCGTGGAATTCTCCAGGCCAGAATCCTGAAGTGAGTAGCTTTTCCCTTCTCCAGGGGAATCTTCCCAACCCAGGGATCGAACCCAAATCTCCCACATTGCAGGCAGATTCTTTACCAGCTGAGCACAAGAGAATCAATAGTGCCCTCATCTCTTAAAGTGGAAAGTATAATAGAATCTATATTTCATGGGGTCTCAGTAAAGACTGAATAGGGAAAATGCGCACTACCTGCCATGGAGTAAACGCCGTATTAATGTCAGCTATTATTACTGCTAAAGCGTAACATCTCTGTGGACAAAAGATAAAATAATGTAAAATGATTATATGACAGTGATAAAATACTATGAATAATAAGAAATATTACTTGCCTCATCCTGTTCAACTTCTATCTATGTCTGCTTTTGTTTTATAATTTTCCAATTATCCTCTAGGAAAAAAATACTGCAATGGGGTCACTAACAGTTTTGTATAAATCTGTTGGCTCAAAAAATATGCTTATCATTTATAACAGGAAAACATGAAAAATAACAACAATGCATTCATAGGAGACTGTGCAAATAAATTATGATCAACCTATATGTAGCCCATGAAAAAGATATTTTTAGGCCATTTGATTAAGAAACATTTATTTCATATACAATATAATCACAATTTTACAAATGTGTGTAGGAGGATAAAAGACTAGTATAAGTAGATACAGCAAAAGGTTAATATAATCTTTTATAAGAGATGATTTTCATCTCATTATAAATTACTGCATTTCCAAGTTCTCTATAATGAATAAGAATTCTTCTTATAGTTGAAAAATATTTTGATAAAAATAAAATAGAGTAGTTTTATGCACCATGACTGGCTTTCTATCAAGGTTTCTGGTCCTTCAGACCCAAAGCTTTGATCTCCAACAAGGCTGAGCACCAAAGATGGCTAAGTCCTTGGACAGCAAGGAGATCTAACCAGTCCATCCTAAAGGAAATCAGATATGAATATTCATTGGAGGGACTGATGCTGAAGCTGAACTCCAGTACTTTGGCCACCTGATGTGAAGAACTGACTCATTTGAAAAGACCCTGATGCTGGGAAAGATTGAAGGTGGGAGGAGAAGGAGATGACAGAGGATGAGATAGTTGGATGGAATCGTCGACTGAATGGACATGAGCTTGAATAAGCTCTGGGAGATAGTGAAGGACGGGGAAGCCTGGTGTGCTGCAGTCCATGGGGTCACAAAATCAGACACAACTGAATGACTGAACAACAATGGAGATATAAAGAAATGTTTATTAAGGAAGATACTTAGAGAAAAGATGGCATGGGGATTAAAAAGGGCCATACTAACTATCTTTAAATATCTTAAACTATCTTACCTAATTAACAAATATCTGAACTATCATTTGGGGGAAATTGGATCCATGGCCAGATTTCCTTTTTGAAATGAGATGGGTTTTAAAAGACCCATCCTGGAAGACAGCACTAGGCTAAGATGACTGGAATGAACTACCCCAAGTTATAAGAACCCAACACATATCCATTAACTGAACAAATGGAAGGAGTCTGGTCACCATCAGGTGCTCTGACACACCCAAAACAGTGCAAAGGGTGTTTGAGAACTAAGGAGCGGGGGCTTCCCTGATAGCTCAGTTGGTAAAGAATCTGCCTGCAATGCAGGAAACTCTGGTTCAATTCCTGGTTTGAGAAAATCCTCTGGAGAAGGGATAGGCTACCCACTCCAGTATTCTGGGGCTTCCCTTGGGGCTCAACTGGTAGAGAATCCACCTGCCAATGCAGGAGACCAAAGTTCAATCCCTGGGTTGGGAAGATCCCAGGAGAAAGGAATGGCTACCCACTCCAGTACTCTGGCCTGGAGAATTCAGACATCTCTCAGATCAAAGAGTTCTGTGACATACTCTTGGTCTGATTTCAGGCGTGAACGTGAAAGTTGCTCAGTCATGTCTGACTCTTTTCGACCCCATGGAATAGTCCACAGAGTTCTTCAGGCCAGAATACTGGAGAGGGTAGCCGTTCCCTTCTCCAGGGGATCTTCCCAACCCAGGGATCAAACCCAGGTCTCCCTCATTGCAGGTGGATTCTTTACTAGCTGAGCCACCAGGGACGTCAAATGTTCATCCTATCCCAATTATGAAAACTCCATGCTGAAAAGTGTTGGTCTGTTTCATGGCAGTTTTCCAAGTGCCAGAAAAAAGTGAAACTGAAAAGATCATCTTATAATCTTACAAGGATGAGTTGTCTCTACCCAGCTAGAGGGAGTTCTCCAAGAAGACTTCTAAGGACCCTGAACACTGGGAGGCACTTACACACAGCACCAAAAAGAAGAGATGAGAAGGCAAGGCAAGGGAGCAGAAGGGAGCCAAACCTGAACCAAGACCTACAGGAAGCGTTTTAAATGACCTTCTAAACCAAAACAGATTTCCTGTAAGACGAGCTCCACATTCTAGACTCACAACACTGGTTGGCAGCAACCAACTTTCTCATATCACCTCTGCAGGTAACAAAGGACGTCAAAAATCAAATGACATTTCCTTTGGTTAAAATTTTTAAAAGAGAAGGTGCCACAGCATCTTTTCAGAAGTAGGATGGAGACTAAAGATTACAAATTTGAAACTCCAGGAAAGAAGGGAGAAAGCGACAACTTGTTTAAATCCTCCAGTTCAAACTCCCCACCATTGTTCAAGCAAACGTGACCCACACTCCTATTCAGGACAGTTTCTACACCATATTGTGATCCAAACAAGCTTTAATGAAATCTCAAAATCTGAAATGTTAGACAAGACCTCACCTGGGACAACTGCAAACCTGCCAAGCTCCTCCTCTGCCATTTCCACCACTGCCTCCCACCCACTGTGCCTCCCTGCCCACTCCTAAGGCTTCTGTGAATGGAGGAACACCCACCACAGCTCTCTACTCCATGGTATTATCCCTTCTTAGAGTCTGGGTGTTTGAAATGGAAGCAATTCCAGCAGAGATTTTTCCTCTCAAATACCATTCAACACTTTGCCAACAAAAGTACATATAGTCAAAGCTATGGTTTTTCCAGTAGTCATGTACAGATGTGAGAGTTGGACCATAAAGAAGGCTGAGTACTGAAGGATTGATGCTTTTGAATTGTGGCAATGGAGAAGACTTCTGAGAGTCCCTTAGACAGCAAGGAGATCAAGCCAGTCCATCCTAAAGGAAATCAACCCTGAATATTCATCGGAAGGTCTAGTGCTAAAGCTGAAACTCCAGTACTTTGGCCACCTGATACAAAGAGCAGACTCGCTGGAAAAGACCCTGATGCTGGGAAAGATTGAGGGCAAGAGGAGAAGGGAGCAGCAGAGGATGAGATGGTTGGATGGCATCACTGACTCAATGGACATGACTCCGAGCAAACTCCAGGAGACAGTAAAGGACAGGGAAGCCTAGGGTGCTGAAGTCCATGGGACCGCAAAGAGTTGGACACAACTGAGTGACTGAACAACAACTAATTGGAGACATCTGAATAACCACCTGGATAATCAGCCCCAGGGACAAAAGCTGCTTAATTTTAACAAGGGCACCAAACCTACCCAGGTTTCTCTGGGTTCCAGAAGGGAGCCACAGTTACTCAGTTACCATGTTTATTAGTCTGGAGAAGTCAGGAAACACTGAATGATGCTGAGTGTTATGAAAAATACACAGAGGTTTTGACGTGGTATCTAAACAACCAAAGAAACATGGCGTAATCCACTTGGATTACACAATCTCCTGCAGAAGGCTGAAAGAACTTACCTCAAAAGAGAAGAACTTAAGTCTCCATTGCCTTAAATCCTTTTGGAATGAGGCTGGGTATAAAGAGACCAACCAGTCAGCCTGCTATTTAGATATAAGATGTGGGAGAGTTACTCCCCAGTCATCAGGGCCTGAGTGATCATTGCAAAGGTTTTGGCCAGTGGTCTTGACACCCGTGGAGAATCCACCTGCCAACACAGGAGATGCAGAAGACATCCTTGGTTTAAGAAGATCCCCTGGAGAAGGCAATGGCTACCGACCCCAGTATTTTTGCCTGGGAAATCCCAGGGACAGAGGAGCCTGGTGGGCTACAGTGCATGCGGCCACGGACTTGACTGAGAAGCTGCACACATTGACACCCAGGCACTGGGAACCTAGACTCCAATAAGACTTCCCAGTCCCATCTGCACAGCAGGATATTTCATTTAAAGGGGGTTTTTGGCTTTGAAAAGGAAAGAAAATGAAGCTGTGGATCTACTACAACCTTACCCTTTTACAGAGGCCCAGAGACGTTGAGTGCTTTACCCAACGTCACACAGATAGTACGTCAAAACGGCACAAAGTTTCAGCCCAAGTTTCCAGGGTGTTGAACACCATTCAATGCCGTTCACCATTACTTACATTTTGAAGTAAGTTCTCTGTACTCACATGATCTAATTTTAATGGTGAAAACCCCATTGGCATCCAGGTGACCTCTAGAAAAAGAGGTGAGTGCAGACCTTACCGTAACTCCTTCCCCTTCTCTTGTCTTCTCTACCCTTCTCACATCTCAAGGAAATACCTCCCTGCCAAGCAATGACTTCATCACTCTCCTTCTCGCTAATTTGAATACTCTTGTGGGAGAGCCAAACAAAAAATGAAAATGATGAATGACTCCTTGTGCAACGCAGAAAAAATGTGGTGTTTGGGATCTCGACGTGATGGAATACCCCTCATGCAGAAACAGAACATGCTTCTGTCCAAAACAAAGATGCAGAAACGAGAGTATTTCAGAGCTCCAAGGGCGTCTGGCCAAATGGTAAGTGTGCAGAAGACTTTAAAGGGCCAGATGAAAGCAAATCAACCCTCACCTCCAGAACAGGTAAGTGTTTTATTTGAAAGAAAAACAGAAGTTTTTCTAAGTTTTTCACAAAGCCAAGTCAGGGGAGAAACGGTAGAAGGGGAGAGGGATGCTAAAAAGGGGAAAAGAAAAATATCTGCTTGATTATCCAACGCTTTCACCGATTTTTACCAAGATGAGTTTTTTAACCCAGAGCTCAGCCTTCATCTTCTCATCACATACACACAGGTAAGCGGTCACACTGCAATTATCATGAACACTAAATTCTAATGATATTTAAAATCTTTTCCACACAGGAGTTAATGTTAATTCATAGACTGAATTTTGTGGGTTTTCTGTGTTTAGAGAGGTTTTTAAATTAATCACATATTTGAGGTATAAAACGATGTAAAATTAAGGTGCACATGTTAATTCACCACATTTATATTCTGTAATGTCCTTGCCACTGCAGCAATAATTAGCAGTTCAATCATGTGACCTAATTATCATTTCTTTTTAGTGGCTGGAATAATTAGATTCTGGTCTCTTGCAAGTCTGATGATTATAATGCAATATTGTTGTCTACATCCACTGTACTGCACATAAGATCTCTACTCAGTGCAAATCTGTATCCTTAAGAAACAAACCCCCATCCTCCAGCTCCTGATAACCACCTCTTTACTGTGTTTATGAGTCTGGCTTTTTTTAAGATTCCACACACAAGCGATATCAGACGGTACTTGTCTTCCCTCTGTCTGACTGCCCTCACTTGGCATAATGTCCTCAAGGTGTAGCCATACTGCTCTATAATCAAGGTTTTAAAATGCTATTTTCTTGTCATACATTTCTTGCTGCATTAGAACCTCGGATCATATCCTCAATCTTCATTTTTGCTATTTCCAGAGAGGTGGCCATCAGCCGTCTCCATATGAGAAAAGCGCTCATCTTAGTTGACAGGCAGAGAGGAGTTTTAAACCAGCACTTGCTGGCTGACCTGTTCCATGTCAGAAGCTGTCCCACAGGCTGTTTATGCTTCCCTTTGACCTCTGAGACATGACTGGCTCTCCTGAATGGGCATCAGTACCATTTAGCCATTTTTTTTACAATGAGAAGTCATGAAATTTGCCCCAGGCCAGTAGCCAGTGAAACTCCACTGCCTGTTCTGCCATCAGTATCCCATGCTGGCCCAGGGTACAAGCTCACTCTGGATGCCCCAACATCATCTAAATGGCCCTGTTGCTAACAAATAACTCCTTTGCACTTTACAACGATAGCAGAAAACATCCCACGCATCAGAAGACTCAACTCCCTTCTAAACTACAGTCAAAACTCTTGGTTTTCTACCTAAGGTAAATCTGGACTGAGATTTTTAAGGGACCTCCATACGGTTCTCCATAGTGGCTGTACCAATTTATGTTCCAACCAACCTTGTCTCCACACCCTCTACAGCATTTACTGTTTCTGGATTTTTGGAGGAGGGCCATTCTGGCTGGAGGGAGGTGATATTACATTGGAGTTTGCTTTTTTTAAAGAAATAAATTTATTTATTTTTAATTGGGGGATAATCGATTTACAATATAGTATTGGTTTCTCCCATACACCAACATATTGTTAGCCGGCTGTACCCCAATACAAAGCAAATAGTTTATAAGGATAAAAAAAAATCTGGACTGAGATTAAAAAAAGAAAACTTTTGTCACATTTATTGCCTTTTCCAGCCCCAAACCTTGCTTTACCTTGTGCCATCTTCTGTGGTCCTTTATTAGTGTTTAAATATAACCAATAAGAGACATTCATACTAAATCAAAGACATTATAAAATCAAGCAATTCTGCAGAGTAACACATATCTGAGATGTTTGAGGAAAATCAAGAGAATGAAACAGTATCAAATCCATGCATTATGATTGACACAACAGGTCTGGAGGAAGATACAGATAATACACAAGGCAAACCCATGGGACTAATAAATACCTTCAGACTGTTGAAGTTTTGGCTCTTTTGAATTGACTATCATTTTCATATGTCACAAGAGTCAATTAAGTCAAATAATCGTAAGGATTAAGATTTAAATAAAGAGAAAGTTCGATTTAAAAATGAGAGCGTGAACTGGCTATACATGTTGTAAGGGAACCATAAAGAATCAACTATGTTTTCTCATCTTTCCAGAAAAGCTGAACTCAAACAACACATTTTTTGCAAAACAGTAACCACTGAGGAGCCATTGTGCTTCTGGTACAATGAGAAAAAATTGTCAAAATCTTCAATAAAAACTCCACCCCAAGGAAACACACATCAAGAACTCAAGTCAAGCTGACAATGATTTGCTTCACTGATGCGCACAGCACCGCCACCGGAAGAATGCATTGGTCAAAAAAGGAATCATATCTAAAATTTAAGGAATAATGAGAATTCAACAACATGAGCTATGCACTAAGAGCTTAGCAGACATTTTACATACACCCTCACCCTATGCTGGAGCTGAATGGGGGCTCCTGGAAGGAAAGTCCCACATCTACTGTATTCCCCACTGGGTCTCTGAGCCTAGTGTGGAGTCCTGCACACAGCTGGTGCTGAAGAAAATTAGCTGAGGGATTGAACTGGGAAAGAAAAGAGAAGTTAAAGAACTGAGACTATTACCAGCTACTTCACATAGACAAGGAAATGGAAGCTTGAAAGGTTACTGATTTGCCTGAGGTTACTCATGCGGAAAATGGTGGACCTGCAATTCCAACCCAGGACAGCAATATTCCACATTAAGCTCTAAGCCCCTAGGTCAACCAAGATATTCGATCCTCAGTCATGGGAAATGAGTGAGCACAGGAACCTAGGCAGTTTCTGGAAATACACAGGGTCTGTGCTGCGCTGCGCTGTGCTTCAGTCCAACTGTCTGTGACCCTGTGGACTGCAAACAGCCAGGCTCCTCTGTCCATGGGGATTCTCCAGGCAAGAACACTGGAGTAGGTTGCTATGCCCTCCTCCGGGGGAATCTTCCCAACCCAGGGATCGAATCCTGATCTCCCACATTGCAGGTGGATTCTTAATCCATCTGAACCACCAAGGGAAGCTCACCATAGGATCTAGGTTTACCAAAAAGTCTGGTATACCCTCGAAAGATTAAGACTGCCACCCACCACTGAGAACATGCAAAAGACTGTGCTTTGAGTTTGGAGGAGGGTCCAGGGAAAGAGCTTCCAAACACCGCAGACTGTCCCTGAAGTGTTTCATCACTCAACAAGGTATCGGCTTGATGGTCACTTTCAGTCTCGCTTTTCTATACAGTAAAATGTGGGGACCTTTCAGGTTGTTAAACGTTGTTCAACATGGAGAGAGAGAGGCAGAAAGAAGGTCCAGTTCTAGTGAAAATGCTATCTAAATAGAACACGCTGTCATCATCACAGAATGGCAAGCATCATAAGTTTGCCCTACTGAAAAAAATAAAATCAGTTAAAAAATGTAAACTAAACATCCCAAAACACTAACAATTAATATGGAAACATTTCTGGAAAACAATAGATCATTTTATCATTTGATTCCAGGAGTTTCGCATGTGAAAGGCTAACTTATTCAGGTGTTGAGTTGAGACCAAGAAAACAAAAGCATTTGATAGAGAACTGGCTAGAATAACTCTTCAGTCATGACCAGCGGAGTCAAAGGCTGGAATGTGTGAACCTTAATTTAGAAGTAAACATTAAAATGAAGGTCTCTTTAAATTCTCCAATAATTTTCACTTTAAAAGTACCAAGTTGGCCCATAAAAAAGCTCACGCTAATTTATTTCAAAGCAATCAACTTCTTAAAAACCCTTTATTTCACAATTAGGCTAACATCACATTAATTTGGGACACTTACCAACGTATTTATCCCTTGCTCATTACCTATGTGCGCATTAAGAGTACACCGATAACACAATACAGGCATTAATATGTAAAACATCAACAAAAGCCATCTGGAAAGCTAATGAATAATCAAGGGATTTCAAATTAAACTACAGAATTTTCCCTTAGAATCTTTAGGACAACACTGTCAAGTTCAATCTATTCATTTCGCCTCCAGAATCAATTTTTCAAACTTTATGACAGGTCTAATCGCTTCCACCTGTGTCTCTAGCTTGACTCTTGACTGGCATGCTACCAGCCAGGGTGGAAATGTAGACAAAGACCCCTATTAGGATCCGGCTGTTTCTCTACTGTGAGGTCACTCAGCCATTAAATTAGTTCCAGCCCAGTTTCTGTCCTCTCAGGCCTCCACTTGTGAGGAGGAGGGTGCGCAGTAGAGTGAGTTAGGGGAGCAGAGTCAGAAGAGAAGAAAAGCGGAAAGAGATGTTAGGGGCTGACTAGACACGTATGCGAAGGGCGGAAGGAGATGTGAGGGGTTGACAAGACACGTATGTGAAAGATGCAAGGAGATGTTAGGGCTGACTGGACACGTCTGTGAAGGGCGGAGGAGATGTTAGGGGTTGACAAGACACGTATGTGAAAAATGCAAGGAGATGTTAGGGCTGACTGGACCACGTCTGTGAAGGGTGGAGGAAATGTCACGAGGCTGACTCGACACGTATGCGGAAGGCGGAAGGAGATGGTAGGGCTGATGGGACACGTATGCGGAAGGCGGAAGGAGATGCTAGGGCTGATGGGACACGTATGCGGAAGGCGGAAGGAGATATTAGGGGTTGTGGGCCACGTATGCAGAGAGGTGAAAACCTGGGACTGGCCCCAGACTGTGACACAAAAAACAGTATCTTTCTTAAACGATGCTGGCTCTTCTCCCCTGTGCGATTTCCCCCAAATACGTTGTAGCGACTTGAGGTTTTTCCTTGTCTTTCCCTCCGCTTGGAGAAAGTCCACCGTCTCCCATACAAGGTTTCCTCAAAGGACGCTGAAGCTAGTTCACAGAACCATTTCGGCCCTCTAAACGCCTTGGAGGTTACTGAGAGCCAGGAAGGTGGGTAGAGTATAGGATTCTGACTCCAGGATCACTCCATTCAGAGGAGCTGGGGTGCTGCTGATGCCCAGATTGCAGAACCGAGGTGAGCAAGGGCCAAGAAGGTGAGAATGCCAAGGTCACAGAGCTAGCTGGTGATGAAACCTTCAGGTCCAGTGTTTCTCTCTACTAGACAGTGAGCTTTACGCGTGATACAGAAACTGCTCCAAAAACTTCACTGATCAGTCTGCTCCTCACCCAGAGCAATGTTATGTGCTGTGACCACTTCTCTCTGTCTGCCCAAACTCCCAGGCTCAGACCAAGAAGAGGTGCACAGACGTGTGTGCATGAACTGAGTGTGCCCTGGGAACCACTTCCTCCAGGGCCCTGTGAGGTTAGGGCAGTACACTCCCCGCTTTCTCTCCCCAGTGCCTAACACAGGGCCTAGCATACAGCAAGCACTCCATAAATGCTTACTCCACGTAGGATGAAGGCAAACTTAAGCGTGAAAAATCAAAGGACTTCAACAATGGTAAGAAAATAAACCTACTTATCCATGGGCGGAGGAGCCTGGTGGGCTGCAGTCCATGGGGTCGCAAAGAGTCGGACACGACTGAGCGACTTCACTTTCACTTTTACTTTCATGCATTGGAGAAGGAAATGGCAACCCACTCCAGTATTCTTGCCTGGAGAATCCCAGGGACAGAGGAGCCTAATGGGCTGCCGTCTATGGGGTCGCACAGAGTCGGACACTACTGAAGCGACTTAGCAGCAGCAGCAGCAGCAGCAACAACAAAGAAATCTAAATTATTCTTTACAAATTAAAAAAAAACTGTCCATGTGTGGCCAGTTCATCCAGGATATATACAAGGATGCAAAGAGAATCAGTATGAATGAGTTCATCTGTCTCACCACACACTGGCTTCACACCTAAGTTGTTTCAATCTCTGATCAGTGAACTATGGGTCAAATAAAAGACAACCGCACAATTACCATAATGGCTCAGTTACCCTAAGCCGGTGCTCCAAGGTCTAGTTTTCCCCTTCCTGCCTTCCCTAGGGCTGATGGTCAATCAATGCTTATCACGAGATTCCACTAAATGTGCAGCGCTCTGGACCAAACCAGGTCAGAGTCAGCACCTGGAGGCACTTGTCCAGCAGTGAGGAGGGCTGAGCACTGGCCGATCCACACCCCCTTGTCTGGGACCCCACCACCAGCAGCAGCTCACATCTTCAAACGGCGTCCCAGGTCTGCAGCCACAGGACTGACCACGGAACACAGTGAAGGTTCCCTGGTCCAGACGCAGGACTAAACCCATGGCCCTGGTGGGACTCTTCCCAACCAGCTGAGCTAACTGGTCACAAGAAAAGCTCCCAGAAAATAACTCAGGGGGAAAAAAAAGATTGTCTAAGTGAACCGAAGTCAGAATTTACCCTGTGTTATCCTGACCATCAGGTAGAAAATGCATTTCGTGGTTAGATCAGATCAGATCAGATCAGTCGCTCAGTCGTGTCCAACTCTTTGCGACCCCATGAATCGCAGCACGCCAGGCCTCCCTGTCCAACATCAACTCCCAGAGTTCACCGAGACTCACGTCCATCGAGTCAGTGATGCCATCCAGCCATCTCATCCTCTGTCATCCCCTTCTCCTCTTGCCCCCAATCCCTCCCAGCATCAGAGTCTTTTCCAGTGAGTCAACTCTTTGCATGAGGTGGCCAAAGTACTGGAGTTTCAGCTTTAGCATCATTTCTTCCAAAGAAATCCCAGGGCCGATCTCCTTCAGAATGGACTGGTTGGATCTCCTTGCAGTCCAAGGGACTCTCAAGAATCTTCTCCAACACCACAGTTCAAAAGCATCAAATATATGTTAACCAAAAAAAAAAAAAAAAAAAGCCTGGGGTAGGGGATTCAGGGTGAAATTAACCTCTTCCAACCAGACTTGGTTGGGTGGCTTGCCATGTCAGACTATCCGGGAAACAGCGCTCACTCTTGTGGTTTTTGCTCTTTATTACTGGAGGGTGAGTCCTCAGGGCCATCAAACACCTTGACGTTATCAGCAAGCCACTCCCGCCTTTCCCTCTGCTGCTCCTTGTCCTCAGAGCTCCTTCCCTTCTACAGAACCATTGGCCAAGCTTTAACTGGGGCAGGAGGTGATGGTGGTGGTGGTTCATGGCTTCAAGACCAGCCTGCTCCCCTGACAGGAGATGAAATGAAAGCTTCCAGTGCTACCTCAGTGTCACAGCAGCTTAAGCTGGGCTTGTGGTCAAAGAAGCACACATAACCTCCAATAATCTGTCCAAAGAAAAAGGTCCAAATCCTCCTGGATTTATAACAACATAAGAAAGTTACCTCTAACGACACTGAATAAGCAGCGAAATAAAACCAGAGTTACCTGAAAATAACTGTTTCCAACTATGATTTTAACTTTTGCAAGCAATGGGGCCATCATGATGTATTATACTTCTTAAAGGCCTTCTGCTAATTTTTTAGCAGCCTGACAAACAGAAAGTACAAACGGAAGTTAGAAAGACTTCTAACTGCCCTCTAATATCTGCCCTCCTCTCCTCCTGGTTAACAGAAACCTAATTTTCAGTAGATGCATCGATGCCAAGTACAAAGATGGCATTTATTTCCTCGTCATCCTTGGAGGTAACTATGGTCATGTTCTAGCCCTGGGAGATGAACAAACACACCATGAGCAACTTCTGAAAGAGCCCATATGTGGACCGCCCCAACTTACACTCTCCTTTGCTCACCAGGTAAAATGAGAGAGAATATAAAAGCTTGGGTTACCTCTTGGCACCCACCCTAGGAAGGTACCCACAAGCCCTCTTGGTAACACACTGCCCACTGCCCAAACCCAGCAACCATAATCTCCATGTTTCAAGATTGCCCCGATACAAAATACTCTTCACTATTGTCCACAAAAATGGTCTGGAAGTGCCAGTGTTTTTCTATCTGAATTTCACCCAAATATTTTTTGTTAAATATTGTCTGATTTTTTATTTGGCAGATATGATTAGAATGGGTCACCTTTTCGATATAATAGTGTACACTAGAGTAGCAAAAGATTATCACAGAGTTTGTACAAGCAAGTAATAATCGCTCCATACAAATACAGGGTTTTCTGTCTCTATGGGAACACCAAGGATTGGGGAGTGGAGGCAGGAGACGATGGCAACACTGAAAGAAAAAAAACAATACAAAACAACTCGGGAGACAAGACCTATTCATTGCCATTGCTCATATTCCCCTTTCGACTTTGTCTCCTCACTGCTAGGTCCCCTATAGTAATGCTGTTTCTACATCCTGTACATACACTAAAACTGCCGTTTCCATGACTGAGCATGAGAGTCACGAAATCCTAAAATTATCTCATCACCTTATATCAACATACTAGCAAATTCCAGAAATCATTGTTCAGAAGAAAAGCCAAAATATTTCCATACGTTCCATATGCTGAATTACATATCTGCCTAATTATGCGGTTCCACAGGTGAAAGTGCCCAGAAACCATGAAGGGGGTGGGGGATTCTGCAGTCTTAACATTCCTCAAATTTTAGTCCCATGTTGAAGGAAGATGCTTTTCTTATTCATGCCCTCTATAACCCTACTTTTTAAACAACATAAAAGTATTAATTAATAGAGACTAATTTGGAGTTTAAAATGAACCTTTCATCTGTTTCCCATTGTTTAACCTTTAATCAAAGTCCATGAAACAGAAGAAATAAGAAGGAAAACTTGAAATAAGACTGAATTTCCAACATCCCAATGGGATTAGAGAGTGCTTTAAAATAGCAACATACCAAAACAGGTAAGTACAAAGCTCCTGTTTATTTCAACCGAACACAGCTTACATGTTCAAATTTGCTATGCTAATAACTCCCCAAACATCTTAAACTGGTTATAACATCTCAACACTGGTTACAACAGAGTAAAATGGCAACATGAACAATAGCGCCACCTGTCAAACACCTTTTTTTCATAATATTCTTTTTCCCAAAGACATGAACGGTCAGATTAAAGGAAGACAGACACAAGGCACAGAAGTCCCTCATTCTTTAAAACACAGATCTCTGACCCAAGAATTTTAATTTCTCTATCTACAGACGGGTGTATTGCTAGTGGTATATTAAAGAGTTATCGCTCTAATCTTCATGATTAAGTTATGAATAAGCTATTGCTTTAAGCATAGCATTAGGTTATTGCTCTAAATCTTCCTCCCTCTCCCTGAACACTGGTTGGAGAGAACCATCAAGATACCTGGGGTCCTCCAAGCAAATATAGAAACCAGCCTGGCCAGGACTTACCCGTCCAGAAGATTCATTGTAGTGGGCGTCACTTCGGCAAACAGAATGACTTTCCCAAGCTTCTTTGTCTTCAGGTTTTGTCGGTAAATCTCGAAGTCAAAGTTTTCTGATGAGCAGGATTCTGTGTCAGTCACCACGGGTATGGCGGATGGGGTGATTTCTATTTCAGATGTGTAGGATGAAATGAATTTCAGGGAGACTTTGCTGGATCTTATTACTCCTTCAGGATCCACATGTTTCCCCAGCCACTGCACAAGAGGACCCCGGATTTCCTGTGCCATAAAGAAATAAGTGGGAAGGTCATAATTTGGTATTACATTAGATGATGGTAGCTTTCCCTTAAAATGCCACTTTGGTAAGAGAAGTACTTCCTAATTCATGACCAATAAAAGCTAGGTTAACATATTCTGAAAGTAAAAACTATCATACAATAGACAATGACTACACTAAGTATGGACTTCCAGGTGGCTCAGTGGGAAAGAATCCGCCTGCCAGTGCAAGAGATTTGGGTTCAATCAATCCCTGGGTGAGGAAGATCCCCTGGAGAAGGAAATGCCAACCCACTCCAGTATTCTTGCCTGGAGAATTCCATGGACAGAGGAGCCTGGTGGGCTACAGTCCTTGGGGTCACAAAAGAATCAGACATGACTGAGCAACTAAACAACAACACTAAGTATACCTATATTATAAAAATATGAACTGGTTCAGAAAGCAAGATCCAGGGAAATAGGCACATTTCTATCCTACACTAGATCCTAAATTCTCAAAACTCCTTCCTTTCCAGTTCTAGAGTTCATGAGTGATCCTCTAGGCCTCTATGGAGGCCTCAGTTTTCATTCCAATCCCAAAGAAAGGCAATGCCAAAGAATGCTCAAACTACCGCACAATTGCACTTATCTCACATGTTAGTAAAGTAATGCTCAAAATTCTCCAAGCCAGGCTTCAGCAATACGTGAACCGTGAACTTCCTGATGTTCAAGCTGATTTTAGAAAAGGCAGAGGAACCAGAGATCAAATTGCCAACATCCGCTGGATCATGGAAAAAGCAAGAGAGTTCCAGAAAAACATCGATTTCTGCTTTATTGACCATGCCAAAGCCTTTGACTGTGTGGATCACAATCAACTGTGGAAAATTCTTCAAGAGATGGGGATACCAGACCACCTGACCTGCCTCTTGAGAAATCTGTATGCAAGTCAGGAAGCAACAGTTAGAACTGGACATGAAACAACAGACTGGTTCCAAATAGGAAAAGGAGTATGTCAGGGCTGTATATTGTTACCCTGCTTATTTAACTTATATGCAGAGTACATCATGACAAATGCTGGGCTGGAAGAAGCACAAGCTGGAATCAAGATTGCTGGGAGAAATCTCAATAACCTCAGATATGCAGATGACACCACCCTTATGGCAGAAAGTGAAGAGGAACTCAAAAGCCTCTTGATGAAAGTGAAAGTGGAGAGTGAAAAAGTTGGCTTAAAGCTCAACATTCAGAAAACGAAGATCATGGCATCCGGTCCCATCACTTCATGGGAAATAGATGGAGGAACAGTGGAAACAGTGTCAGACTTTATTTTTGGGGGCTCCAAAATCACTGCAGATGGTGACTGCAGCCATGAAATTAAAAGACACTTACTCCTTGGAAGGAAAGTTATGACCAACCTAGATAGCATATTCAAGGGCAGAGACATTACTTTGCCAACAAACGTTCGTCTAGTCAAGTTTTTCCTGTATGGATATGAGAGTTGGACTGTGAAGAAGGCTGAGCGCCGAAGAATTGATGCTTTTGAACTGTGGTGTTGGAGAAGACTCTTGAGAGTCCCTTGGACTGCAAGGAGATCCAACCAGTCCATTCTGAAGGAGATCAGCCCTGGGATTTCTTTGGAAGGAATGATGCTAAAGCTGAAACTCCAGTACTTTGGCCACCTCATGCAAAGAGTTGACTCATTGGAAAAGTCTCTGATGCTGGGAGGGATTGGGGGCAGGAGGAGAAGGGGACGACAGAGGATGAGATGGCTGGATGGCATCGCTGACTCGATGGACGTGAGTCTGAGTGAACTCTGGGAGTTGGTGATAGACAGGGAGGCCTGGCGTGCTGCGATTCATGGAGTCGCAAAGAGTCGGACACAACTGAGCGACTGAACTGAACTTAGGCCTCTATGCATTTTACAGAAAGTTTTTAACCTTATACTTCCACCCCTCAAAGAAATTCATTATCTGGGAAAATAAAGCCTAGGTGAAAAGTCACAGGAGACAAAGTACTAAGATACTAGAGCATTCCCTCTCGGCCTCTGCACGACCTCCACCTCGTCTCGTAGACAAGCTGACCACCACCAGCCACTGACAGGTCACTAACAGTGAAAGGAATGGGGTACCCAAGATGCTTTCGCTTTACTCCAAATGCAGTCCATGGAGGGGAAGACAGAAGTCCAGTACTTACAACCTAACCTAGTACCGAACTCTCTATCCTACCTCCCAAGAAGCTGCAACTTCCTCTTGGACCCTGGGAGACCTGGGGCCTCCCCCTGGGGTGGAGCATCAGGGGATTCAGGTGGGGAAGTCAGCATCCCAAGGGGCTAGCACAAAACATATTAAAATCTGCTACAGGAAGTGCTGATCTGAACTCCTGGGCCCTCTTCACACAAATGCCAGGCACTTCCTAAGAGGAGGCCTTCTGTTAGCACCCGGGGTCTGTCCCAGAGCTCTGCATGCCTAAGAGAAACACCTTCAAAGATGAAATTTCATTTAACTAAATTCACTTGATGAACCTTTAAAACTCAGTTCCCCTTTGCAGAAAACACAGAGGCTAGAGGAAGAAGTTAAATGGCTTCAGAAGGAAGTGATCAGAAGAAATCCAGAGGGCGAGACATTTTATAGCACAAGAATCTTCAAGTGTGTGTGTGTGAAAACAAATCTGAATTTGCTTGAACACATTCAACAGCTGGATGTTATAAGGGCACCGCACAAGCTAAAGATACATCAGTGGATAGGTTAAATCACGCGCACACAGAGAGAGAGAGAGATGTAAAGTAATCTGAAAAATAAACACTTCTTAACTAACTTGGTTTTCATTAATTCAAGCAGGGAGGTAAACAGTTACTCAACAGGTGTAGGTAATGTGATTCCTCTCTATTCAAAGTCAATGAAAGTCAAACCAAAAAGAAACAGCCAGCACCAGGTAGAACTTTCAGAACAGGAAGAAAGCAGGGAACCACTTCTGGAGCAAATTATCCAATTGGCCATCTACGCATCATTCATCTAATAAACTGTTTTTGAAAGCAACACATAGAGACGTACAAATATGCAAAAGAAATTAAAATTTGAGTAGGCAAGGTACAGGAGGTTTTTATTTTTAATCTTATACTTCTTTCATATAATCTTTCAGGACTTAATCAGGGCAAAGTAAGTTACTCAGAAAAAAAGAGAATCTAAAAAGATACAAAATGAGGTGAGGAACCTCTTAAGAAACATACCTATATACCATCTATAATTCTCCTAAATTTTTATATTCACTATAGTCAAATGCAACTTGTAGCCATCGAGTAAAACTAAGTACACAAGGGTAGTATTTAGGCTCCCCCCCTCCCCCGCCCCTATTGTCCCTGGACAAGAGATACAATTCTGGCCACAAGAAATATCAAAGTTACTACCTGTTTGAAGAAATTCCACCTGCTATATGCTATAAAAGGACATATGTTACAATGATGACTTAAGAGCTGCAGAAGTAGCTGCTAACACATATAAGGAAAAGGAATTAATTAACGAATCTTGGCTTAACTCTACCAATGACCACTAAGAGAGAATAGAAATGCTATTGAAGAAAAAAGTTTGGATCATATATATCAAGGCAAATGGTCAGACATGAGTAGTAGTAACAATCCTCTACCCCTCAAATCTACCTGAATCTTTAAACACAAACTACCAGAGAGCGCAAAAATGTCACCACTTTCAGGAAGACTGACCCACAGCCTGTCTAGGTTAGGACTATCCTTCATAAACTTAATGACTTTATAGCACTTTTCAAACTGTAATTCCATAGTTTGTACAACTATTTACTCAATGTCCCACTGTTTTGCTAGAATAGAACATAAGCTCCATAAAGACAACAAATGTGTGTTTCTGTCTTGCTCCCAACTGTATCCATGGCACCTGGTACCAAGTGGATATTGCATGCTTAATAAGCATTCATTGTATAAATGCACATTAAATTCCATACCAAAATAAAGTCCCACAAGTAATAGACATAAATAGGTATATCCAAGAGGGAAAACCCAGAAAAGGCAATGATAAGAGATAGCCTTGAAATGAATATAATATGCATCAAAAAGAAATGTGAAATTGTTAAATTAGTTCTGTTGAAAATAAAACAACTGCTATCAAATTCCACCCCAATGAAATTCATAAAAACCTTCTAATTAATGTTATTTTTTTAACATTTGAACTTCAAGAATTTAGTATTTACTTTTCTCTAAGATTTCAGGCTAATTAAATACAATTTAAGTGGAACCAAAAACAACGTTTTATAGTCACATAAATGCTGGCCCCTTTGAATTCACCACAGCACTAGGAAAACACTAGCTATTCTCAAGGAAGGTGAATGTGCCTGTTTCCTACTGGGACATGTCGCACACAATATGAAAACCCCAAGGAATCCCCCCCAAAAAGTACTAGAACTAGTAACTTGGTTTTCAGCAAGGTTGCAAAATACAAGGTCAATATAAAAACTGGGTTTATTTCTAGCCATGAATATCTGAAGCCTAAATTTTATTTAAACATCATTTTCAATGGCATCAATAGATGTGAAACATTTAGGAATAAATTAAAATATGTGCCAGACCTGTACACTGCAAACTATGAAACACTGAAAACTTAAAGAAGTCCTAAATAACTGAAGAGATATACTATGTTCATGGATTAGAACATTCAATATTATTAAGATATCAATGCTTCTCCAATTTGATCTACAGATTTGATGCAATTCCCATCAAAGTCTTAACAAGCTTTCTTTTGTAGACATTGATAAGCTATTTCTAAAACTTAAACAGAAAAAGAATAGGCCTAGAATGATCAAAACAATTTGGGGAAGAAAAAAGAAGATTTCCATTATCTGACTTCAAGACATTATAAAGCTACAGTAATCAAGACAGTATGGTATTGGCTTGGTGGTGGTAGTGGTGGTTTAGTCACTAAGTCATGTCCAACTCTTGTGACCCCATGGACCATATCGGGCTCTTCTATCCATGAGATTTGCCAGGCAAGAACACTGGAATGGGTTGCCATTTCCTTCCCCAGGGAGAATTCCCGACCAGGGATCATAGGTGGCTTCTTTACCACTGAATCACCAGGGAACCCCACTGTATTGGCTTACAGATAGACTGCTGCTGCTAAGTCACTTCAGTCGTGTCCAACTTTGTGCGACCCCACAGACGGCAGCCCACCAGCGTCCCCCGTCCCTGGGATTCTCCAGGCAAGAACACTGGAGTGGGTTGCTATTTCCTTCTCCAATGCATGAAAGTGAAAAGTGAAAGTGAAGTCACTCAGTCGTGTCCGACTCTCAGCGACCCCATGGACTGCAGCCTTCCGGGGTCCTCCATCCATGGGATTTTCCAGGCAAGAGTGCTGGAGTGGGGTGCCATTGCCTTCTCCGTACAGATAGACATACATTACTAAAAACAGAATAAAGTCCAGAAATAGGGCCACACACGTATGTTCAATTGATTTTCAACAAGGTAATTCACCTGAAAAAGAATCATCTTTTCAATACATGGTACTAAAACAAGGGAACATATGCAAAAAAAAAAAAAAAAACCACCAAAATTTAATCCTTACAGGTATACTAAAATTAACTTGAAATGAATCATAGACCTATATGTAAGCTATATATATATATATACACACACACACATATATATACATATATATATATATATATAACCTATATGTAAATAAATGTAATGCTATAAAACGAATAAAATAGAGGAGGAAATTTTCTGATCTTAGAATCAGATCAGATCAGATCAGTCGCTCAGTCGTGTCTGACTCTTTGCGACCCCATGAATCACAGCACGACAGGCCTCCCTGTCCATCACCAACTCCTGGAGTTCACTCAGACTCACGTCCATCGAGTCAGCGATGCCATCCAGCCATCTCATCCTCTGTCGTCCCCTTCTCCTCCTGCCCCCAATCCCTCCCAGCATCAGAGACTTTTCCAATGAGTCAACTCTTTGCATGAGGTGGCCAAAGTACTGGAGTTTCAGCTTTAGCATCATTCCTTCCAAAGAAATCCCAGGGCTGATCTCCTTCAGAATGGACTGGTTGGATCTCCTTGCAGTCCAAGGGACTCTCAAGAGTCTTCTCCAACACCACAGTTCAAAAGCATCAATTCTTCGGCGCTCAGCCTTCTTCACAGTCCAACTCTCACATCCATACATGACCACAGGAAAAACCATAGCCTTGACTAGACGAACGTTTGTTGGCAAAGTAATGTCTCTGCCCTTGAATATGCTATCTAGGTTGGTCATAACTTTCCTTCCAAGGAGTAAGCATCTTTTAATTTCATGGCTGCAGTCACCATCTGTAGTGATTTTGGAGCCCAGAAAAATAAAGTCTGACACTGTTTCCACTGTTTCTCCATCTATTTCCCATGAAATGGTGGGACCGGAAGCCATGATCTTCGTTTTCTGAATGTTGAGCTTTAAGCCAACTTTTTCACTCTCCACTTTCACTTTCATCAAGAGGCTTTTGAGTTCCTCTTCACTTTCTGCCATAAGGGTGGTGTCATCTGCATATCTGAGGTTATTGAGATTTCTCCTGGCAATCTTGATTCCAGCTTGTGTTTCTTCCAGTCCAGCGTTTCTCATGATGTACTCTGCATATAAGTTAAATAAACAGGGTGACAATATACAGCCCTGACATACTCCTTTTCCTATTTGGAACCAGTCTGTTGTTCCATGTCCAGTTCTAACTGTTGCTTCCTGACCTGTATACAGATTTCTCAAGAGGCAGGTCAGGTGGTCTGGTATTCCCATCTCTTGAAGAATTTTCCACAGTTGATTGTGATCCACACAGTCAAAGGCTTTGGCATGGTCAATAAAGCAGAAATCGATGTTTTTCTGGAACTCTCTTGCTTTTTCTATAATCCAGCGGATGTTGGCAATTTGATCTCTGGTTCCTCTGCCTTTTCTGAAACCAGCTTGATATTAATAAATCTTTTCTATGAAAGAAAGGAGTATGAACTCCCAAAGAAAAAAAGAACTAGACTTTATAAAAATTAAGAACCCTAAGAACTGCTGCCATTCAAGGATTAATGTTAAGAAAAATGAGAAGACAATAAACTGAGAGTAACTATTCTTAATACACATATCTGACAAAGGACTTGTATCCAGAATGCAAAACAACAACAACAACAACAAAAAGAAACACTTAAAAAAATGATTTTATTTATTTTTGGCTGTGTCGAGTGGGGGCTACTCTAGTTGCGCTGCTCAGCCCCTCACTGTGGCGGCTTCTCTGCTGGAGCACGGGCTCTGGGGCATGTGGGCTCAGCAGCTGCGGCTCCCAGGCTCTAGAGCACAGGCGTAGTCCTAGAGGCGCATGGGAGTACCTGCTCCTCGGCATGTGGCATCTTCCCAGATCAGGGATCAAACCTGTGTCTCCTGCATTGGCATGTAGATTCTTTATCACTGAGACACCAGGAAAGCCCTCCAAAAGCACTCTTAAACATAATTAGAAGAAAACAATTCAACTTAGAACAGCAGCAAAAAGATTTGAAAAGACATTACCCAAAAGAAAATATCAGACAGCCAAAAAGCACATTAAAAGTGCTTGGCATTGTTTATCACCAGGGAAATACAAAGTAAAACCATGGGATACCTCTACACACCCATTAGAATGGTTAAATTTCTTAGTTCTGACAGTATCTAGTGTTGGCAAAGATGTGAAGTAACTGAAACTCTCATACATTACTGGGAAAATAAAATGGTACAACAATTTTGGAATGCAATTTGGCAGTTTATCAAATTAAACATACACATGCCATACGATCCAGAAATTCGATTCCTAGGAAATTAACCAAGAGAAATGAAAACACACATCAACGCAAAGACCTGTATGTGAATGGCCATAGAACCTTTACTCATAATAGCAAGAAAAAAAATGCAAACAACCCAATGTCCACTAACAGGAAAACAGATAAATAAGTCACAGCAGATCCATACATTGGAACACTACTCAGCAATAATGACCTACTCAGACAGGCAACAAAATGGATGAATCTCAAAAACATAAGTCTGATTAAAATTAAAATTAAAAAAGACAAAAGAGTATGTATTGTGTGATTCAACTTATGTGAAGTACTGGAAAGGACCAATCTAATTGATAATGATAGAAAGCAGATGAGTGATTGCCCAAGGATGAGCATGGGGATGGGAGAGTAGACGAGAACCGAATGAGAAACAGAACAAGAGAATTTTGTGGGATTCTGGAAATGTTCATCTTCAATGACAGTTACTCCAGCATGTATGTATATCAAATCCTACACACAAGTAAGTACATTTCCTTGAATATCGGCCACACCCAGCAACATCCTTAGGCAACACTAAACAGCAACTAAAATCCACAAGACTCTGTATCCATTAATGTCCAAAAAGAACACCATTGTCTCTAGTTCTGACGAAATAAATGCTTAAATTCACATTTAGTGAAAATACACGTAAGTGACTATTCCATAGTTAACATATTGTAACATCTGATACATGGGGTACAACTAAGATCAGAGATGTCCAGTATGCTATGTCCAGGTATGTTACAGCCATTCCACCCCCTCCCTTGTCTTATCTGCTAAATTTTATCCACCTAGCAAGACTCAGTGGGTGAAACAGCCATCCCTCTAACTCAGCATTGGATTCAAAATACTTATTACCATCTCTGCGTTCTGTGCTCCTTTTCCCAAGAAACACTAAATAATTGATCTTAACCTTTAAAGGTTTTCAATCTAGGAGACACATTTGCCCCACTGTAAATAATCAGATTAGTTGCGCTTCAGCCATAACATTGTAAGTTGCTAGGCAACATTATAAATTTATGAGTGGGTAAATCAGAAAAAATGAATCTACAAAGACACAGAATACAAGTTTTTTTAAAGGATGTTTCCATTCTCAAACATCAGAGTACACAGGAGTAGAAGAATTTATTTTTAAAAATTCTTACTACTGGTATTTTACAAACAAAATATTCCCAGACAATTTCACATTCACTCAGTGTCTTCACACAAGTGATGAAGGCACACAGCATAGAAGATTTTTACAATCAAAAGACGACACTCCTGGAAATTCCCTGGTGGTCCAGTGGTTAGGGCTTCGTGCTTCCACTGCAGGAGGCATGAACTCTATCCCTGGTCAGGGAACTAAGATCCCACAAGCCTCAAAGCATGGCAAAAAAAGACACTCTTGAAAAAGCAAGACTGTTTTTGGTCCTGATCTCATTTAAAGCAAGGATTGTTCATGTGGCAGCCTTCAGGGTAAACTTTTATTCTGACACCAGAACCAAGCAGAGCAAAGCCTCAGGCAGGGTCTGAGACGAGTGTGTTCCTCCTTAGGTGACTGGTCCCCCGTGAAGACCCTTCTGCTGTCTCAACTGCAACTGACCCACTGTAGTCTGATGGCAGTCGGATTCCTCCTTGGAAGGCACTGCTCTCCTGATTGGATGCCCAAGGCCCCCGCCTTCCTGCACCCCCAAATATGCTCAGTCACTGATCCAACACTGTCACCCCGAGAATAAATGGGCCTGCAGGGGCTTGTAGCTTCAGTGACTGGCTCATGAAAGCAGTCTGTCCCCACAAACATCCAGGTAACTCTCACCCACAGACACCCAAGGGCCAAAATGATCCAATACACGAAACATCTCTGAAAGAAATGGACACACTTTCCCACACGTGCTCCTGGCCCAGGAGCACAACCCTCATTATGTGGGGACACACTCTCCAGCTGGACTCTTGGCTGCCACCTCTTCTACTTCTAAGCATCTGGGATTGAGACCATCCACCTCAGCCCCAGCATGAAATCTGGAACCAAGCCAGCAAGATCTCCTGTGGGGCCCCTGATGATGCTTCTTTCCAGTTAGGTCCCCAAGTAATAATTCATCAGAGTGCTTCTGGCAATGCTGATTCTCAAATACAATGGGTCCAGTTTGGCAGTTCCTCAAAACGTTAAACAGTATCAACATATAAGCCAGCCATCTCCGAGTATATACTCAAAAGAGTGGGAAGCAGAAGCTTCCTCAAACACATACCTCAGCAACACCGATGTTCAGAGCAACGTTGTTCACGATGGTCAAAAGGTAGAAACAACGCACATCAGTCAAAAGATGGACAGATGGTTAAACAAAATGTGGTGTGTGTGCATATATACATAAAATACTCCACAGCATGCATGTGTGCATATATATATATATATATATATATATATATCCAGGGGTCTGTGATACATATATATGTAAATGCTCCAGTGTGTGTGTGTGTACATATATACATAAAATACTCCACTGCATGCATGTGTGCATATATATATATATATTCCAGTGTCTGTGATACATATATATGTAAATGCTCCAGTGTGTGTGTGTGTACATATATACATAAAATACTCCACTGCATGTATGCGTATATATAAATATTCCAGTGTGTGTATATATACACAAAATACATATATATAAATATTCTAGTGTGTGTATATATATATATATATATATATATAAATATTTCAGTGTGTGTGTGTGTATATATATAAAATAAAATACTTCAGTATGTGTATGTGTACATATATACATAAAATACTCCAGTGTGTGTGCATATATATACAGACACACTGGAATATATATATGCACACACACTGGAGTATTTTATGTATATATGTACACACGCACACACATATATATATTGGAGAAGGCGATGGCACCCCACTCCAGTACCCTTGCCTGGAAAATCCCATGGACGGAGGAGCCTGGTGGGCTGCAGTCCATGGGGCTGCTAAGAGTCAGACATGACTGAGCGACTTCACTTTCCCTTTTCACTTTCATGCATTGGAGAAGGAAATGGCAACCCACTCCAGTGTTCTTGCCTGGAGAATCCCAGGGACGAGGGAGCCTGGTGGGCTGCCATCTATGGGGTCGCACAGAGTCGGACACGACTGAAGCGACTAAGCAGCAGCAGCATATATATATAAAAAATACTCCTGTGTGTGTGTGTATACACACACACACACACACACACACATATATATATATAAAATACCCCAGTGCATGTACATGTATTATTCAAGCATAAAAAGAAATCAAGTTCTAATAGACACTATGGCATAAATGAACCTTGAAAATATTATGCTAAGTGAAAGAGGCCAGACAGAAAACGACAAATATTGTATGATTCCACTTTTGTGAAACATCTAGAAAAAGTAAATTCATAGAAACAGCAAGTAGAATAGAGGTTACCAGGAGCTGAGTGGAGAGAAAATGAGAAGTTATGATTAATGGGTATAGAGTTTCTGTTTGGGGTGATGAGAAAGTTTCCAGAATAGTAGAATGGTTGCAGTGTGAGAGTAATTAATGGCACTGAACAGTACAGCCGAAAATAGTTAAAATAACAAATTTGACGTTCAGTCGCTCAGTCGTGTCCAACTCTTTGCGACCCGATGGGCTGCAGCACGCCAGGCTTCCCTGTCCTTCACCAACTCCCAGAGTTTACCCAAACTCACATCCATTGAGTTGGTGGTGCCATCCAACCATCTCATCCTCTGTCATCTCCTTCTCCCGCCTTCAGTCTTTCCCAGCATCAGGGCCTTTTCAAATGAGTCAGCCCTTCGCATCAGGTGGCTAATGTATTAGAGTTTTGGCCTCAACATCAGTCCTTCCAATGAACACTCAGAACTGATCTCCTTTAGAATGGACTTGTTGGATCTCCTTGCAGTCCAAGGGACTCTCAGGAGTGTTCTCCAACACCACAGTTCAAAAACATCAGTTCTTCGGTGCTCAGCCTTCCTTATGGTCCTACTCTCACATTCATACATGACTACTGGAAAAAGCATAGCTTTTGACTATATGGACCTTTGTCGGCAAAGTAATGTCTCTGCTTTTTAATATGCTGTCTAGGTTGGTCATAACTTTCCTGCCAAGGAGTAAGCGTTTTTTAATTTCATGGCTGCAGTCACCATCTGCACTGATTTTGGATCCCAAATAAATAAAAGTCTGTCACTGTTCCCACTGTTTCCCCATTTATTTGCCATGAAACTTGACAATAAAGTTCACCAAAAAATTTTAAAAGAGAAGGGGATCAAGATCTCAAGCTGTATTCTCCCCAGAAGCTTCTGGTCTTCTCTGCAGCCAGGCCACTGCCTGCTGCCAAATTGCCCTGCATAAGATGAAGTGGAGAGGCAGCCATGTAGCTATGGGGTTGGTAGATGGGCGGAGCCCTGACAATGCTTTTCCCAGGGTTCCTCCTTGCCTTACCCATAAATCACCAAGGGAAGCCACTAGAGTGACTTCTCACAAGTCTTTTCCCGAGTAACTTTTCACCTAGGCAGACAAATGATTGGCAGTGTCTCTCGTGGAATGATTTTAGGTTGTCTCCATCAGGCACTAGGCTACATCCACCGTATGGAAGTGCTCACTCACTCCATGCAGAGCACTGGGGCTTTAGACAAGGATCCCAACCCTCACTAGCAATGCCACAGCACTATTATCACCATCTACGGAAGAAGAAATGGAACCTCAGATATTCCAAACCACAAAGTCAGTAAGTCACAGAGCTGGAATTTGAAACCACAAAACCAAATCTGGCTCCTAAATCATTGCTCTAATTTCTATCCCACCATCCTCAGTAAGAAGAGCTAACCCAAAATGAAGCAACATAGGAGAAGCCTGTTTACTATAATCAAAATATCGCAGAGAGTCAGACACGACTGAGCAACTGATCTGATCTGATCTGAAGGCATCACAAAGAAAGATATAAACTCAATATAATATGCAACTATGAAGTAGTGATAAAACAGATATGGTTTGGAGCTGAGGTGGGGTGGGAGGGAGAGTGGGTGGTGGGCAAGGATTAGAATGTTTGGTAAGAGAAACCTGAATCTGAAGAAGTTTGGGTCAACCGTGCCTCCTTCAGTTCAGTTCAGTTGCTCAGTCGTATCCGACTCTTTGCAACCCCAAGAATACAGCATGCCAGGCTTCCCTGTCCATCACCAACTCCCCCGGAGCTTGCTCAAACTCATGTCCATCAAGTCGGTGATGCCATCCAACCATCTCATCCTCTGTCATTCCCTTCTCTCCTGCCTTCAATCTTTCCCAGCATCAGGGTGTTTTCCAATGAGTCAGTTCTTCGCATCAGGTGGCCAAAGTATCGGAGCATCATCTTCCGCATCAGTCCTTCCAATGAATATTCAGAGCTGATTTCCTTTAGGACGGACTGGTTTGATCTCCTTGCAATCCAAGGGACTCTCAACAAGTGTTCTCCAATACCACAGTTCAAAAGCATCAAATTTTTCGGCACTCAGCTTTCTTTATTACCCAACTCACACATCCATACAGGACCACTGGAAAAACCATAGCTTTGACTAGACGGACCTTTGACACCACAGTTCAAAAGCATCAGTTCTTCAGTGTTCAGCTTTCTTTATGGTCCAGCTCTCACATCCATACAGAACTACTGGAAAAACCATAGCTTTGACTAGACAGACCTTTGCAGCAAAGTAATGTCTCTGCTTTTTAATATGCTATCTGGGTTGGTCATAGCTTTTCTTTCCAGGAGTAAACATCTTTTAATTTCATGGCTACTCAGGCAAGCCCAGATGAGGACATTTTCACAAAGAAACAAAATTTTTATCATTTAAGTGAACTACCCGTTCATTGCTCTCTGGTTTCAGCCAGAAAGAGATGGCATATTCTAGAGTTCAAGGGAAGGGCTACTTAAGGAACTGTGGGCAGAGATAAGAAAATCAAAGCAGCAGGGCTGGGGAACACCTAGACCAGCGACAGGCCCAGAGGAGGAGCAGAGGAGACGGCACCCACAGGGGCTGTGAGCAGAGAGGGTGGAGAGGAACCCCTCCACCTCTCTCACCCACTGCCAGCACAACCAGGGTCTGGGAAGGCACCCAGAGAACAAGTGGACAGTGTAAACTGGACAGTGGCCAACACAAGTGCTGAGAGTGGACACAACCGCTTTCATCAGACCCAACTTCGAATGGTAACTCCACAGCACCAAAGGATTTATGACGAAGGGCATCCGAGATCCAAATCCCAGGCATGGGGGGGCTCCTCCCCTGAGTCAAACTTGTCACGGTCATTTCCGGTCCCCAAGGCCTGGGACACAGTAGGCACTCAATAAATGTCTGTTAAAACCTGTATTCCCTTTATTATGTAAAAGTTTCTCTCAGGCTCAGGCTCTGAAAGGCCACGGGTTTACTGCATTTTTTGTTACCTGCCAACTAGCGAAGACCACAAAAGGCTGGGGTGGACCCATAAAACAGAGGTAATGAATAAGTCATTTCTAACAAGGCTGGTTTTATAGGCATCACACCTCTGCTGGGCCAAATGGGCTCATTTTAGAGGTGAAATCTATTCTGCGAGTGCGGAGACCAAAAAAAAAAAAAAGAGAGAGAGGGAGCCGTGGGCGGCACTAAAAGCAAAGGGAGGCGTTCTGGGTCGGCGCTCAACCACCGCTCCTACTCCAGAGGCGCTAACTTCCACTGACGGGGCCCGTGGGTTTGGGGTTCAACATCCGTAGAAATCTCCAGAGCCTTCATTAAGCCTTGCCGGTGTAAAACGCCCGCCATTTGTCCGAGGCCAACACAAACAGGCTCCTAACGGAGTTAGGAGTGTTGGCTGGGAAGCCAAGAAAGCTCCGGGTGGGAGCCCAGGCCGCAAGCTGGAACGCGAGTGGGGCGGCCCATCGCGCCTCACCCTGCGGGGGCACGTTCTGACTGGCGCACACGCACGTAGGCACGTACATGCACGCATGCGCACATATAGATGTGACCGTTCCCCACCTCAGCCATGTTGGGGCGAGCAGCGGGTCTAGAGCCCTAGGCCCAGGGCTGCTTTTTTTTTTTTTTTTTTTTTATCATCAGAAGGCCCCCCACCCCGCTCTCGCAACTCATCCCAAACTACGTGCCTGTCATTCGCAGCCTGGCTTTGACCTCTCTGGAGCGCTGTGTGTGGGAGCAGGAGATAACCAGCACAGAATTGCCCACAGCTCTGCTCCAGACTAGCTGGGAGGTTTTCTTTTTAGAACGAGAAAATCCCCAGCTCCCCTTTCACCTTTAACATTCAAGAGTGAGTGTTTTGTCCCAAATGCTAAATGCTCAAGTTAAAACTGGAACATCCTCTCTAGGATTCCAAAATTAAAATACACATGTTGCCTGCAAAGAAGAGAGGTGGCCAGTATGAGGACGATTCAGGGAAGGCAGAGAGAGTTTTCTACTCCAGTCCATTTATTTTAGCAAAACCTCATTTGGTCAACTGTTTTTGTACATGACACTGGAAAATTCAGAGTCCCAGAGGATATTACATTGGAGGGGAAAAAAAGGGCCTGTGAAGGCATTCCCTTCTGCCCTACAAGGAGAGGACGGACAAATTCGCAAGCAAGCATTCCAAGGAGACGGTCTAAAATCTGCATTTTAGGAAGCCTTACTAGTTGATGGGAAAGAGCAGCTAGCTGATGAGCCAGTGTGTACTTAGTTATAGTTTCTAAACTGGAAAGCACTTTAATAACAGATAAACTATTGCAACTTTTTTCTGAAGCTCCATCTTTCCAGTCTTGCTCTGGGGTACATCAACAGCTGATTCTTTTAAACTGTTTAATGTGATGTTAATGAAGCCCCCAACACACCTGGATAAAGGGTGACAGCTAGATTGAACCGGGCAGCCAATCTGAGCCTGGTGGGCTGTTTACTGTTGGCCTGTCCCCCAAGGCTTGTCGGCTCTCCCAGACACAGGAATGGAAGATGTGTTTCACCATACTTCAGTGAGAAATGCCAAAACATTTTTTAAGTTTTCAAACAAAACACACTTATTAAATGCCTACTACAGGCAAAATACTGGAAAAGGGATACAAAGATTAACAACATATGGTCCTTGCCTTCAAATGATCTTGTATTACAGTTTAATAGGGTAGACAGATATTCATAACTACAACCGCATTTGTGCACCACCCCCCCACCACCAAATTTTAACCTTCATATAAAAGTAAGCAGTCAGATCTAAGGTTCCAGTATTGGGATGGGAAACTGAAAGAAAAATTGTAAATCCTGTATACATAACATGGTCATCACTGGAATTTTCCTGGATCAGGGTTGAGAAGTCCTATGCTGAGCATAAAAGATCAACTAGTTGTCCTCAAAGCATGTGGCTCTGAGGTGCTTTATGTTCCATAATTTAGAACTTTTTAAAGATATATTCTAAAAATTTTCTACTTGCTGGCCCATTGTGAGGATCGGATGTGCCCATAGTCCAGTACAGCAATGACCAGCTATCCAGAACCATTACAAACCAGTAGGCTACTGGTTTTACTTCAAATAAAGAAAACAAGCCCAGGTCCAAATGGAAATTAGTGGCACTCTCTTATCAACTCCTAGAAACAAAAATGTGGTAGCCTCATACTGTCATAAATAACTTAAGTTCTATGCTCTGTGTTAACTTGAAGACACACATCTTTTGAAAAACAAACTCTATCAATAAATTGTGGTAAAACGTTAACCAGTGGTGAATCTACTAGGTAAAAGTTACATGAGATTTGTGTACTATTTTTCACCCTTTCTTTACTTAATTTTTAAACAAAAAGTTGAGGAGAAACAAAGGGATTTGCTCCAAAAGCTCTCTAAGGCCTCTGCCAGTTCCAACATTCACTGGATGTTTTTGTTCTGCTGTTAATCCTGGAATCATCAAAGACACAGCCTTTGTTTAAAAGGAGAAAAAAAAACAATCATCAAGAATACCTTCTAGCACCCCCATCTTAGTTGGATCAGCACAACCCTTCACGCAGTCTGCATGAGGGCTAGGTTGCAAAGGTCACTTCAGGCGAGAACACCTCCCTGAAAAACCTGATTTTGACTGTCACAGGCTGTGCCTCCAGAGGCCTGGAGCTCGAGCAGTCCAAGCGAAGGACGTTCTTTCCTGAGCACAAACCCCAGTGCGTTTCATGAAGCCTTTCAGTATACGTGGAATCAGTGTATTAATAACAGCTTATTGGCACCGAATGAAAAACACACAAGTCTTAATCTTAGGTCTTGAATTGGGTCCAGGTTCTACGTAATAGCTGGCTGGAAGGGATACAGCCGTAAGCATTGCTTGGTGACTGGAGGCTGTGTAGTGAGACCTGAGTTCTGAAACCAGGATTGGTAGCTTAGCAAAATTTACTGGTTGTAGAAAAAAGTAAACTTGCCTCTAGGGAGGTGAGCTCAGCCGCACCATTCTGACAGCAGCCCCTGGTGGCCAGTTTAGTAAAAAGTATTGGCTCCGATGCAGAAAGTTCCGACCTTGCCTTAATGAAGGTTGCTACAAGCAGACGGGCCATTCTAGGTGACAGCTGGGCAGTGATTGGGGAAGCAGCAAAAGTCCAAACTAAGGTGTGCCTGTGAGTCACATAAACTCATCCACATCACTAGGGTTCCTGTCACTTGCATTAACAACAACAACGAAAACAGGAATATTGCCCTTTGAAAATAAGATGAATATGAAAATTTATTTTTAAAGGGCAAGATAATAACATGAGGCAGATAATACTTACCTGGGTTTGAAAGTTACATTCCTTAATTATGTAGAAAACCTTTAAATATGCAAGGCACGTGGACTCCTACACAAAATAAAACATGCCCTGTCTACTTCCCTACACAGTGGGACCCTTCCCTACACCCAGTGCTCTTAATTTCCACACATGCCAAGGAATTCCTACTGTACTATCGGGAATCACTCATATGGCAGAAATTTCTAGAAGATGCTGCTATCATTCATTCAGGGAATAATAATCAAGATAGTAATATGTGAAGTCTGATCTCCAGTGCCACAGACTCACACCCCGTCACTGGATATAAATAGAAAAATGTTCAGAGGCTGACCGTTGGCTTCAAAGGCAGAGAGCCGTAGGAAGTAGAAGCCACAAGCTTCAAGCCGACTTCATCGTAAGGTGCACACACTGCATCCTCAGCCATGAGAGAACAATCTGGAAACAATCTGCTGGGCAGCTGCTCTCATCAACAAACTGTTTATTATAAGAAAGTGGCTGGGTCAAAGGCTAAACATCAACCCGAACCGAAAGCATACAAGCAAAAATCAGTAGTGTCCGTGCTAAAGGAAACCCAGGACTTCACAGAAAAGAGGGAGCAAGAAACTTGTGTTTAGTTCTGAAAGGATGGCACTCACACATCTCAATGTGCAGGGCTGTTCTGCATGATATTACAAATGGTTACTTACTATCTTCAGAACAGGAGCTCAAATATGGCACTTAAAACATACGGAAATCAATTTTACAGATCACTTCCCAAAAAAAGTTACAACAGCTTATATCTAGTTGCTTCCATCTTGCATTTGTTTTATAAAAGGATCAACACGCTTAAACACAATGCTGCTGCTGCTGCTAAGTCACTTCAGTTGTGCCCAACTCTGTGCGACCCCATAGACGGCAGCCCACCAGGCTCCCCCGTCCCTGGGATTCTCCAGGCAAGAACACTGGAATGGGTTGCCATTTCCTTCTCCAATGCATGAAAGTGAAAAGTGAAAGTGAAGTCGCTCAGTCGTGTCCGACCCTCAGCGACCCCATGGACTGCAGCCTTCCAGGCTCCTCCATCCATGGGATTTTCCAGGCAAGAGTACTGGAGTGGGGTGCCATTGCCTTCTCCAACTTAAACACAATACGTAGATAATATAACCCATCTTTTAAAAAGCCTGTTTAGTAATTGGATTACTGACTGGTATATAAGAAATTATGTGAAGGAATTGTATTATTTTAGGTGTGACAGTGAAATTCCACTGCTTATATTTTTAAACAGAGTTCTTATCTTTTAAAGACACACACTAAATATTTACAGATGAGAGATCTGCTCGGGGATCTGGGTAAAAAGCTACACATACAGGAGGAGAAGTGGGTAGGAATAGATAAAATGAGATTGGCCAGAATGGAAAACTGTGAAGCAGAGTGCTGAATACATACGGCATCTTTACATTACTTTGTTTACTTTTGTATATTTGAAACTTTCTATGTGTTTATTTTACTTGTGTGCATGGTTCAACAGTCGTTACGAAAGGAAAAATGTTTTCTTAAATAGAAGTATTAACCCACCAGTGCAAATTCATTAATTCACCATAAGGATATGTATAGAGAAGGACAGAGATGGTGAAGATGGTGAAGGACAGGGAAGCCTGGCGTGCTGCAGTCCATGGAGTCTCAAAGAGTAGGAAAGGACTGAGCGACTGAACAGCAACAAAAAAGGATATATATACACCCCAGGATTATTAAGTGTCCAACATGGTTGTTTTCAAGCGGTATCTGATACGAAGCTGTTAAATTCTAAGTCAAACAGTGGAGAAGTAGAACGAGACGTTGCGTACATCCCCACTGCGTTCATGACCCACCAAGCCGGAATCTGACAGAAACGATACCACAAGAAGGCATGCCACAGTTTACCTGCGCCACGGGCTAGGAGGACAAACAGGAACTGGTGAGAAAACCCAACCGACAGAAATGACGGGACCAGGCTGTGTTTGAAAACAGGCAGTTTGGCACACAGACTTTGAAAACACAACTTGTTTGTAAACCTGAGGCTCCTACATATTGCACTGTTAATTCTTAAACTAACAGGAAAAGTAATTAGAGAAAGAGCCTGAGATGAAATAAAGCAGAAAGCAAAACACGCTTTCATTATGCTTAAAGTAACTGAAAAGTATCTATCAATGACTTCAAACTGCTCCAGTATAAAGATGAAATGGTACTAATCACAAATTCTTTTTTTTTAAACCAACTTTGTGAATAATCACAAATTCTTACCAAAGAATGCTTTCAAAGGAACTGTTTTAAAAGTTAAAAAAATTTTTTTTTTTTTTAATTTTTTTCTCATCATTGCTTTGCTGGGTCCAGCATAAATACTACGGAGCCCTGGAAAGGATGTGAAAGGTCATTTCATCTACCCTCCCCAGATAGCAGAGAGAGGGTTTGGTAATGAGGACTCAGAGTCCTTTAAAAAGTCATCTTAAAAAAAAAAAAATCCATCTTTTGTGACAAACTCACTAGGCCAATCTTGAGACACAAAACTAATTCCACCCGCATGAAGGGAAAATACATGCAGAGAGGAGAATCTTCAAAAGTACGGACCTTTGACCCTTACAGCATTTTATGGGCTGAAAAGCCACAGAAAAACTCATGTATTTCAAGTTGTCTATGGAAGCCCACAATCTAGAGTAATAATCTAGGCCATTCTAGGCAGAGAGAGCCTGGACATTCCCCACTCCCCCACCCACAGAAAAAATGAACCATCGTTTTTAAATTTATGAAACCACAATTTGATGTTTTCTTTTAAAAGATGTATTTCCGTATTTATTGAGATTAACAACAGGAAGGGGAATGACTGGTGCCATCACTCAGTTACTCCCTAATAACTGCTATATGTGGGATTCATTTTTCCTCAGACAAGAAGACAATTTGTCAAATACTTTCCTACGACAAAGAAAAGCAAACCTTTACAAGTATTCTTAAAAAAAAACTTCATTTTTAATTTTTTAAACTTTTGTTTTGCTCCTGGAAGCCAAGTCGGTTTAAACTAACATTTTTACAGTTCAGGGTTCAGAAAAGACTCCTGGTTAGTGATACTGACTAATAGCCCAGCAAGGTGTTGCCAGTTCCATACTGGGCAATGCTGGTGACGGTGGCATTTCACTTTGAAAGAGATCTTATTGGGGAACTTATCGTGGAGGTGCAGGAGCTGACTAACGCAGTCCTTCTCTTTGCCAATCACCCCTCTCTCTCCATACTTCAACAGAGTAGACAGCCCAAAATAATGTTGTGAAGCTTCATGTATCAGTGGGAAAGCCCATCTCATTTTTAGCAGCATTATATACATAGCATAAATGCTTATGTATTATAACCTAAGTCTTCACTCATCCTCGAGAATAAGTGGGAAAAAGACCTCTCCACCAAGGAAGATCCTAATTCAGCAGCATTTTCTTTTAAAGTTTTAGTGAAAGCAATTCATATGCTAAAACTGAAAGACTTGAATGCCCCTAAAAAACATCAAGTAAAACAAGTAGTATAAAGGCTCAGAATTACTGCCATTTAAAACCAAGTTCATAGCGGCCATGTGTGAGGGGTCAATTCCCTAGAATTGTCTATAAGGGATAGTATCTCCAACAATTAAGAACAAAATTATAATCTACACACTGGTATTTCTCCCACTGCTTATATCATTAAATATATCATTATCAAAACAAAGCCTGAAAACATTTTAAGAGACAAACATACTCACAAAGCAAGCAAAGGGACCACGCAGAACTGAACGTCTGAGGAACATACAGGACCCGGAAGACTGTAGGTAGCCCAGCGGTGCCTGGACAAGATGCATTTTACTGATAGGCAACCACTGAGGGGCAGAGACGGGAACGCCATCAACAAAGAGAACAGCATTCTCTTCTCATCTCCAAGAGAAAGAGACTGATGGACAGACAGACTGACCCTTGGCCAAGCTTTCCTGTTGGTGACCTGGTTGGCTTTGGTGAAGAAGCCCGAGAAAAGGCACCCAGGACTGACCCAGCCTCCCCCGCTGAGACGCGCCCCGGGGAACACCATCACCCAGAACCCGGGGTGTCGTGGCCCTTCCCGCGAAACGCAGTGGAAACAGAGGCTCAAACAGGCCAGCCGGGTCCACAACCGCCTGGCGGCCTTGAAACTTCGGAAACACTTAGAAACATTTTCTCCAGACGGCACAATCCTCCGAGCAACATTCCCAGATTATCAGCGTGAATGGAAAACAAAATGCCATTCCCCAGCCATAATTCACATCCCGGAAAACTGAACTAGAACATTCATCAAAAACGGGATTCAGGCCCCCGAGCCCTGCATTCCTGCACCGCCTGGCAGCTTCGGTGGCCGGGAGAGCCAGGCTCTGACAGTGCTGCTGCAACCACGGTGCCTACCTCAGTCCTGGCCTCTGGCCCCTCATCTGACCACCAGGGGGGCCCTTTGATCGTGTGGGAGATGGTACTCATGCCCTGGGACGTTATTTTTCCAGACTTGGGAGACAGAAATCTGTTCTTTGCAGAACGTTGCAAGCCTTCCGAGAGACAGCTTCAATCGACTTCCCCAGGAGAGGAAGGCCGTCCCCCATACCCGCTCACACATGGCAGCTATTAGGGAGCTGCTGCAGAAGGCAGAAAGCATTTGGTCCGGGAGGACTTTTTCTTCCATGAGAGCCTGTTTCCCATCCACAAATCTGCCCAACTGCACGAGCGCTGGATATAAATAGTCTTGAGGAAATAAAACTACCCCCTCTCTCTCCATCTCTCAACAGGGTCCTGTCCCCGCTAGGACACTGCGGAAAAGGTGCCCCCTCCAACCCGCCACCCTTGCCCCCTCCCAGTAAGGCAGCCAGAGCCGCACCGCAGGGCAAACACGGGGACCACAGGGCAAATGCGGGGACCACACCAGCTCAAAGTGGAGAGCGACCACACTGGTGCCCATCTGCATTTCCCCCAGCATGTTATCAAGTCTCTGCCTTGACTGTGAGCAGAAGAATTCGCCCCGGAGTCACTTGGAAACTGGCTTGTGGAAACAAGATTCAAGTAAAAATACAGCACATCCAGTAGCTGAAAAGCCTCTCCCCACCCCAACCACCCACCCACCGCCAAAAAAAAAATGACGGCAGCTCAGGAAAACATCCCACGTATTATTCCTTTTGCATTTCAATGTCAGACTCGTCATGTCGCCTTTGCCGTAGGTATTAGGTTTGATAACAGGAAGTCGGTTAAAACTAACAAAAAAATTTTTCCAGTTGGAGGTGAAGGGCAAAGGAAGAAAGAAAGGAGAGAAAGGGGTCTATGAAAGACCCTTAAAAACCTCCCCAGCTATAAAAGCTTTTAAAGGTTGGCTTTAATCTGCCAGCTGCTCTTTGGCTGTTGCCATATTGTAAAACGGCCGCCTCAACACCGCGTCAACCACATGTCAAAAGCTATTCAGCGTGCACCTGGAATTCCGAGCTCCTCTCGAATGTGGACCTCTCAAAATTATTTTTTAAGCTGTATTTTAGAGGGGCACTAGACGTTTCCCTCTCCTGTGTGTACATTCGATTCAGAACTAGGATTAAAGGTGCAGGGAGGGAAGATTCCGTGACAAATAACTATGCTAAAACCAAAGTTTTTTTTTTTTCTTTTAATTGGAGAATTCTAATTAACTCAAAAAAACACATGAGACCCTTCACTGCTCCACAATCCAGTTTGCTCCTCAGAGGGGCAAGGACCCCCTCCGTGCCCTCCCCCGACTGGCAGGGCCATGTGAGACTCCGATGAGATCCGGACAAGGAAAGGCACTACTACAAAGCACTCGAGCAAGATGAGAAACCATCTTCTTGTTTTTCAGAAACTTGCAGAGCAAGGACTCGGAAGCACTCAGGTGTTTGCAGAATGAAGCGGTCTGCGAGAGGAGGGGGTAACACCACGTGACCTGACTTAGTCCAAGTTTCTTCATAAAGCACCCAGCGTCGAAAACGGAATGCCCCAGGTGGAAGGGCAATACAGCTTTTTGACATATTTCACAAGTATTGACACTATCTTGATCGACAATACCTGGGACTTCTCTGGTGGTCCAGTGGTTAAGAATCTGCCTTCCAATGCAGGGGATGTGGGTTTGAGCCCTAGTCAGGGAACTAAAATCCCACATGTGGGGGCTGGGAGGGGGGGCAACTAAGCCTGATCTCTGCATTTAAAGAGACACCCTAGTGCTACAAGGAAGCCCCATCACAGTCAAAATAAAAAAGTAATTTAAAAAAAATGCCTGTTTGCAGTGAGGGGGGACAGGGAAATGTGTCAACCACAAATAATCTAGGGTTAAAATCAAAATGGAATGTTACACTAGTTTTTAAGCACACATGATCCACCCTACAACTCCACACCACCGAAGCTGCACACACCAACAACATGGTGATGTTTTTGCCCAGTTTCTTTAATAAGAAACCCAGTTGTCACTTCTGGTTATGCTTACATCTTGAGCCCCCGAGGAGAAGGAGCCCCACACCCTCTGGCAGGATGCCTGCTGAGGCTTGGCCTGCTTCCCAGACTCGGGGTGCCATCATGACACTAGCTCTGAGCCGTGAGGAAGGCCCAGAAGTAACCCCAGCTTGCTTGTCTCAGAAAGAACCCCATGCTCCCCAGCCCCAAGTGGCGATGTCCCAGGATGAGAGGACAGGTCAGGTCCTCCTCGGCTGCTGCCCTGTGCAGAGAGTGGTGCACAGTCCCAAGCCCCCTCGATTGCTCCAGGGAGGCAGTGGGTGGCGAGGGGGTGGGGGATGGGCGACAGTTCTGTCCCACCCTGTCCAAATCAACCAGCTGCCCCTCTCAACACTAACCCCTGTGACTCCACGGCACAGAGAGGGGGAGTGTGCCTTCTTTCTGCCATTTCCTTGGCAGAGATTGAAAATAGCAGCAGAGCCCAGAGAAATGGAAACAAGAGGGTGAACTTCTGGACCAACCGGACTTTAGGTCCTGCCAGGGAAAGCACTGTGGCTTTTCTGTAAAGTCGGCATCGCTCACGAACACACTGGTGCCTCCCTCCCCCCGACCCCGTGCAGGAAAGGTGTATCCTGGCTAACTCCTGGTCACCACCAGTGGTGGGGGGCTGTGATGGCCTTGGACCCTGGGGCGCCCCAGTGGTGCTTGACCCTTGGGCTGTAGCCACTCCTCCGGAGAGGAAGTGATCTGTTTGCAAGCATTCACTACATAGATGCCTGCACACATGTGGTCTCCTTTGACTAATGGTTCAAAACAGTTTGACAGTCAAGAAACTGCTAGGTCCCGGCAGGGGTCGGGGGGGGCGCTAGAATGAGGAACGACCACCAGGAACATCTTCCAGTCATTGAGCGAGAGGATTGCTGAGGCCCAGAGATGCACACGTGCTGAGCTGGGGGCTTAAACCAACAGGCAGCAGCCAGAGTAGAGGCATTTACTAACAAACTCAAATCCTTTTTGAATAACTAATGCGGGTGTCAAATATCAAACAAACTATCAACTCCTACACAAGAGTACTTGCCCTTTCTTATTAAAAATATTAATCATTACTGCTGGGAGAAATTGAAGGCGGGAGGAGAAGGGGATGACAGAGGATGAGATGGTTGGATGGCATCAACGACTTGATGGACATGAGTCTGGGTGGACTCCAGGAGTTGGTGATGAACAGGGAGGCCTGGCGTGCTGCAGTCCAGGGGGTCACAGAGAGTCAGACACGACTGAGCGACTGAGCTGAACTGAACTGATTAATGACATTGTAACAACACTTTTAAAAATAATTTTCTTTTATTTACTTCTGTCCGTGCTGCGTCTTTGCTGCTGTGGGGGCTTCTCTCAAGCTGGGACGATCAGGCACGCCACACTCTACTTGCGATGCTGGGTTTCTCATTGTGGCGGCTCCTCCTGTTGTGGAGCACAGGCTCCAGAGCTCAGACTTCAGCAGGTGTGGCCCGTGGGCTCAGTACTTGTGGCTCCTGGGCTCCAGACCACAGGTTCCATAGCTGTGGGCCCGGGCTCAGTTGCTGTGCAGCATGTGGGATCTTCCCTGGATCAGGGATCGAACTGAGTCTCCTGCATTGGCAGGCTGATTCTTTACCACTGAACCACCAGGGAAGCCCCAAGTCCTTGGCCTTTTAACATTCAAGTTTTGACCTCTTATGGGATGCCTTCAAAGTCCAATGACATACAGTGATTTGTTTTTTAAAATCTTTAATAACTGGTTTTGCTCATTATAAAAATAATACATGTCTGTAATAGAATCCCAGACCACCTGACCTGTCTCTTGAGAAATCTGCATGCAGATCAGGAAGCAACAGTTAGAACTGAACATGGAACAACAGACTGGTTCCAAATAGGAAAAGGAGTATGTCAAGGCTGTATATTGTCACCCTGCTTATTTAACTTATATGCAGAGTACATCATGAGAAACGCTGGGCTGGAGGAAGTACAAGCTGGAATCAAGATTGCTGGGAGAAATATCAATAACCTCAGATATGCAGATGACACCACCCTTATGACAGAAAGTGAAGAACTAAAAAGCCTCTTGATGAAAGTGAAAGAGGAGCGTGAAAAAGTTGGCTTAAAGCTCAACATTCAGAAAACTAAGATCATGGCATCTGGTCCTGTCACTTCATGGCAAATAAATGGGGAAACAGTGGAAACAGTGGCAGACTTTATTTTTTTGGGCTCCAAAATCACTGCAGATGGTGACTGCAGCTATGAAATTAAAAGACGCTTGCTCCTTGGAAGGAAAGTTATGACCAACCTAGACAGCTTATTAAAAAGCAGAGATATTATTTTGCCAACAAAGGTCCGTCTGGTCAAGGCTATGGTTTTTCCAGTGGTCATGTAAAGATGTGAGAGTTGGATTATAAAGAAAGCTGAGCGCTGAAGAATTTATGCTTTTGAAAGGTGGTGTTGGAGAAGACTCTTGAGAGTCCCTTGGCCTGCAAGGAGATCCAACCAATCCATACTAAAAGAGATCAATCCTGAGTGTTCATTGGAAGGACTGATGCTAAAGCTCAAACTCCAGTACTTTGGCCACCTGATGCGAAGATCTCACTCATTTGAAAAGACCCTGATTCTGGGAAAGATTGAAGGCAGGAGGAGAAGGGGACAACAGAGGATGAGATGGTTGGATGGCATCACTGACTCAGTGGATATGAGTTTGGGTAAACTCTGGGAGTTGGTGATGGACAGGGAGGCCTGGCATTCTGCAGCGCATGGGGTCGGGGTCGCAAAGAGTCGGACACATCTGAGCGACTGAGCAGAACAGAATTATGTGGAAAATAAAAAGATTTTTTTTAACATTTAATAAAATCACCATTAAGTCCCAAACCCAGAAATATACCCCCATATGTATTCCTTCCAGCCTTTTTTCCCTGTGGACGTATGCATGTGGTGTACAGGTGCTCACACAAGATGTAACGTCATAATTCTGCAGAGAACTGAATTTCAGTCCTGCCCCCAGCGGATTTGCTTAAATGGGAAGACCTTGTGCAGATAAGTTCAGCTGGGCCACCCAGAGTCTGCACCTCCGCGGAACCTCGCCTCTGCGTGGTGTCATGCATGGTGACACCCATGAAGTCATACGTGACCAGATTTTATAGCGGAAATCACATGCTACTATGGTGTCTGGGTGTCAACGAAGGTCTCAGAAACACACTTCTAGCAAATGCCAAGGGTCGGCTGTACCTCGGGTGAGTGTTTTTTCCTACTTGGATCATGTGTTATTTTTTTCCATTTATATCAGTGCAATATGGAAACACATAGGTACCTCATAAATCTTCTGTGCTATTTGCTACAAAGAGTGAGTGTCCAGGCACCAAACTGTATAAACACAGCTGGTATGCAGTAAAACTATTTAGATAGCCAGTGTGTTTATTTTGTTCTTTCATAGGCCATCCTACGGTCCCACCTAGTACACACAGTAAATGTTCAGTGAAAGGTGAATATTATTAACTGTGACTCTGAAATAATTTCTATGGGCCCAAAAGAAAAGTGCCAGCAAAACGACTGAATTACACTATGCAACACTGATGTCGAGAGAGAGGAAAAAAAAATCAAATCTCTGCCTGCTCACCAGGAAGCCTGGCTCAGCAGCGACACCGTGTGGTCAGAGATCTCAGATTCCCAACAGCACAGAGTATTTTACAGGAAGAGGGAAGCAGGGTCTACGGGCATCTAATCCCAAAGGCAGGTGAGAAACCTAAGGATGAGTCATGTGTAACAGATGGTGGATACCAGGATCCTCCCTTTGTAACTTATTTCCATGCCGAGCAATGAGATCTATTAAGAAGGAAAACCAAATAGAGAGTACAGTCCAATTCTGTTCCCAGTCTGTCATCCGGATCTTTGCCACGAAGCACCAGCACAATGACCGAGGTGTTCCAAGACGTCTCCAGTTCAGCATCAGAAGAGGAGCGGGGGACTCGCCCAGAAGGACCATCACAGCCACCTTCACATTCATTTGCACAATAATCCTTCGGAGAACTTGTATTGCAGAAAAACACACGCTAACACCCTGAATTCCTGCGTCTCCTTCTACAGCAGACTCACGGTCTTCTAAGAGGAATTAATGACCACTAAAAAATGAGGAGTCACACGACAGTCACGTGCTCACTCAGGCCTTCCCAAAGGAAAGGAGAATCCAGAGTGCAGAACGCAGGAGGGAAAGTAGTCCCCAGGACAGACACCCAAGACCCATCAGACCGAGTGCAGGACTCAAAATGAGAAACGAACTTTTCTCAGAACTCCTCTTTCCCAAAGATATATAGTAAAGGTCGGCATGCAGTCCGTGCGGAATGTTTGTGTATGTGTATATAAATCAAATATCTGCTTCCCTGGTGGCTCAGATGGTAAAGAATCTGCCTGCAATACAGGAGACCCGGGTTTGATCCCTGGGTCAGGAAGATCCCGTGGAAAAGGGAATGGCTACCCACTCCAGTATTCTTGCCTGGAGAATTTCGTGGACAGAGAGCCTGGCAGGCTACAGTAGTCCATAGGGGTCGCAAAGGGTTGGACACAACTGAGCAATTAACACTTTCACTTTTACATTCGTTTTCACATTGTTCAACCTGTGCATCCCCACGGTTTGTTGAGTTGTTGTTGTTATTGTTCAGTTGGTAAGTCATGTCCGACTCTTTGTGAACCCCATGGACTGCCACACGGAAGGCTTCCCTGTCGTCAGTGGGGGTTACCAATCAATAGGAGAAAATGGAACTCCCATCCCCAGGCAGTTAAAAGAACCAGGAGAACAAAAATATGAAGCATCTTCTGTGTATTGTAATATACACAGTTCAGTTCAGTCACTCAGTCGTGTCTGACTCTTTGTGACCCCGTGGACTGCAGCACGCCAGGCTTCCCTGTCCAGCACCAACTCCCAAGGTTTACTCAGACTCATGTCCATCGGGTTGGTGATGCCATCCAACCATCTCATCCTCTGCTGTTACCTTCTTCTCCCGCCTTCCATCTTTCCCAGCATCAGGGTCTTTTCAAATGAGTCAGGTGGCCAAAAGGCATCAGGTGGCCAAAGTATTGGAGTTTCAGCCCATACACAGACAAATATGTAAAACCTAAGGTTGTGCCCATCCTAAAGAAGAATGGGAAAAGCTAGACTTCCAAACCTCGGCTCACAGGGGATTAAGACAAGAGCAGGTGACTTTCCACTGCTACGTCCAAGAGTCAAGAGGCTCAAGTCCCAAGATTGGCACGGTCAGAACTCATGGGAAAGTTCAGAGGGCACTGCCAGGGCCAGCCTGGGTCTGTCTCCCTCCCTGACCTTGGAGCAGGCAGGCACCACTCACGAGTCCAACCTCAGCCCTCCACGCTCAGGAAAGGAGAGGGAGAGATCTAGAAGGGTGACACCCACATTCTAGAGGACGAGAAACCCTCACCCCAAGACTCCGCCCCATCCCTCCAACGTGGCGGCTTTCCTATTGTTCTGCCGCTCAGTCATGTCCAACTCACTGCGACCCCCTGGACTGGAGCATCCCAGGCTTCCCTGTTCTTCACTGTCTCCCAGAGTTTGCCCAAATTCATGTCCGTTGAATCGGTGATGCCATCCATCTCACCCTCTGTCGCCCCCTTCCTATCCTGCCCTCAATCTTTCCCAGCATTAAGATCTTTTCCAATGAGCTGGCTCTTCACATCAGGTGACCAAAGCATTGGAGCTTCAGTTTCAGCATCAGCATCATTCCTTCCAATGAATATTCAGAGTTGATTTCCTTTCGGATTGATTGGTTTGATCTTCTTGCAGTCCAAGGGACTTTCAAGAGTCTTCTCCAGCACCACAATTCAAAACATCAATTTTTTGGCGCTCAGCCTTCGTTATGGTCCAACTCTCACATTCATACATGACTACTAGAAAAACCACAGCTTTGATTATATGGACCTTTGTCAGCAGAGTGATGTCTCTGCTTTTTAATAAGCTAGAGGACGAGAAACCCTCACCCCAAGACTCCGCCCCATCCCTCCAACGTGGCGGCTTTCCTATTGTTCTGCCGCTCAGTCATGTCCAACTCACTGCGACCCCCTGGACTGGAGCATCCCAGGCTTCCCTGTTCTTCACTGTCTCCCAGAGTTTGCCATAGCTTTCTATAGTTGTATCTATGAGTTGAAGCTCAGAGGACTGGCTTTATTTCAACACTTTATTTCAAACTCACAAAATGGAGCTGATGCTTTGCCTTCTGTTAACTTAACATATAAAACAGAGATAAATGATGTGGAGCTTTGAGGTCTGAGATGAAAGTGCAAACAAAAGTCCTAACATTATCCTCAAGAGCACCCATTAAGAAGAGGGCTGACTGCCTAAAATCTGTGTAATGAAAATGCAATGAATGTTTCTCAGATGAAAAAAAAAAATTCATCCATTGCTATAGTTACAATTTTTTATTTTTTTATTAAAAACATCACTTAGTCCTTTTATCCTCGGCACCAGGAACTTATTAGGCACATTATACACTCTTAACTCATTCAATCTCCCAACAACAACAATAATAACATAATAGTAACAATAATAATTGCGCTAAAGTTTAAATAATACAATTTACACAAAACTTTCATAGGTATGATTTCACGTAGTCCTCAAATAATCCCACAAGGTATCCGAATCCTAAACGCTGTCAGATTTTCTACCTGTCTCCTCCAGCTGACATTCCCACCCAGAAAACTCACAGCTCTAGTCTCTGCCAAAAAGTAAGTTGGCCAAGGGACAGAGGACAACGCAAAAGAGAATTCCTCAGGGAATTTCCAACAGTTAGGACTCCGAGCTTCCACTGCCCACGGCCTGGGTTCAAATCCTTGGTCATGGAACTAAGATCCCACAGGCCGTACCCGGGGCTTAAACAAGACAACAAACAAACAAAAAAACACCCAAGAGAAAACGGAGAGCATCCTTCCTCCTTTGGAAATGTTGGTGCAGAGGGTAAAATTTGCTCTTTTCGAGGGAAAGCAGGTAAGTTTAGAGTAACCTGGACTATCAGCTATTTGCTGAAACTACACAGTTATGTCACTAAACTCACAAGTTTACCTACCGAGGAAGAGACAGACCCACAAAATAATATGCCGCAAGTAATAAGAGATGAACAACTTCACAAAGCCAAGGGATTGCTGAAAAGACGCACCCGAAGAACCTGGCGTAAACGGAGACAGAAGGCCAAGAAAAACTCTGAATGCATTCCCAGCGCCATGGCATTTTCCTTTTAGACCCAGAGCCCCCTTTGCCACAAGATGGCAGGCGTCAGCACAAAAGAAACGAGATGTGGTCTTCCCACCCAAAGATCCCCTGAGAAAGGCCCAAATGAAAACAAAGGCTTTTAATCCCAACTGAATACACTGTGCTTTCCAAATACACTCCTGACACAGAAAACAGTGAGCTTCCCCTGCTCAAGTGGAAAGGGCGATAACTTAAGAGACTTAACACCCTCTAAACTCCAGTGTTCTCCCTCTGCTTTATAGAAACCCAAAAAAAAATCAGTTATACTTGGACAATTTTCATGTGATTTCCAAACCCAAAGTCAAAAGAGAAACAGAAAATGAAAACAGAAATCAAGGATGTCCTTGGTGGTCCGGTGGTTAAGAACCTGCCTGCCAGTGCAGGGGACACGGGTTCGATTCCTGGTCCAGGAAGATCCCACGTGCTGCGGGGCAACCACTAGGCCCTTGAGCTGCAACAAGAGAAGCCCCTGCAATGAGAAGCCCACACGCTAAACCGAAGAGTAACCCCCACTCGCTGCAACTAAAGACCCAGCAAAGCCAAAAATAAATGAATAAGCATTAAAAAAAAAAAAAGAAATCAAAATTGAAACCCCCAGCCACACAACAACTAGGGGAAGGGTCACCATTCTGAAGAAGGGCATCTGAGGGGGTCCTTCCCCACCACACACTCACCTCGGTCGCCGTCAGCAGGTAAAGAGGCGTTAAGGCAGGAGCTTGCTTTGCGTCGCAGCTTAGGCCCAGCGTCGTCAGGATCTCCGTAAGGACTTCGTATCTTCTAAAGTTGCTTGATTTAAGCAGGTTAAAATCCTCTTGTGTTTGCACTACTGGAGAGCTGGGAGGTAGTTCCAAGTGCACCTGAGACGGAAAAGACAGCACCTCATAAATCAGAGGCGCTGAGGGACGTAAGGAAAAGCAGTGTCTTTACTAGTTTTTCTGAAAACGGGAACATGCGTTCTTCTCATTATCAACACTATATAAACCTGGAGCCTGGGCGTTTGGAAAAGAGCAACAAGCAGTGAAAAGATTCAAGGGAGCCCGTTAAAATCACGGCTGTGGATGAATGGAGAGAAAAATAAACACGACCATCTGCCTTCCCTGGTGGCTCAGACAGTGAAGAATCTGCCTGCAGTGTGCGAGACCCGGGTTCAATTCCAGGGTTGGGAAGAGTCCCTGGAAAAGGAAATGGCAACTGCCTCCTGTATTCTTGCCTGGGAAATCCCATGGATGGAGGAGCCTGGCAGGCTAACAGTCCATGGGGTCGCAAAGAGTCGGACACGACTATGTGACTACCACTTCACTTCACTTCACCATGTGTAAAATAGAGAGCCAGGGGGAATTTGCTGTGTGACTCAGGGAGCCCAAACTGGGGCTCTGTGACAACCTAGCGGGGTGGGATGGGGTGGGAGGGGTAGGGAGGTTCAAGAGGGAGGGGACATATGTACACCCATGGCTGATTCAAGTTGCTGTATGGCAGAAACCAACACAATATTGTAAGGCAATTATCCTTCAATTAAAAATAAGTAAATTTTTTAAAAGAACTATGAAACTTTGCCTTAGAGATATTTAACCTAATAAATTCTTACTGATGGGAAAAAAAATTGTGGCTGTGAAGGCTAAAAAGATCTGCACTAAATGACCATGGATAGTAATTTTCCAGGTCCCAAATTTTATCACTAGTCAGTCACAGGACCTTGGACAAGTCCTTAACATGGTTATAGAACCAAGCATATAGGAAAATGGATCTGCTGAGAACCCAAATATAGTTGCTGCTGAACTTAGGATGGCACAGTGAGCCACGCTTGAAGCTCCTGTTCTACCTACTGGTCCTACCACCTAACTGCTGGGGATGGCAGTGGCCTAATTCACCTCTTGAAGAGTGTTGGTGATGGGGTGGGAGGGAGAGGAGGGAACATGTGTTTAGTTCAGTTCAGTCGCTTAGTCGTGTCTGACTCTTTGCAACCCCATGAACAGCAGCACGCCAGGCCTCCCTGTCCATCACCAACACCCAGAGTTTACCCAAACTCATGTCCACTAACTCAGTGATGCCATCCAACCATCTCATCCTCTATCATCCCCTTCTCTTCCTGCCCTCAATCTTTCCCAGCATCAGGGTCTTTTCAAATGAGTCAGCTCTTTGCATCAGGTGGCCAAAGTATCGGAGTTTCAGCTTCAACATCAGTCCTTCCAACGAACACCCAGGACTGGTCTCTGGTCTCCTTTAGGATGGACTGGTTGGATCTCCTTGCAGTCCAAGGGACTCTCAAAGACTTGGGGCTTCATGTGTATATTTAGTTCAGGCTTTGTTGTAAAGTGAAAATTAGAGGAGTTCCACCCATCAGTAGTCTGTGTCTTGGTGTGAAGGAACATACTAGAACTTCTGGCTGCCTTGAACTAGAACTTTCATATCAATGGTCTGTGTCCTGATATGAAGGAATGTACTAGAACGTCTAACTCTCTTGAAATCTGATTTTAACTGAGCATTAGCACCTCGACGACACCAGAACATTGAGGACCAGAAGAGCAACCTGAGCATGTTATTCTCATTTGCTTTTGCCAGGAACAGCTGTGAGTTTCTGTTGCCAGCAGAACTCCCAGCCTTATGTTATAAGAACATCATAAAAAGCCTAGTGGCAGCCTTCAGGCAACTTAAAATCTCTCAATCCCCACTCAAACCTTAACCAGAACAAAAATACTGCCCAAATACCCTGACCAAAACAATGCACTTGTGGAAAGTTGAAGCCAATCTAAAAAGGCTCGCAGAACTGTCCAGTTCCCACATTCCATCGGGTCAGCTGAGGGCGGCCCGCTTCACCCACGACTGAGCCTGATGCCCACTACCAGCGGTCCCCAACCTTTTTTGGCACTAGGGATCATCTTCATGGAAGACAATTTTTCCACGGGGTGTTGGGGGAGTGGGGCAGGTCCGGGGTGATTCAAGCACACTGCATTTATTCTATTCTGATTCCATCAGCTCCACCTCAGATCATCAGGCATTAGATCCTGGGGGCTAGGGACCCCTGCCTTAAACCACCCTGGAGGAAGGAGAAGGCAGAAGATGACATCCTTTAAGGTATCTGAATCCCACTGCATGTCCTCTATGTTGCTACCCAAGGGTGTGCCTCTCCTCTCCAGGGGACAAGGCTGGTGCCGGGACAGACGGTCAGCAAGGCGGTGGGTCACGTTTCATCCAGGTGACCATGTGACTGTCCGGAGATTACCTCTTGCAGGCGGCAGATATCAAATGAGCAAGCTCTGTCTTCACCTGGGGCTGTGGGTGGTGGGGGGTGGAGGGTGGTGGTGCGTGGTGCAGGAGTGTTAATGGTACATGTGCCCCCTGCACAAAGCAAGTACTCTGGGGGGCTGTTACTGAAGTCACTGTCACAGGGGGGAGATGTGGAGAAGGAAGAGGAGAGCTCCCCCTAGGAGCGGGCCTCGGGATTGCAGGAGGTGAAGGAAAGCATGGACATTGTGAAGGGCTACTGTCAGTTTCTGGAGAAGGAAATGGCAACCCACTCCAGTGTTCTTGCCTGGAGAATCCCATGGACAGGGAAGCCTGGTAGGCTGCAGTCCGTGGGGTCGCACAGAGTCGGACATGACTGAAGCGACTTGGCGGCGGCGGACTGTCAGTTTCGAGATGAGGTGTTTCTACAATGGAGACGGGTCTTCCCTGGTGGCTCAGAGAGTAAAGAATCTGCCCGCAATGTGGGATACCTGGGTTCGATCCCTGGGGTTGGGGAGATTCCCCTGGAGAAGGGAATCGCAGTTCACTCCGGTAGTCTTGCCTGGAGAATCCCCATGGACAGAGGAGCCTGGAGGGCTGCAGTCCATGGGGTCGCAAAGAGTTACACATGACTCAGCGAGTAACACGCATACACAGTGGAGACAAGAAGAGAGGCCACGTCTGCCCCTGTACCTCGCTCCACAAAAAAGGCCACCGGGGCGCGTGCTAGCCACACTCACCCTCATGGTCCTCTGCGGTTTGCGACCAATGTCTCGCCCTCCAGCTGTAATGATGTTACCACAGCAATGGGCCCATTTCAGTAACTTGGCTTTGTCTAAAATTAAGGCATTTAGACCAGACCCAAAGCTTTAGTCAAAGCTTTGGTTTTTAGTCATGTATGGATGTGAGAGTTGGACTGTGAAGAAAGCTGAGCACCAAAGAATTGATGCTTTCGAACTGTGGTGTTGGAGAAGACTCTTGAGAGTCCCTTGGACAGCAAGCTCAATAAGGACACAGAATACTTCAAATCCATTTCACAAGCTCTACTTGGACAACTTCATGCCAACGTCCTGGTTCAGTTGATAATCGAGTGTCGGCCTTAATCCACAGCCTTAAAATTTTTCCTGCATGTCTGGTCAGGAGAGTGGTACACCAAGATTGCCTTTTTCTGCATGACGATGAATGCCCAAGGCATTAACTAGTTCCCCGGCCGTGAGACCACCACCTACTGTGCAGCTGTGGTTTGCCCTTGAAGCCCTCCTCTTACTGGGTTACATCAATGCTCCATTTACTACAAAGATGAAGACTGTGAAATTGAACAGGCAAAGAGGAAACGAACCAGCCTGTGCTCATATTTATTGGTTGATCTCGGCGGTGCGGTAGTGACACAGGCCTGAGGAGCAAACAATACTTGGGCACACAGAGAGTGGAAGTCATTTAAAATCAAAAATGACATTCTAATCCTCTGAATCTCATTTTTGAAGCTGCATCATATTGCCTTTTTTTCCTAGGGCAGTGCATGCAGTATCAAATTTTATGACAGTGATAGGGTCAATTTAAATGGTGCAGCAGGCAGATTTGCTATGTAACTCGGAGCAACGGATCGCCACAGTGCCGAATCAATTTTCTAGTACAAGTCTATGCACCGGGGTGGTAAAATTCACTACTCGAAGCTGAAATACAGCTCTAGGAAGTCAGGTTTTTAAGTGGATTTTCTGAGAATGTGCAGTTACTATAGTTACCATATTTGCAGAGAAAAAAAAGAGGAGCATTTATTAGGCCTCCAAAAACGAATTCATGGGATTTGCAGCCCACATGAAATCAGCTTGGGTTGTACATGTTTATCTGGCCTGATGGTCAGATTTCTTCATTATATGCATCTATAATCTTCATTATATACATCTATATACAATTCAAGAAGTATTACCTTAAGAACGAGTGAGTGAACTTCAGAATAGTAAAGAAACAAGTATCTGTCCCCTTGAAGAATGTTTGATCAGAAAACCCAAGAGACTTAATTTGTAGGAGGGCTGCAGAGAGACACAGCATATGAAATGAAAAGAAGCCACACCAAAATAGAAGGCAACAATTCTCTAACTCAAAAAAAGATCCGTATAATAAAACAAAATCTGTTACCCTCATCCTGGGAACCATTCTGGGCAAAAGAGCCACATCTACTTAGTTTTCTCATTAGATCACAAATCCTTAAGAATAAGAGTTCACCTAAACTCTAACAAAAACTTTCGTCCAAAGGTATTAAAAGATCTGCAGTAAATGATCAGGAATTCTGAAGCAGTCTATCCTGCTACCTACCATTTGCTTAAACAAACAAACAAAAAGCTAAAAGGGGAACATGGGGGGAAAAAGACAGCTCTGGTGCCAAAGGCACCCCCTAAGGATGGGAAGGGAAGTAGCATTTTCCTTTCATCTCTGTTTCCGTTTTCTTCTTACTTATGTATTTGTGTGTGTGTATGTGTTAAGTCCCTTCAGTCGTGTCCGACTCTCTGCAATCCCACAAACTGTAGCCCACCAGCCGCCTCTGTCCATGGGATTTCCCAAGCAAGAATACTGAAATAGGTTGCCATTTCCTTCTCCAGGGGGATCTCCCCCACTCGGGGATCAAACCCGGGCCCTCTTATGTCTCCTGCATTGGCAGGCGGGTTCTTTACCACTAGCACCACCACCTACGTAATAATTTGCCAGAAATCACTTCAAGATCACTTCACTTATTTGAACTTGTGCTCAGCACTTAGATTTTAAGAGTGACAAATCATAAAGGAACTAAGGATTTAAAGGTGTTTTCAACACAGTATCCCAGCAGTGGGTGAGTGTCCAGGCACATCCCTGACATCAACTACAACATTTTAACATGATAGACACTACTGTTGGGAATCACCACCCCAAGGTGCTCAATTCCCTACATTAAATAACAGTTTGAGTTTATTAACTAGAGTGTTTTGAGGCAAGAGAGTGAACTGACGGATTTTAGAAAGAGTATTACCAACCAGAGGAGAAGGGGGCAGCAGAGGATGAGATGGTTGGATGGCATCACTGACTCAACGGACATGACTGTGAGCAAACTCTGGGAGATGGTGAAGAACAGGGAAGCCTGGCGTGGCTGCAGTCCAGGGGGTCACAAAGAGTCGAACATGACTGAGTGACTGAACAATATAACCAGTATACAGTTTAAAACAAGTAAGAAGCTTTGGCTAACCCTTGGTTAACCAGCAGTCTTTAATTAGCCTTAGCTAGTAAAGAATCTGCCCACAATGCGGGAGACCTACAATCAATCCCTGGATTGGGACGATCCCCTGGAGAAGGGAAAGGCTACCCACTCCAGGATTCTGGCCTGGAGAATTCCATGGACCGTGTAGTCCATGGGGTCACAAAGAGTCACACACGGCTGAAGGACTTTCACTTCCATTCTCTCCTCCATCACAAGCCTTTCGGTGAAACAGGATACAGGACAGCCCACATCTCAACCTGCAACTCACCAGCGGCAAAAATTCCCCGGATAAGGACAGAAGTACCCTACCCACACGGCACACAGACCCTTTAGTTACCCCTTCAGGAACCTTCAGGAGCCATGTCCCATCAAGAGACCCAAAGACCCGGCTGCCAGCTTCTGTACCTGGCAAAGAACAGCTTCTCCTCCGTGAATCCCGAAAGGCACTTGCACCACAAGCCTGTCCCCATCCTCACTGTCCAGGTGGCCGTGGAGCTTGCCGGGGCCGAGCGGCTCCCCGGGCCCCTCCTCGTAAACGCAGCCACTGCTCAGGATGCTGAGCCTCAGCAGGCTCCCGTCTGCCTTGCAGAAAACCAAGCTCTGGACCGTGTCCTGCAGCGGGGACTTGCTGGTCACCCGGAAGCCAGGCAGCGTGAAGGACGACGCCAGGGCCAGCACCTTCCCTCCCTGAGAAAGATAGGCCATGAACCTCCGGGACAGGTCCTCGGGGACGGGCTCCCCGGTGGCGATGACCAGCAGCAGACAGTTGTCTGGCCACGGGTCCCTGAGAGCGTTTTCTGGAGGCAGGTGGTACAGAGTGTAACAGTCCGTGTCCACACAGTCGGCCAGGGCAGATCGGACCTGCTGAAGCCTGTCCTGGCCATCCCGAGAGTCAGAGCCCACGTAAAGGAGGATGTTGGGGGCCTTGCCCATGACATTGACCCTCCTCTCATCCCTCTCGGGGCGGAGGTCATCAGCGAGGCCCTCCAAACCGCTGCTGTAGTCGTACGGGAGATCTGGAATGTTCTCTGCAGAGGCAAACCTGACGGATTCAATGGTGCTGTTCTCAAGCTCCAAACATTCATGGCAGCTGGACAGATGGAGGGGACAGTGCTCAACGGAGCCCACGCCTCTGTCACCGTCCATGGCTGGCTCACTGCCCCCAGGGGCCCCGCCTGGCCCCCTTGTGGATGCAGAACCAGGAGACTGGGGGTCCTCCATAGTGTCGGGCTCAGGAGGGTTCCTCTCAATACAAGATTCAGGGTCAGGCTGCAGGAGCTGGGCTGGCAGGTCTGAGGCCTGACCCTTAAGTTCCTTTAGGGCAGAGTCCTGCAAGTGGACAGCTAAAGGGAAGAGAAAAGACAGCCCATCAACCCTCTGCCTTGCCTCACATCTCAGTGCAAAACCTCGGGGCCTTGTCTGTACCGCAAGACCTCCATTCCACGAAGCTCACATCACCTTCTAACTCTGCGGCCTCCGTGGGATCCACATAACCGCTCCCCACCCCCCACCCCCCGGTTCGAAGGGTACCCCTGAGAGTCCCCAGTGAAACTGCAGAATTTCCACACCTTTCCCATACAGATCAGAAAACCTCAGACCCTCGTATTGATTGGTGAACAGTTGGAGTTTCAGAGAGGTGACTGTGTCCACTTGCCTACAGATTCAGTTGTGTGGGTGTCAATCTTTTATGCGATAGTGATTCTAAGAAACAAGGTGCAGGGCCTCCCCAGTGGCTCAGCAGGAAGGAATCCACCTGCCAACGCAGGAAACTTGGGTTCGATCCCTGGGTCGGGATGATCCCCTGGAGAAGGAAATGGTAACCCACCGCAGTTTTGTTGCCTGGAGAATCCCCATGGACAGAAGAGTCTTGGCGGGCTGCAGCCCATGGGGTTGCAGAGTCGGACATGACTTAGCGACCATACCACCAGTGTTGCCCTTACTGCTAAGTGCTGCTAAGTCACTTGTCATGTCCGACTCTGTGTGACGCCATAGACGGCAGCCCATCAGGCTCCCCCGTCCCTGGGATTCTCCAGGCAAGAACACTGGAATGGGTTGCCATTTCCTTCTCCAATGCATGAAAGTGAAAAGTTAAAGTCAAGTCGCTCAGTCATGTCCGACCCTCAGCAACCCCATGGACTGTAGCCTACCAGGCTCCTCTGTCCATGGCATTTTCCAGGCAAGAGTACTGGAGTGGGGTGCCATTGCCTTCTCTGTGTTGCCCTTAAGTCATACCAAACAGGAGTGTTCGATCATCCTTAAGCTTGTTAAGGATGGCATCCTGCTATGATGAACATTTCCCCAAGTTACTTACACACGATCTTCTGGGGTATCAGTCCATTAGCCATCTGGAGTCTATCTTCCAGGAATGCCACCCCTAGCTTGCTGAAGTCATCCACACTTGCTTTGGCGATTAATTGATAAGGATCCCCAGGTCGGCAAGCTAACGGCAAACAGCAGTCAGACCACTTCACAATCTGAGATAGAGTGGGCGAAGGAAGGTGAAGAAAGGGTGAGATTTTTCTTCCTTAAAATAACCAGATACTTTACTTTTCCCTTCAGCTCCCACCACAGTCAAACCCAAAGGGTTACTGGATGTTACATTTTAACATCAAAGTTGTCCTGACTGGAACATTCTCATCTCTCCCTGACAACAGGGCTTACAAAGCACTAGACACAAATGCTCTCATTTCAAAGTATCACTGAGGGCTTCCCTGGTGGCTCACTGGTAGAGAATCCACCTGCCAATGAAGGACAAACGGGTTCAATCCCTGGTCCAAAAATACCCCACATGCCAAGGAGCAACTGAGCCCATGCGCCACAACTACTGAAGTCCGAGGGCCCTTGAGCCTCTGCTCTGCAACGAGAAGCCACTGCAATGAGAAGCCCACACGCTGCAGCTGAAGAGCAGCCCCCACTCGCCACAACCAGAGAAAAGCCCGCACAGCAACAAAGGCCCGATGCAGGCAAAACTAAGTAAACGAAATTTTCTAAAAAGTAATTCAAGTATTGGACTTCCCTGATGGTTCAGTGGTTAAGACTCTGCGCTTCCAGTGCGGGGTGGGCTTGATCCCTGGGTGGGCAACGAGGATTCCACATCCTTCAAGCACAGCCAATAATAGTAACAGTAATTGAAGTCATATACTGCTTTTCAAGGGACTAAAGGGGAAAGGGCCACTCCCCAGACGCTGGGAAAATCCGCTCTTCAGTAATAGGAACACAGTAACTCCACAGTATCCATGATGTAAACAGATCATGTTCACATCATGATACATACATACAAATCATACTACAGAATTTCTTAAAGTCAGGTCCAAGACCCAAGGCAACAGAAGTCCCCTGGGAACACGTGAAAACTCATATTCCTGGGTACCACTCTCTGTCTGAGCGGGAAGTGAGAGCAGCTGTGACCGACTCTCCTGAGCGCCCGCCTGGCGCAATGCACACTTCCACCACAAGGGGGCCAGGGAAAAGGAGAGACAGGAAAGGGAGACAAAGCTCAGGCCTTAAAGCTTTCCAGCATTCATCAAAGAACTGGAAACTGGAACAGGCAAAAGGGGAGTTCCCTTGGGGCCGGGAGCCTGGCTAAGGAGTCCAAGGTCTGGGTCTGGTTAAACGCACCTAATTGTCGCTGTCTGTCCTCAGGTTAAGTCTCAGAACCTCTGAAGTCTCTGCTTATTCGTTTATAAAACAGGAATAATGGGGGTACCCATCGTGTTACAGGTTCATTATGCTAATGAGATTAAAAGTTAATGTCATGCCCCCAGTCAAAAGCTTGGGACAGAAAATGTGTCTGTGTTAGTCGCTCAGTCATGTCCGACTCTTTGCGGCCCCATGGACTGTACCCACCAGGATCCTCTGTCCATGGGATTCTCCAGGCAAGAATACTAGAGTGGGATGCCATTTCCTCCTCCAGGGGATCTTCCCGACCCAGAGATCAAACCCAGGTTTCCTGCATTGCAGGCAGATTCTTTGCCATCTGAACCACCAGGGAACAGAAAAAGTGCTCAATAAATGGCAGCTGCTATTACTAGACATTATGAATTTGACTTTAAAAGCAATACTGAATATTTGATTTGTCGTGTGTGCATGCTTAGTCACGTCTGACTCTTTGCCACCCTATGAACTGTACCCCACCAGGCTTCTCTGTCCATGCAATTCTCCAGGCAAGAACACTGGAGAGCGTTGCCATTTCCTCTTCCAGGGGATCTTCCTGATTCAGGGATCGAACCCGCATCTCCTGTGTTTCCTGCATTGGCAGGTGAATTCTATAACACTGAGCCACCTGGGAAGACCCACTGAATACAATGGTCCTTCTCTAAGATACCATGAATAATTTCCCTACTTGCCAAAATCTTCTCAGGAACATACTGCCCCCTCTTCCTGAAAATGCTGTATAAATAAATTTAATGCTGTATAAATAAATAAATTAAAAAATCATCTTAAAAGCACTGGAGAATTGATGAGATAATGAACTTCTGAGCCAAATGCGAGGATAAATCCTGAACCTACAGAGATAAAAGGAATTCCCACAAGTCACTTCTGCCCTAAGTATACTTGCCCATCCAGGACACTTAGGGTTTAAAAGTCAGGGTCCAACAGGCATCAAGATAGACATATAGATCAACGGAATAGAACTGAGAATATAGAAATAAATGTATCTATTTGAAGACAATTCATTTTGGACAAGGTTGCCAAACAACTCAAGGGGAAAGAATAATCTTTTCAACAAATGGTGCTGGTAGAACTGGACATCCACATGCAAAGAATGAAGATGGACCCCAATGCCAGACCATGTACCACCAGGTATAAAAATTAATTCAAAAGGAATCAAATCCTTAATAAGAGCTAAAACTACAAAATTCTTAAAAGAAAACATAGATGTAAATCATCATGATGTTGAATCAGGCACTGGTTCCTCAGTAACACACCAAAAGTACAAGCAACAAAAGAAAAAATATATATAAACTGGACTTCATCAAAATGTGCTTCAAAGAACACTTTGTGAAAGGACATTGACAAAATGGGAGAAAACATTTGCAAATCATGTAACCAATCAGTAAGAGATCTGTATCCACAATATATAAAGAATTCCCACAACTCAACAATAAAAAGACAAACATCTAATTTTTTAAATGGGCAAATAATCTGAACCAACATTTCTCCAAAGAAAATACACAAGTGGCAGCAGCACTTGAAAAGATTCTCAAAATCATCTGTTGTTCAGTTCAGTTCAGTCACTCAGTCGCGTCCAACTCTTTGCGACCCATGAATCGCGGCACGCCAGGCCTCCCTGTCCATCACCATCTCCCAGAGTTCACTCAGACTCACGTCCATTGAGTAAGTGATGCCATCCAGCCATCTCATCCTCTGTCGTCCCCTTCTCATCCTGCCCCCAATCCTTCCCAGCATCAGAGTCTTTTCCAATGAGTCAACTCTTCACATGAGATGGCCAAAGTACTGGAGTTTCAGCTTTAGCATCATTCCTTCCAAAGAACACCCAGGGCTGATCTCCTTTAGAACGGACTGGTTGGATCTCCTTGCAGTCCAAGGGACTCTCAAGAGTCTTCTCCAACACCACAGTTCAAAAGCATCAATTCTTCAGCGCTCAGCCTTCTTCACAGTCCAACTCTCGCATCCATACAAGACCACTGGAAAAACCATAGCCTTGACTAGATGGACCTTTGTTGGCAAAGTAATGTCTCTGCTTTTCAATATGCTATCTAGGTTGGTCATAACTTTTCTACCAAGGAGTAAGTGTCTTCTAATTTCATGGCTGCAGTCACCATCTGCAGTGATTTTGGAGCCTAAAAAAATAAAGTCTGACACTGTTTCCACTGTTTCCCCATCTATTTCCCATGAAGTGATGGGACCGGATGCCATGATCTTCGTTTTCTGAATGTTGAGCTTTAAGCCAACTTTTTCACGCTCCTCTTTCACTTTCATCAAGAGGCTTTTGAGTTCCTCTTCACTTTCTGCCATAAGGGTGGTGTCATCTGCATCTCTGAGGTTATTGATATTTCTCCTGGCAATCTTGATTCCAGCTTGTGTTTCTTCCAGTCCAGCGTTTCTCATGATGTACTCTGCATATAAGTTAAATAAGCAGGGTGACAATATACAGCCTTGATGTACTCCTTTTCCTATTTGGAACCAGTCTGTTGTTTCATGTCCAGTTCTAACTGTTGCTTCCTGACCTGCATACAGGTTTCTCAAGACGCAGGTCAGGTGGTCTGGTATCCCCATCTCTTGAAGAATTTTCCAGAGTTTATTGTGATCCACACAGTCAAAGGCTTTGGCATAGTCAATAAAGCAGAAATAGATGTTTTCCTGGAACTTTCTTACTTTTTCGATGATCCAGCGGATGTTGGCAATCTGACCTCTGGTTCCTCTGCCTTTTCTAAAACCAGCTTGAACATCTGAAAGTTCATGGTTCTATTGCTGAAGACTGACTTGGAGAATTTTGAGCATTACTTTCCTAGCATGTGAGATGAGTGCAATTGTGCAGTAGTTTGAGCATTCTTTGGCATTGCCTTTCTTTGGGATTGGAATGAAAACTGACCTTTTCCAGTCCTGTGACCACTGCTGAGTTTTCCAAATTTGCTGGCAAATTGAGTGCAGCACTTTCACAGCATCATTTTTCAGGATTTGAAACAGCTCAACTAGAATCACCTCCACTAGCTTTGTTCATAGTGATGCTTTCTTAGGCCCACTTGACTTCACATTCCAGGATGTCTGGCTCTAGGTGAGTGATCACACCATCGTGATTATCTTGGTCGTGCAGATCTTTTTTGTACAGTTCTTCTGTGTATTCCTGCCACCTCTTCTTAATATCTTCTGCTTCTGTTAGGTCCATACCATTTCTGTCCTTTATCGAGCCCATCTTTGCATGAAATGTTCCCTTGGTATCTCTAATTTTCTAGAAATCAGCGAACTAAAATGGACTGGAATGGGTGAATTTAACTCAGATGACCATTATATCTACTACTGAGGGCAGGAATCCCTTAGAAGAAATGGAGTAGCCATCATGGTCAACAAAAGAGTCCAAAATGCAGTACTTGGATGCAATCTAAAAAATGACAGAATGATTTCTGTTCGTTTCCAAGGCAAACCATTGAATATCACAGTAATCCAAGTCTATGCCCCAACCAGTAACACTAAAGAAGCTGAACGGTCCCATGAAGACCTACAAGACCTTTTAGAACACACACCCAAAAAAGATGTCCTTTTCATTATAGGGAACTGGAATGCAAAAGTAGGAAGTCAAGAAACACCTGGAGTAACAGGCAAATCTGGCCTTGGAATACGGAATGAAGCAGGGCAAAGGCTAATAGAGTTTTGCCAAGAGAACGCACTGATCATAGCAAACACCCTCTTCCAACAACACAAGAGATGACTCTCCACATGGACATCACCAGATGGTCAACACCGAAATCAGATTGATTATATTCTTTGCAGCCAAAGATGGAGAAACTCTATACAGTCAGCAAAAACAAGACCGGGAGCTGACTGTGGCTCAGATCATGAGCTCCTTATTGCCAAATTCAGACTTAAATTGAAGAAAAGTAGGGAAAACCACTAGACCATTCAGGTATGACCTAAATCAAATCCCTTATGATTATACAGTGGAAGTGAGAAATAGATTTAAGGGCCTAGATCTGATAGATAGAGTGCCTGATGAACTATGGAATGAGGTTCGTGACATTGTACAGGAGACAGGGATCAAGACCATCCCCATGGAAAAGAAATGCAAAAAAGCAAAATGGCTGTCTGGGGAGGCCTTACAAATAGCTGTGAAAAGAAGAGAAGCGAAAAGCAAAGGAGAAAAGGAAAGATATAAGCATCTGAATGCAGAGTTCCAAAGAATAGCAAGGAGACATAAGAAAGCCTTCCTCAGTGATCAATGCAAAGAAATAGAGGAATATACTTAAGAGAACTAAAAACATATGTCTGCACACAAAACCTGTACACAAGTAGCAGCATTATTCATCACAGTCAAAGTGTGGAAACACCCCAAGCGTTCACCTATATTGTGCTAAGTCTAGGAAGCCAGTTATTAAAAGGTCACATATTGAATGATTCTGTTTATATAAAAAATCAAAATGGAAAGATCTATAGAGTTAACAAGTAGATTAGTGGTTGCCAGCGACAGAATGCTGAGGAGTGACTGATGGGAATCAGAGAAGAATGCTGATGGGTATGTAGTTTCTTTTGGGGTATGAAAATGTTCTGGAATTAGTGATGACTGTACAGCTGCTAAATTGTAAATAAACACTTTAAAAGGATGATGTGAATTATGTATCAATTAAAAAAAAAATTCTGGAGTCCTCTAATGTCTAACCCTACTCCACAAAATCTTTACTCCTTAAGATTTCACTTCTCTCCTTAAAAGAGAATTCAAATTAAATTTAACTTTGCTCCTTAGACAAACAGTCATTCTAAAAGCTGAGAAACATTGTCTTAGAGGTAAAAATAATAAACACAAATATTTATGATCAACAGGCTGAAACCCAGTACTCAGTCTAGAGTATCTGCAGAAAGAGAAACCTCAGAATTCTCTTTTAGCTCTACATGTAGGTTTCCCTCACAACTGCAGGAGTCACAGGCTCCATCCCTGGGTGGGGAAGATCCCCTGGAAACGGAAATGGCAATCCACTCCAGTTTTCTTCCCTGGGAAATCTCATGGACAGAGGAGCCTGGCAGGCTACAGTCTGTGGGGTTGCAAAGACTCAGACACAACTGAGCAACTGAGCTCACATACACTCGACTGACTGCCACCTCTGCACAGGTTCACCTGGAGGGTGGGTCTGACCCTTGCAGGCTTCAGTACAATTCTGCATTTCAAATACAATCCAGTCTACAATCCAGACAAAGATCTAGCTGATTTCCAGCTCGGAGAATGCAGGAAGGATGTCAGCTCTGGAGAATGAGAAGATAAACGACCACCTCGGTGACAGCTGACTTTTCTGATGAGGGTGAATGGGAAACAGGAAAAGGAGCAATGCAACCCCCCTGCCGGAGACTAAAAGCATCTTTGTTCTCAGCATTATGTCGGGGAGAATGATGGGAGATGTTCAGCTACTGGAGATCCAGCCCAGGATTTAGTTGTTCAGATCTTGACGTAGCACCCTGCTACCGCGAGCACCAGCATGGAGCTGGAGCTCAAAGTAGGCACTAGGTGTAAAAGGAGCCAACAATCAAATCCTCACGCCTGGGAGGAGAGCCACAGGAGGTAAACAAAGCAAGGGGAAGGACAGGAAATGGCCAGAGAACAATATACACACTCATCCCTGATCAAGTTTCTAAACCCAGCCAGCTGTTTCCTCACCTAAATGCGTTTCCTTTTTCTAGGAACCTGGTCCGTGAGCCACAGACCATGCAAACTCCTCCAACAGCACCGTGGCCCCATCAAAGCAAAGCCACACAGTCACTAAATGCAAACAGTCTGCTTCCCTTTTGCACTTTGAGATGGAGACAAAGAGGCAGAGAAAGAAAGGGGAACGCAAGCCAAAGGCTCACTCCCAAAGATCAAAGCCAAGGAAGCCCCGGTCAGCCCAAAACAAAGGGATTTCCTCGCCCATGCAGAAAGCCCTTCCGAAACCCAAGCTCGCGACTTGAGGCTACAATGATCACAGCAAAGGCAGTGATGTGTCTTCTCCACTCAGTTCAGTTCAGTCGCTCAGTCGTGTCCAACACTTTGCGACCCCATGGACTGCAGCATGCCAGGCTTCCCCATCCATCACCAACTCATGTCCATTGAGTCAGTGATGCCATCCAACCATCTCATCCTCTGTCATCCCCTTCTCCTCCCGCCTTAAGTCTTTCCCATCATCAGGGTCTTTTCCAGTGAGTCAGTTCTTCGCATCAGGTGGCCAAAGGATTGGAGTTTCAGCTTCAGCATCAGTCCTTCCAATGAATATTCAGGACTGATTTCCTTTAGGATGGACTGGTTGGATCTCCTTGCAGTCCAAGGGACTCTCAAGAGTCTTCTCCAACACCACAGTTGAAAAGCATCAGTTCTTCGGCGTTCAGCTTTATAGTCCAACTCTCACATCCATACGTGACCACTGGAAAAACCATAGCTTTGACTAGACGGACCTTTGGTGGCAAAGTAATGTCTCTGCTCCACTCACCTCAATACAAATGTGCACACGGAAGGGGATCCTGGGGCCAAGGGCGCTGGGTTAAACCCGCTTCAGTGAACTACCCCTCCCAAGGCTGCCTGCAGCCGGTGCTGAGCTGAAGCTCTGCAGCTAATGGGAGGATGGGAATCTTAACAACTAGCCAGGTGATGGTTAATCTTATGTGCCAACTGGGCTGGACCACAGTACCTGGATATTTGGCCAAACATCATTTCAGTGGTGACTGTGAAGATATTTTTCAGATGTGGTCAACATTTTAAATGATTTCACTTCGAGTAAAGTAGATCATCCTCCTGTAACACAGGTGAGCCTTGTTACAGTTACAGCTGAAGGCCCTACAAGAAAAAGACTGTGGTTCCCAGAGGAAGAGGGAATTCTGCCTCTAGACTGGCTTCAGACTCAAGCTGCAACATCTATTCTGCAGGAGTTTCCAGCCTCTGGCCTGCCCTGCAGATTTGGGACTCCCCAGACTCCACAATTGGGCTTCCCCAAAGGCTCAGTGGTAAAGAATTCACCTGTAATGCAGGAGACGTGGGTTTGATCTCTGGGTGGGGAAGATCCCCTGGGGAAGGAAATGGCAACCTCCTCCAGTATTGTTGCCTGGAAAAAATCCAAAGGACAGAGGAGCCTGGCTACAGTCCATGGGGTCAATGCATAAGCACAGACTCCACAATCACGTAAGCCAGTTCCTTAAAATAAACCTTTCTTTCTGTCTTTCTCTCCCTTCCCCCACTACTTCTCTGTCTCCCTCCCTCCCTATGTGTGTGTGTGTGTGTGTGTGTGTGTGTGTGTGTAATCTGCGCGCACACACACACACCCCCTATTCTGTTTCACAAGAGAACCCAGATAAACACAAGTTATCATTAGTGAGCCTGGGTAAGATCAATGTCACTGCTTCAACACTGCTAATTTTTTGGCTCTCATTTCTCTTCTCCCAATTCAGTGTAATTACATGTTAGGTTTTTTAAACATCTAGTAATGAACGGATTGAAAGAGAGCTAGACACACAAAGATGTGAAGATCTGAAACCAGGACAGTCAGGGGAAGAGGTTATTTCCTACTTTCAGCTACTCTCCGTGCCTTTTGGGTTTGGGAACAAAGGATATAGCAGGACTACAGAATTTGTTTTCACTATTTAGCAAGGTACTATGACGTGTGGCACTTTTAAAAGAAGTGGATTGGAAAACCAAGTTAACAGTATAAGGGATATGATAAGTCCACCCACAACAAGCAACAGTTGAAATGATAAAGTGACCCTGATGAGACCTAAGATGGATCTGCAAAACCATAACTGACCAGAAAACTCAGTGAAAAGGGTGGTCTCGGTGTTCTAATTTGCTGAATAACTGAGAGCTAATCAGAAAATAACAGAAATACCTTGTTGCTATAACTTTTTTTTTTTTTGGCCACACCGCACAGCATGCAGGATCTCAGTCCCCTCATCAGGGTCAAACCTACACCCCCTACAGTGGAAGGTTAGACCGCCAGGAGGTCCCTGTCATAACCGTTTTCTATTATGTGTGTTATTTAGAAGCCCGATAAGCATGTGAGGCCCAGCATCTACAGGGTACTATATTAGCATCCACAATTTTTCACTTTATATCCCTGTCCACCCCCCATGTTGGTAAGCCGACAAAGAACAGAAGTTTTAACAGACATCCCCAGAATGTCTCTTCCACCATGTCCCATGAGGCAGACAAATCACTAAGCTGAGCCCAGATTCAAGGGAGGATATAAAATTCCACTTGTCCATTAAGAGGAAGGAATCTGCAGCCACCTTAAACCAAATCTATAACACGGGTTTCAGCCAGCTCATTCACTCCTCCACTCCGTGTAGAAATGGCAAGTCCTGAGACGGCTGTGTTCTCTCTGCCTGGTCCCTGCGTGGGAAAAGAAGCGTGGAGCAGACCCAGCTTGAAACAGCAGCCAGAGACCTGCTCAGCCTCATGTGCGACATGAGCAAAAAACAAGATTTGCTTTTAGAAACCACGAAATTCTGAGGTCACCTGTTCATTCCAGCCAAGCTGACTCAACAATGTGCAAACTGCATTCTTTAAAATAGGGGCCCCTCTACCAGCCCCTCCTGCCATAATCCCCATCTCCAGGAATGACCCCCAATCCACCCAAAAATCCATCATCATCTCCTAAAAAAGCTCCTAACTCTGTCTCCACACCTCTCCTCCCTGCTACCAATACTCTGCAAGGTTCATCTCTTCCCACACAGGGTACAATCCATCCCAGGTTTGCCTCCCCCAGATCCAGTCTCCAATCTGCCTGCATTATGATCTTTAACATACGAATCTGCTCATTCTGCTTTAAAAAAGAAAAAGAAATGTTTTAGCCTGCTGTCCACAGGATAAAGTCCAAATTCCCAATTAGTGTATATAAACCTTTATAATCCGTGTACCCTATGTATTTGCCATACTATTAAAGAACATTTAATTCTGGTACATAGAAAACCAGAAAAACAAATAGCATGAATTTCATGGATATTGTCAGTCACTTTTAAGATGTGATGAAGACAAGCAAAAGGAACATATGTGTGCTAAACACTGATAAAAAGAACAAAACAGAAAACAGTATTGCTCCCAAGCAGAAAATCAAGGATGGACCAAGTAAATCCTAGGTAATAGTAAGACACGGATCTGCCACCTCCCAACTGACCACCTCCCAGTTAAAAAGTGAAAGTGAAAGTCACTCAGTTGTGGCTAAGTCACTTCAGTCGTGACCGACTCTTCATGACCTCATGGACTGTAGTCCACCAGGCTCCTCTGTCCATGGGACTCTCCAGGCAAGAATGCTGGAGTGGGTTGCCATGGCATCCTCCAGGGGATCTTCCCAACCCAGGGATCAAACCTGGGTCTCCTGAATTGCAGGAAGATTCTTTACCATCTAAGCCACCAGGGAAGCTCCAGTTGACAGTTATGTCATCCCTAAATCAGCCACCCATTAGGGTTCCATGCATATTCTGCCTAGAAACAGGTAAAACACACAGCTTCTCTGCAGGTCACTGGTAAGCCACAACTCTTCCAGACACCCTGACATCCTGAATCTCCCCAACAGAGCAAGCGTGTGCTGGCCACAGGCAGCCTCCACCTGCAAAGTCCCTGTGACGGTATCCTCGGTTTCTGTCTTTCTCTCCCTTCCCCCACTACTTCTCTGTCTCCCTCCCTCCCTATGTGTGTGTGTGTGTGTGTGTGTGTGTGTGTGCGTGCGGCACACACACACACCTATTCTGTTTCACAAGAGAACCCAGATAAACACAAGTTATCATTAGTGAGCCTGGGTAAGATCAATGTCACTGCTTCAACACTGCTAATTTTTTGGCTCTCATTTCTCTTCTCCCAATTCAGTGTAATTACATGTTAGGTTTTTTAAACATCTAGTAATGAACGGATTGAAAGAGAGCTAGACACACAAAGATGTGAAGATCTGAAACCAGGACAGTCAGGGAAGAGGTTATTTCCTACTTTCAGCTACTCTCCGTGCCTTTTGGGTTTGGGAACAAAGGATATAGCAGGACTACAGAATTTGTTTTCACTATTTAGCAAGGTACTATGACGTGTGGCACTTTTAAAAGAAGTGGATTGGAAAACCAAGTTAACAGTATAAGGGATATGATAAGTCCACCCACAACAAGCAACAGTTGAAATGATAAAGTGACCCTGATGAGACCTAAGATGGATCTGCAAAACCATAACTGACCAGAAAACTCAGTGAAAAGGGTGGTCTCGGTGTTCTAATTTGCTGAATAACTGAGAGCTAATCAGAAAATAACAGAAATACCTTGTTGCTATAACTTTTTTTTTTTTGGCCACACCGCACAGCATGCAGGATCTCAGTCCCCTCATCAGGGGTCAAACCTACACCCCCTACAGTGGAAGGTTAGACCGCCAGGGAGGTCCCTGTCATAACCGTTTTCTATTATGTGTGTTATTTAGAAGCCCGATAAGCATGTGAGGCCCAGCATCTACAGGGTACTATATTAGCATCCACAATTTTTCACTTTATATCCCTGTCCACCCCCCATGTTGGTAAGCCGACAAAGAACAGAAGTTTTAACAGACATCCCCAGAATGTCTCTTCCACCATGTCCCATGAGGCAGACAAATCACTAAGCTGAGCCCAGATTCAAGGGAGGGATATAAAATTCCACTTGTCCATTAAGAGGAAGGAATCTGCAGCCACCTTAAACCAAATCTATAACACGGGTTTCAGCCAGCTCATTCACTCCTCCACTCCGTGTAGAAATGGCAAGTCCTGAGACGGCTGTGTTCTCTCTGCCTGGTCCCTGCGTGGGAAAGAAGCGTGGAGCAGACCCAGCTTGAAACAGCAGCCAGAGACCTGCTCAGCCTCATGTGCGACATGAGCAAAAAACGAAGATTTGCTTTTAGAAACCACCGAAATTCTGAGGTCACCTGTTCATTCCAGCCAAGCTGACTCCAACAATGTGCAAAACTGCATTCTTTAAAATAGGGGCCCCTCTACCAGCCCCTCCTGCCATAATCCCCATCTCCAGGAATGACCCCCAATCCACCCAAAAATCCATCATCATCTCCTAAAAAAGCTCCTAACTCTGTCTCCACACCTCTCCTCCCTGCTACCAATACTCTGCAAGGTTCATCTCTTCCCACACAGGGTACAATCCATCCCAGGTTTGCCTCCCCCAGATCCAGTCTCCAATCTGCCTGCATTATGATCTTTAACATACGAATCTGCTCATTCTGCTTTAAAAAAGAAAAAGAAATGTTTTAGCCTGCTGTCCACAGGATAAAGTCCAAATTCCCAATTAGTGTATATAAACCTTTATAATCCGTGTACCCTATGTATTTGCCATACTATTAAAGAACATTTAATTCTGGTACATAGAAAACCAGAAAAACAAATAGCATGAATTTCATGGATATTGTCAGTCACTTTTAAGATGTGATGAAGACAAGCAAAAGGAACATATGTGTGCTAAACACTGATAAAAAAGAACAAAACAGAAAACAGTATTGCTCCCAAGCAGAAAATCAAGGATGGACCAAGTAAATCCTAGGTAATAGTAAGACACGGATCTGCCACCTCCCAACTGACCACCTCCCAGTTAAAAAGTGAAAGTGAAAGTCACTCAGTTGTGGCTAAGTCACTTCAGTCGTGACCGACTCTTCATGACCTCATGGACTGTAGTCCACCAGGCTCCTCTGTCCATGGGACTCTCCAGGCAAGAATGCTGGAGTGGGTTGCCATGCCATCCTCCAGGGGATCTTCCCAACCCAGGGATCAAACCTGGGTCTCCTGAATTGCAGGAAGATTCTTTACCATCTAAGCCACCAGGGAAGCTCCAGTTGACAGTTATGTCATCCCTAAATCAGCCACCCATTAGGGTTCCATGCATATTCTGCCTAGAAACAGGTAAAACACACAGCTTCTCTGCAGGTCACTGGTAAGCCACAGCTCTTCCAGACACCCTGACATCCTGAATCTCCCCAACAGAGCAAGCGTGTGCTGGCCACAGGCAGCCTCCACCTGCAAAGTCCCTGTGACGGTATCCTCGGCGGGCAGCCGATGTGGCAGACAGAGGCAGAATGTGTGAACCTTGCCTAGCTCAGGATTCAGGTGTGCAGTCCTTCCACCCCTCAGGAGCCCCATTCCAAGTGTTAACAGAACCCAGAACTGTTTCTTGCTTATATTTTGAATTAATTTAATAGACTGTGCAATTTGAGCATCTTAACTTGGTCTGAGAGCCTCTCTATTCTGTGACCACTGGGTAATGTGACCATTTGGTAAAGTTGGTAATGTTTGGTAATGGAAAGCTATCACTGGTAATGTTGATTGGTAATGTTCTGGAAAGCTATCACTGCACCAATGTAATTTGATGCACCACAGGGTCACAAAATGAGTTGGACATGACTTAGCAACTAAACTAAAATAACAATACTCCAGCCACACCTTCGGAGAAGGCAATGGCACCCCACTCCAGTACTCTTGCCTGGAAAATCCCATGGACAGAGGAGCCTGGCAGGCTGCAGTCCATGGGGTCACGAAGAGTTGGACACGACTGAGCGACTTCACTTTCACTTTTCACTTTCATGCGTTGGAGAAGGAAATGGCAACCCACTCCAGTGTTCTTGCCTGGACAATCCCAGGGACAGGGGAGCCTGGTGGGCTGCCGTCTATGGGGTCGCACAGAGTCGGACACAACTGAAGCGACTTAGCAGCAGCAGCAGCCACAGCTTTCCCCTCTGGCCTTCCCCTGACCCACTTTGTCAACTCATGTTAATTAGACTCCAATTGGGAGTTCCCTTCTGGTCCAGGGGTTTAAGACTGCCTTCCAAAGCAGGGGACCTGGGCTCGATCCGTTGTCGGGAAACTATTAATAAGATCCCTTGTGCCACGAGAGCTTCCCCGGTGGCTCAGCTGATAACAAACCCGCCTGCAATGCAGAAGACCCTGGTTCGATCCTTGGGTCAAGACGATCGCCTGGAGAAAGGATAGGCTAACCACTCCAGTATTCTTGGGCTACCCAGGTGGCCCAGATGGTAAAGAATCGGCCTGCAATGCAGGAGACCTGGGTTCGCTCCCTGGGTTGGGAAGATCCCCTGGTGAAGGGAATGGCCACCTACAGCAGTATTCTTGCCTGGAGAATTCCATAGACAGAGGAGCCTGGCAGGAAACAGTCCATGAGGTCTCAAAAAGTCAGACATGACTGAGCGACTTTCACTTCACTTTGTGCCATGAAGCAACTAAGCCTACGAACTGCAATGAAGAGCCAATGCAGCCAAAAACAAATTTAAAAAAACTATTTAATTAGACTTCAATTGTCCCCAAGTACAAACGCTCTGTGTGCCTCCGTACCTGCCTAGAAAGCCCTTTCCTCCTCCTTCACCTAATTCTTATTTTTCCTTAAAACCTCAGCTGTTGTGCCCACCCTGAAAGTCCTTCCTGACATCACCCCATCTGGATAGGTTCACCCTCTCCCCCTGTACTTGCTTTCCCAGAGCACTTATCACAGTGAACTTTAATTGTTCATTTACTTAGCTGTCTTCTCCCCTCACACTGTGAGCTCCTTAAGATGACTGTGACTCTCATTTCTGAATGCATTTTTTTCCTTTAAGTCTTTATTGAATTTGTTACAATATTGCTTCTGTCTTACCGTTTTGGTTTTTTGGCCACAAGGCACAGGGAATCTTAGCTCCCAGACCAGGAACTGAATCCACACTCTCTGCATTGTAAGACAAGTCTTAACCACTGGGCTGCCAGGAAAGTTCCTCTGAGTGTTCCTTTCATCTTCAAATGACATACATCCAGCCCTAGAACATAATCTGACACATAGAAGGCACTCAATAGCCCTTGGATGCATGCATGAAGGCCTTTACAGAATGCAAAGAACATGAGTGAATTTTCTGCAACAAAAAAACTGTGTAAGTTCTTTGGGTCACCAACTCTTACTAAACAGGACTGCTAATATAAGCACAGAAGACACTCAAAACTGAGCTGAATCTGCCATGACTCATTGGTATCTCTTACGGCACTTATGAAATAACTAGGAATACTGTTCAATAAATATCTGTTAGTGAAAGAATGACTAAGTGAAAATATGAATGTGTGAATGCTACAGTTTTTAAACTGACTTCCTGAAATTCATTTTTTTTATTGTCAGGGGGTCTGTAGAATGACCACAAAGGAGATATTAAAAATCCGCAAAGCATTTTTCAATAGCTGTAGGAGTGGTACTGTCCTAAAAATGGGAAAGAATTTTATCAAGTTCAAAAGTCTTTCCTCAATAACATATTTGCTATTAAATATCTTAGGGTCCTATCAAATTCAAATGACTTGAGAGTTAGGTGAAATACATAGAATACATAGATTCATGAACACCCCCAAGCTGCAAAATCCCATTAAGCAATAAACCTGAATGGGAACAGCAGACGTAGAAGACAGAGACCTGTGAAATCAACTCCTTTTTTAAGATCTGAAGTCCAGTTTACAAAACAGAGCTGTGTAAGTTCTTTGGGTTATCAATTCTTGGGTCATCTGAGCAATAAATAGCCATGGTGGTCCAAAATATGGCTCTAGACAGCTCTAGCTCCTGGTTGCAAAATCCACTAAACTCTCTGATCACAAATAAGATGACTTAACTGGAGAGTACCCTTGGTGGATAGGCATCTTTTTGCCCCCAGAATTAAGTAACCACTGGGATATTCCAGTGTTGGTAGTCCAGTAGTAAGAATCTGCCTGCCAATGCAGAGGGCACAAGCTTGATTCTTGGTCTGGGAGCTAAGATTCCATATGTTGCAGGGCAACTACGCCCGTGCGCCCCACAACTACTGAGCCCAAGCACCCTGGAACCCACGCTCCACAACGAGAGAAGTCGCCTCAAAGAGGAGCCCTCACCCGCCGCGGCTAGAAAGTAGCCCCCCACTCGCCGCAACTAGAGAGAGGCTCAAGCACAGCCAAAAGTATATAATTTATCTAAAAATTTTAAAAGCTCTGTAGGTTTTTTAAGGAGGAGGGCATGACAACCCACTCCAGTATTCTTGCCTGGAGAAGCCCTATGGACTGAGGAGCCTGGTGGGCTACAGTCCATGGGGTCACAAAGAGACGAACACGACTGAGCGACTAAACACAGCACAGGTGATTTAAAATAATAAAAAGAATTAGGTAACAGCCATGAGGAGAGATCTTAAATCGACCTTAGAAGGTAAACTAAATGAGAGAGCTGCGGCAGAAATGTTAATCATCTCCCAACATCTAGTCTTTCTTTCTCCCTTGTAGTAACAGAACTCCAGGTCTTCACAGAATCCATGGCTGCCCAGCTACGGACTGCATTTCTCCACCTCCCTCCAGCTGGGAGACATGTGATGTGAAGCTCCTGGATGACAGCCTCAAAGAGGAAGTGCGTTGGTCCCCACCTTCCCTGTCTTTCTCTATTCTGAGGGCTGGAATGCAGATCAGGTTAGGGGGTGGGGGTCGGGGTTGGGTAGCAGGAGCCCAGCCTCCACCAAGAGAGAGAACAGGATGATGGCAGAGGGGAGGCAGCCTAGCAACAGGGCAGAAAGGGGCTGGGTCCCTGGGTGGCCTTCCAGAGCAGGACCTTCCCCCTCAGAGACAAGTTCGCTTCTACCTTGTCTGAAGCACTACGGGCTAGGCATCACTCATTACAACAGCTTAGCCTGGACCTTGGGCTTCCCTGATGGCTCAGACAGTAAAGACTCTGCCTGCGATGTGGGAGACCTAGGTTCGATCCCTGGGTCGGGAAGATCCCCTGGAGGAGGGCATGGCAACCCACTCCAGTATTCTTGCCTGGAGATTCCCATGGACGGAGGAGTCTGGGGGGCTACAGTCCCTGGGGTCGCAAAGAGTCGGACACAACTGAGTGACTTTAACAACAGCCTGTACCTTACCTAATACAGTAACCACGTTCCTTAAGATACTATGTGTATAGAGATACACATTAGGCAACAATGACCCATGAAAATTAAGAGCACAGTGGGTCATACTTTTGTGTTAAAAAAGGAATCTGTGCATATGTGATATTTGATATAGTTGCAATATTTTAGAAATTTTGGCACAGATTTTAAGTTGAAATCTTACTAGATATATACAACATTAGAATACATAAGAAAACTTCAGAGGCTTCCCTGGTGGTCCCGCAGGTAAGACTTCACCTTGCAATGCAGAAAGCGCAGGTTCTATCCCTGGTCGGGGACTAAGATCCCATACCCCTTGTGGCCAAGAGACAAAAACATGAAACAGAAGCAATATTACAACACATTCAATAAAGACACTAAAAAATGGTTGATGTCAAAAAAAAAAAAACTTTAACCTTTAATCATATAACTTCGATTTTCTTCTCTTTAAAAATGACCATAATATAAAACTGTAAGCACTAGAGGTAATAAAACACCAAGCAGGGGCTCAATAAATGGTATGATTATTATCCTAAGTATATATAGAGCTTAATAAACAGCAGGAACTGGCAGGACAAAAATGTCATGTCCTAGCACACTAGGTTACTGTCAGACCACCACCTGCAAAACTCTAAATCCCTCCTGAGCCCCAAACAGAGGAGAGGTTCCTGCTCTCCTTTACTTTTTCCTATCTGCTCTTATTTCCATCCACCTTGAGTTCTAGTCAATTATTTCCAGTCTTATTTCTCTCTTCCTTTTCATTCATCCCAACACAATGTCTTCAAGACAGTGTTGTGAGATGGAGGTCCAGTGGCCATGGGTGTCTTCAGCAAAACACCTCCTGGATTGTTCACGTCACAGGCAGGAAGCATACAATGGGTGAGTGAGGGCAGAAAGGACTCACCCCAGATGCCAGCAGAAGCAGCTATAAGCGGGTGGGGGCTGGGAAGGAGTTAGAGTCAGGCACCCATGAGCCTGAGAGGTGACAGCCCCGGGGAGAAGGCATCCATTGAGAGCTTACACCAGAGGGTGTGTGTCCAGAAAGATGACAGGCCGTCTCAAGGAAAACCCACAAAGGAGACCCAAGGCATGATCATGCCATTTTCAGATTCAACAAAAAGATAATGAAGAGGAGGATGCAATGAGGAGGAATGGAAGGGAAGGAATAAAATCTGGGACGTGTGGACAGTGGATTTAGCAGAAAGAAAGGAATTAGCAGAACTAGTCACTGACTGGCAGGAAGGAGGCAGGAGGAGGGGAAAGGACCCACAGGCTGGAGTGTTCATCTGAGATTTTCTTTTTTTAATCCAGGAAATAAATACAAACCACCAGTTTGGGACACGTTACTGAGTTTGAAGTGCCTTCAGAATACTCAGGGTGAGACGTCCAGGAGAACTCAGTGATAGAAATGAGCTGATTTGGGCAGCAAGAAGCTGTGGGGCTGGACTAGATGACCTAGGGAGAGACCTGAGCGCTGCTGCCCAGTAACATACCACAAGCCAGAGACACAGCTTAAACACAGGTAGCGCTTTTTTTGTGGCTGTATCATGCAGCATGTACGATCTTAGTTCCCGAACTAGGGACCTAAGTGCCCCTACAGTGGAAGCATGGAGTCTTAACCACTGAACCACCAGGGAAGTCCCCAAATACAGATATATAAATAGATATATAGATATATGTATGTGTGTATTTGGATATATATGTATTTGGCTGCACAGAATCTTAGTTCCCTAACCAGGGATCCAACCTGGGCCCCAGCAATAAAAGCACTGGGTCCAAACCACTGGATTGCCAGTGTCCCTACTAATATATTTTTATCTAACCCAAAATAGGGCTTCCCTGATAGCTCAGTTGATAAAGAATCTGCCTGCAATGCAGGAGACCTGGGTTCGATCTCTGGGTTGGGAAGATTCCCTGGAGAAGGAAATGGCAACCCACTTCAGTATTCTTGCCTGGAGAATTCCAGGGACAAAGAGCCCGGTGGGCTACAGCCCATGGGGTCACAAAGAGTCAGACCAGACTGAGCAACTTGACACTTTCACTTTCAACCCAAAATATCCAAAAAGAAAGCAAATCAGGCAAGCCAAGAAAGAGCACTCATGTAAAATAACAAATTCAGTTTTGATAATGGTTGACAAACGACAAACACGGTACTCACAGTTTCCGAAGAGGATGCCGGTGTCTGTAAATTCTCACCTTGCACCCAAATGCTCTCTGTCACAAAGGCGATGTGCTCTGCTTCAAGTATAAAAGGAGATACCAGGAACAGGGCCCATTTGTTTAAGTCATCAATGGACTGGATGGAGGGAAAGAAACACAATTCAATAGAGGATTCAATATGACTTCAAAAACAACTGTCCCTTATATTAACATCTAGGACGTCCTCGCCTTTGTAATTCCAGGTGGCATATACATTAAGGCCATCCGATGCTCTCCTGTACACTGCATTAACTCACATTTTTTTGTTGTTGAGCTGAAAGTTGCTCAGTTGTGTCTGACTCTTTGTGACCCCATGAACTACACAGTCCATGGGATTCTCCAGGCCAGAATACTGAAGTGGGTAGCCTTTCCCTTCTCCAGGGGATCTTCCCGACCCAGGTATCAAACCAGGGTTTCCTGCATTACAAGCTGATTCTTTACCAACTGAAGCCTAGTTGTTGCGCTGTGACCATATAAATAGCTGCAAAATCCCATGGACAGAGGAGCCTGGCAGGCTACAGTCCAAGGGGTCGCAAAAGAGTTGGACACGACTGAGCGACTAAACAACAAAGAACAACATCCTTCAGTGACCCATGACAGCTTTCACTTCTTCTGTTACTTGTTAGGGCTTCCCTGGTAGCTCAGTCGGTAAAGAATCTGCCTGCAGTGCAGGAGACCAGTGTTCATCCAAGCAATTAATTCTGAAGCTTATTCCCACCATTTCTTACTGCCGAGCACATGTAGGAGTTTTCCAAATTACTATTTTGAAGTACATTTAAAGGTGAGGTGGCTCAGAAGTACATGCTCGTCAGCAGAAGCTTGTTACTGACAGTTGCCCAAAGAGCTGTTCTTCCATCTCCTCCAGCCGTGACAGCGTCAAGATCAGTTAGCAGATGGGCTATGATCACTGACTTCTGCTTGCCCCCTGAAATCTCTCTAGAAAGACTGTACACTAATGTTAAAAGGCTTTAAGACAAGGCACATCCAGAGCAGAAAAAGCTGAAAGCTAAAGTTGCAAGTGGGGTGCCTTCTCATCATCACCCACCCCCAAAAAGGGCATTTGGGTCAAGTTCCATAGGGTTACTTGTCAGTTCAAACCTGCCCTTGCTGGGAAGATCGGAAAGTTATTTTCACGGGTCCTAGTAACCTGGCACAAAGCAGAAGTTTAATAAATATCTGTTGAACCAATCAGTGAATGAAAATGAGAGAGAATAACTCCTATGGGTAAACGTAATTATTTGATGGTAGTTAAAAACAAAAACCAGGTTGTAGGAACTTGCCTGGTGGTCCAATGGTTAGGAATCCACCGGCCAATGCAGAGGACAAGCGTTTGAGCCCTGGTCCGGGAAGATCCCACACGCCTTGGGGCAACTAAGCCCGAGGAACCACAACCACTGAAGCCCACACACCTTAGAGACCGTGCTGTGCAGCAAGAGAAGCCACCACAACTAGAGTAGCCCCTACTCACTGAAACTGAGGAGCAGACCCGCTCGCTTGCAACTATAGAAAGCCCGAACAGCAATGAAGACTCAGTGCAGCCAAAAATAAGTAAAAATTTTTAAAAGAGCAAAATAATTTAAAAGATTGTCCACTTTACCCATAGAAAATATGTACATTAAACAAAAAGCTTCAAAGTTCCAGTTTGTATAAACTATCTTTGGTGATACTTAATTCTTGCAGGACCTTTGATTACATAAACATACACATATGGTACTTTTATGCATCTGATTTTAAGTATATAAAATACGGAGACCGCAAAGGCATAAGATTCAGTTCTGTAAAGTTACTTCGGCCCAGGGAGACTGACAATAAGGTATCCATTGAACCAAATCATCAGCCCCACGGTATTTTCAGTCTTAAAATAACAGTAGCTAATCATAAATAACCAAACTTCCCAATTGCAGGCTTCAAACAGAGCTTAATTAAGCCCAGCAACCACTACTTTATTCAGTGAAACATTGAGTAACTATTACAGGTCAAGCTGCTAAGCCAAACAGACCCAATTTCTAGGGAGAAAAAGATAAAAATTGGACATAATGAAAAATAATTTTTAAAAGAATATATATATATAACTGAATCACTTTGCTGTACAGCAGAAATTAACACAACATTGTATATCAACTATACTTCAATTTTTAAAAAATGAAAATAAAAATGAGGACTTCCCCTGTGGTCGAGTGGCTAAGACTCCGCACTCCCAATGCAGGTGGCCCAGGTTCCATCCCTGGTATACGAAATAGATCCCACATGCCAAAAGGAAGGATCCCACATACTACAAAGAAGATCAAAGATCCTGTGTATTTCAACTAAGACCCAGCACAGCCAAATAAATAGTTTTTTAATGAAAAAAATAAACGTCACAATGAAAAAAAAGATAAAAAACTGGAATTTCATATTTGAATTTGAATTTCATATTTGAAAGGCGACTTAAAGTCTATGAGGATACAGAGCTAACTGGTCACATCTAGTGTGGACTAGGGGACATCTCTGTGAAATAGTGATTTCTGGGCAAAGCTCTAAGAAGGACAGCAAACAAAAACCCAAAAGCCCAAAACCGGTTTAGCCCAGGTACCCCTAAACCCAGCTAGAGCAGTAAGCAAGGGCTGAAAAGCTTTAGTTAACAGTTATCAAAGTTAACAGAAGCCCAATGAAGTCATGGAGATGTGCAAAAGTAAAACTGTCTCCCAAGAAAACTAAAGACATTTGCATCTCACTTCTCATTATTTTTGGATGTTCAAAATTTCTACTCTAAATTTTTAAGTAAATGAATCCAGTTTGGAAACCATTACTTATAAAAGAAGGGCTTCCCAGGTGGCTCAGCAGTAAAGTATCTGCCTGAAATGCAGGAGACGCAGGTTTGATACCTGGGTCAAGAAGATGGCAACCCACTCCAGTATTCTTGCCTGGAGAATCCCATGGACAAGAGGAGCCTGCAGTCCAAGGGGTGGCAAAGAGTCAAACACGACTTAGCAGCAACAAATTATAGAAAAATCCACCCTTGCATTTTTTATTATCATCTTTCTCAATCAGGATTCCTTAAAAGAATTAAGCCGTCCTTCGCTCAGGAATCTACTGAATGTAATGAATGAACATCTAGGCGATATTAGACACGCACTCTCTCAGAACTGACAAAAATCACTCATATTCTGTGTTATATAGTATATCAACAAGAATGGGTATTTTTGATTTGTAGCAGCAAAGTACAATGGCATACCTAAGCATAACCCCAACAAAATATTCAAACCTGGGATAAGAGTTTAATTTCCGCACGCTTTTACACACACAAAGAAAAACTCATTTTAATGCCAAGAGTGATCCAACTTTTTACGAGGAAGAGCAAAGAGCAAGAAACCATTAAAAGCAAAACACTTTTAAATGTTAATGACAGCAATATGGGTGATGTCCATGGCAATCTGCACAGCACTGCCCTCGCAAGCTCACTTCCAATAGCTGAGTGGAAAGAACTATTGTTCTGCAGAGATTAAAGCAACGGCCGCCCCAGGTCATCCTGTGAGTGACAGGGCCGGCTGAACTTGTACTTTAGGCTAAGTATTCGGCCAAGGCGACCGGACTGCATGCAAACCGAAAGCAAAAAGATGCAAAGATTAAAGAGTAGGTGCCCGGATTGGTACATGACGCAACTGACAGGAGCTGGGGGCAGGGCACTTTTTGTCACCACGGAAACAGGCGACAGAAAGCTGAGGATTTTGCTGTGCGTCTCTGGAGTCGGGTTCACCACATCTCCGGCCCAGGGCAGGCGAGAGACGATGGAGGGACTCGAGGCGGGCGCTGCTCAGGGGCTAATCGACTCTGCACAGGTACAGGGGTACACGCCGCTTCGGCACCGCCAAGACCCAGGCGTCCGGACCCTCGCGCGGGCACCGCGTGGACAGGTGATCCGATCGGTTTCTGGCCCGATATTCCGGGCTCCCGAGGGTATCGCGTGCAGGGCAGGCCCCGAAGCTGGTCCTCCCGGGACCCCACGGCCTCTCGAGGCCTCCAGGCAAGCGGAAGGGCCCGCTGGCCGCATACACCAGGGCCGATCGCGGGGTCCGGGCTGGGGGGCGCTCCCGGCTCCCTGCCAGCCCCGCGGCCGCGTGCCTCCGACCGAGCCTGCCCCCGGCCCCTCACCACCGGCCGCGCACCCAGCGCCCGCCCACCTGGCTCTCGCCGACACAGAAGACCCGGCCGCCACGGCTAAGGCACACGCGGGAGCCCCGGGGCGGTGCGGCCGCGCTGCAGAAGGTGAAGGAGCAGCGCGAGGCGCGCAGCCGCTGCACCGTGGCGCGCACGAGCGCGGCCGGCCCGCGCCCCCAGCGCGCCCACAGGTACAGGTAGCACAGCGTGATGAGCATGGCCGGCCGGCCGGCGGCGGCAGAGCGCGGGCCCCGGACGCTTGCACTACCGGCCGGCCCTCCCGACCCCGCCCTCCCAGCCCGCCCCCACCGAGCGGCCCGCCCCCACCGAGAGGCCCTCCGGCCCCGCCTCCGCCCCGTCCCGGCCCGACCCCGCCCTCCCATCGGCCTCCCCGCGAGCGCCCGAGCGCCCGGCCCCGCCCTCCCATCCGCCCCGCCCGTGCACTCGAGCGCCCGGCCCCGCCCTCTGGCCGGCCCCGCCTCCCGCCCTAGAGAGCGCCCGACCCCTCCCGCCTTACCACCCTCCCGCCGGCCCCGCCCTCCTGCCTAAGCACCCGGCCCCGCCCTCTCGTCGGCCACGCCCTCCCCCGCCCGGCCACGCCCTCCCGCCCGCCCACCTCTCCTGCCGGCCCCCATCTCCCGCCGACCGGAAGAGGCCGCGCCGCCGGAAGAGCCCGCGGGGTAGTTGGGGAGGGTGACGGAGGACGTGTTGATGGAGGGAGAAGGGCGGCTGGAACCAGAGGGAGGGAGGCCTGTGGGGAGGGCGGTTATGGAGGGAGAAGACAGGCAGTGCCAGGAGAGGTGAGTGGAAAGGGACCGGGGGAGGCCACTCTGGGGGAGGCTGGGGGGCAACGTAAAGGAGGAAGAAGGCAGACGGCGCAGTAGGCTGGGGACCAAGGGGAAGCCCAGTGGCTGCCTGGCCGGGTTAAGCCAGAGTCCAGCCGTCCACCCTTGAGGGTTCGGACGCAGATTGAGGAAGGGGCTGATTAACCAGCGCCATACAAAAATAGGGAAGCCTTGCGTACTGCATCCACGGGGTCGCGAAAGAGTCCGACACGACTTAGCGACTGAACATTATCAGGGCCCGAAGTGGGTTGATACACACCAGCCATCCAGTCCAAGTGGGAAAAGACGAGACTTTTTATTAGATTATACGACGACTTCATCTCACACACTAGCAAAGTAATGCTCAAAATTCTCCAAGACAGGCTTCTACAGGAACTTCCAGATGTTCAAGCTGGGTTTAGAAAAGGCAGAGGAATCAGAGATCAAATTGCCAACATCCGTTGGATCATCAAAAAAGCAAGAGAGTGCCAGAAAAACACCTGCTTTATTGATTATGCCAAAGCCTTTGACTGTACAGATCACAACAAACTGTGGAAAATTCTTCAAGAGATGGGAATACCAGACCACCTTACCTGCCTCCTGAGAAATCTGTATGCAGGTCAAGAAGCAACATTTAGAACTGGACATGGAACAAAAGACTGGTTCAAAATTGGGAAAGGAGTATGAAATGCTGGACTGGATGAAGCACAAGCTGGAATCAAGATTGCTGAAAGAAATATCAATAACCTCAGATACGCAGATGACCCGAGAACTAAAGAGCCTTTTGATGAAAGAGGAGAGTGAAAAAGCTGACTTAAAACTCACATTCAAAAAACAAAGATCATGGCATCTGGTCCCATCACTTCATGGCATATAGATGGGGAAACGATGGAAACAGTGACAGACTATTTTCTTGGACTCCAAAATCACTGCCAATGGTGACTGCAGCATGAAATCAAAAGACACTTGCTCCTTGGAAGAAAAGCTATGATCAACCTGCTGCTGCTGCTGCTAAGTCGCTTCAGTCGTGTCCGACTCTATGCAGCTCCATAGACGGCAGCCCACCAGGCTCCCCTGTCCCTGGGATTCTCCAGGCAAGAACACTGGAGTGGGTTGCCATTTCCTTCTCCAGTGCATGAAAGTGAAAAGTGAAAGTGAAGTCACTCAGTTTTGTCCTGTCCGACTCTTCACGACCCCATGGACTGCAGCCTACCAGGCTCCTCCGCCCATGCGATTTTCCAGGCAAGAGTAGACAGCACATTTAAAAGTGGAGACATCATTACTTTGCCAGCAAAGGTCCATCTAGTCAAAGCTATGGTTTGACCAGTCATCATGTATGGATGTGAGAATTGGACTATAAAGAAAGCTGAGGGCCAAAGAATTGGTGCTTTTGAACTGTGGTCACCTGATGTGAAGAACTGACTCATTGGGAAGACCCTGATGCTGGAAAAGATTGAGGGCAGGAGGAGAAGGGGGCAGTAGAGGATGACATGGTTGGATGGTATCACCGACTCGATGGACATGAATTTAAGCAAGCTCTGGGAGTTGGTGATGGACAGAGAAGCCTGGCGTGCTGCAGTCCACGGGATTGCAGAGTGGGACACAGCTGAGCAACTGAACTGAACTACACCTTCAAGCAAAAGGAATTTTAAGATAAAAGACATAAATTCACACAATGCAATAATAATATGTATTTCTGGACTCTTTTAGAATAAAGACAGGAAACAAGTGGAAGACAGAAGAGCACTACAAGGTGGCCTGCTGTTCTTAAATACGTGGGTCACCAGCCTAACTATGAGCATCCTATGACCAAGAGAGAAAGGGAAGCAGGATTCAATGTTCCTGTCCCCTCAGAGAATCATGGTGGCCCCTAAACCTGACAGGTTTCTCCCCTGGAACTTCATCTTTTTTTAAAGGCAGTATGTAAAGAACAGCGTCCTCAGCTCAAGTAGAGCAGAGGTTTTCTCTGTGTTACTTCCTGCCCCCACCTTTGCTGTAAATGGAGGGCAGATTGCAGGGAGGCCACTCCCAAGTCTGTCTTAATCCAGGGGCTTATTTTTAACATACCTGAACATTCATCTGCTTTAAAATAGCAGCATAGGGACTTACTGGTGATCCAGTGGCTAAGACTCTGCACTTCCAATGCAGAGGGCCCAGGTTCGGTCCCTGGTCAGGGAACTGGATCCCTCATGCCGCCACTAAGACCCAACGAAGTCAAAGAAATAAATTTTAAAAAACAGCAGTATAGGGATTTCCCTGGTGGTACAGTGGATGAGAATTTGCCTGCCAATGCAGGGGGCTTGGGTTGGACCCCTGGTCCAGTAAGATTCCACCTACCACCAGGGCAACTAAGCCCAATAGGGAGCCACCATCTACTGAAGCCTGTGTGCCTAGAGCCTGTGCCCAGCAACCAGAGAAGCCACCACAATGAGAAGCCTTCGAGTTGCAATGACAAGTAGCCCCCACTTGGTGCAACTGAAGAAAGCCTGTGCACAGCAACAAAGACCCAGTGCAGACAAAATTAATTAACTCAATTAGAATCATTTAACCAAGTGACTAACCCTAATGCTTTATTAGAAGAGCTCGTCAAATAGCCTTCTTGGAGTTTGCTAAATTCTGGCTCAGCTAGAAATGCAGAGGTCACCTCATCTACCTGAAGGTCACAAGTAGCCCGAAGTTTTTTCAAGTTCCTCAAGAACTTTGTGCCCTCTGCTTCCCACAGACACCGTAACTCCATCTGGCCAGATGAGAACTTCAGAGGTTTGCACTTAGATGCTTTAGGATGTCAGGGTCTCAGAAAACATCTTAAGAGGGACTTCTCTGGTGGTCCAGTGGTTAAGAATCCACCTTCCAATGCAAGGGACAAGAGTTCCATCCCTGGTTGGGGAACTAAGATCCCACGTGCTGCAGGCCAGCTGAGCCCTTGTGTTGCAAGTAGAGAAGCCTGTATGTCCCAACAAAGACCCAGTACAGCCAAAAAAAAAAATTTTTTTTTAAAGCAATGTGGTAAAATATGAGGATCTGCCAGTTCTGGGTTACAAAGCATGGGGACCATAAGGGACAGGATGAACTGAGAAGAGGGTAAGGTCCCTCTGAACCACTGAATTGAAGACCAGTGATACCATTCACACCCAGGAAGGAACTCAGTAAGGGAGATAGAGAAGAGGAATAAGAGAAGTCACACAATAAGCCCCATTTATGATTCCATGTAAAATGATGGAAAGGGCTCAGAAAGGAGCTTAGCTCATCATCCCCAGACAGCAAAGGGGAAGGATGCAAAACTAAGATATCAGGGATCGTACTGGGTATACGTGATTCATGTCATGTAGCCCCTCACTACTCAAAATGTGGTCCTTGGCTGTATCAGGATCACAGGGGCCTTGCTGTAAATGCAGAATCCTAAGCCCCACCCCAGAACCACTGAATCAGCATCTGCACTTGAAGAAAATCCCCAGGTGATTCACAGAGTTCAAGAAGCAGTGCTAAAGTCACCTCTGTCATTCCCTGCATCTGGGTAGTCTTCGACAAAGCTGTTATTTAAATCTTGCTAATTAGCAAATGCCCAGGCCCAAACCAACCACCACCACTACCCTTGCTCAAACGTTAATTTTGTACCGTATGATCCAGCAGTCCCACTCCTAGGAGAGTGTAATTCAAAGATACATGCACCCCAGTATTCACCAAAGCACTGTTTACAATAGCCAAGACTTGGAAGCAACCTGAATGTCCACGAGAGATGAATGGATAAAGATATGGTACATATATACAGTGGACTAGTATTCAGCCATTAAATGCCTTTTGTAACAACATAGATAGGCCTAGACATTATCATACTAAGTGAAGTAAGTGAAAGACAAATATCCTAAGATATCATTTATACGAAAAAAGATGTAAAGTTATTTACAAAGCAGAAACAGACATGCAGTTAGAAACAAAAATTTTTGTTAATTTGAGTCCCAGTATTTGAAAAGGTTTATTCCAAATAAGAAAAATTTATATTAAATGCCTTTTGAATTTCCCTAAATGATTTCTTATTATACAGTGAAGCTGAGAAATTTACTACATTAATGGCATTTTATTTTGGTAAAAGTGAAAGTGAAGTTGCTCAGTCGTGTCCAACTCTTTGCGACCCCATGGACTGTGGCCTACCAGGTTCCACTGTCCATGGGATTTTCCAGGCAAGAATACTGGAGTGGGTTGCCATTTCCTTCTCCAGGAGATCTTCCCGACCCAGGGATTGAACCCAGGTCTCCCACATTGTAGGCAGATGCTTTACTGTCTTGAGCCATCAGGGAAGACCTTTTTTTTTTTTTTTTTGGTAAACTTTGGTTATTTTTCTACTGTTATTACTGCTTCTAAAGTTTTATATTTATCAAAAGGACTCTACACCAGAGTTGTCTGTAATTAAAAATATAGATGACAGTAAAGACAAGATGTGAACTGTGACCCAAGAATTAAGTTTTCACATAAACCTATGATGATGACACATGTAATGCGTCATTATATCTTAATTATATAATTAATAGCTACCTGTGGCACAGTGGTAAAGAATCCATCAGCAATGCAGGAGCCATGGGTTTGATCCCTGGGTTAGGAAGGTTCTCTAGCGAAGGAAATAGCAACCCACTCCAGTATTCTTACCTGAGAAATCCCATGGACAGAGGAGCCTGGCGGGCTACAGGCCATGGGGTGGCAAAGAGTCAAAGTCAGACACTAAACAACAACAAATACTAAGATAACAGCTAACTACCTGATCTTTCCGCAGTAAAAATAAACCATGACCATTATAGGTCAAGATAACACTGACTAGGAGAATCAACTGAATTTATTTACTATAAATCTTGCAACAATATGAAACATATATAAAATTGCCAAGAAAATGTTACTGTATTTTTAAAGAAAAAATCAGTTTTAAGATAAGGTTGTGAAAGTGGCTCAGTCGTGTCCGACTCTTTGAGACCTCATGGACTATACAGTCCATGGACTTCTCCAGGCCAGAATCCTGGAGTGGGTAGCCTTTCCCTTCAGGGGATCTTCCCGACCCAGTAATCAAACCAGGGTCTTACCTGCATTGCAGGCGGATTCTTTATCAACTGAGCTATCAATACTAATTGAAACCAGAATTCAGCAGAGTGTCACTAAAGATTATCAAGGAAAGAGACACTCTCCAAAGGGAATGGGAAAGAAGGTTGCTTCCAAAGTCAGAACAATGAGATAGAAAACAATAGAATAACACATTCAAAATATTGAGGGAACTAGCTCAACCTAAAACTGTTGACCTCCCCAAACGATCACTCAAGTAGAGCACCAAAAAAAAAAGATGTTTTCCGAAATGTGACCTCAGACTTCAGCTGACTACATACAGTCTCACTAGAGGATGTACTTTAGGAGGAAGATGGATGGATGGATGGATGGAGATGTGGCATACGAGAATCAAGAGAGAAGAACAATAAAGTTTTCAGAATAAAGAATATTTTTGTGACCTCAGATAGGGGAGGACTAGTCGATCAAGATACCAAAACCAGAAGTTAAAGAAAAAAAGATTGATACATAAAATTAAAAATATCTATTAAGACACTATGGCTTTCCAGGTGGCTCCTGCCAAGCAGAAGTGAAAGTGAAAGTCGCTCAATCACGTCCAACTCTTTGGGATCCCATGGACTATACAGTCCATGGAATTCTCCAGGCCAGAATCCTGGAGTGGGTAGCCTTTCTCTTCTCCAGGGGATCTTCCCAACCCAGGGATCAAACCCAGGTCTCCCGCATTGCAGGAGGATTCTTTACCATCTGAGCCACAAGGGAAGCCAAGCAAGAGACTTAGGTTCAGTTTCTAGGTCAGGAAGATACCCTGGAGGAGGAAATGGCAACCCACCCCAGGATTCTTGCCTGGGAAATCCCATGGACAGAGAAGCCTGGCGGGCTACAGTCCATGGGTCACAAAGAGTCCAGGGGGACACAACTGAGCTCACATGCACATTAAGACACTATGAGAAAGACACAGTTCTAGAATGAAAAAGGTATTTGCAAAACACAAATCCTCAATAAAGATTCACTCCCTAGCCTATAATAAAGAATTCCAGGGACTTGCCTGGCAGTCCAGTGGTTATGACTCAGCCCTTCCACTGCATGAGGCTCAGGTTCAATCGCTGGTGGGAGAACTAGAATCCCTCATGCTGCCTGGCGTGGCCAAAAGAACAAAATTCCAAATCAGTAAGAAAAAGTCAGGGAAAAAAAGGGGGTGGTGGGGAGGTGTGCTAAAGACTTGAATAAGCTCTTCAAAAAAGCCATTTGGCAAATAAAAGGTGCTCAGGACTCCCCTGGTGGTCGAGTAGCTAAGACTGTGGTCTCAGTGCAAGGGGCCCAGATTCAATCCCTGGTCAAGAAACCAGATCTGACCTGCTACGACTAAGAGTTCATGTGCCGCAACCAAAGAACCCGCCTGCCGTCATGAAGAGTGAAGATCCCACATGCCGCAACAAGGACCAGCGCAGCCAAATAAAAAAAAATATTTAAAAATAAATTTAAGAGGGGATGGTGGCAGACAGTGCAGGGTGTGCCACTTTGAGCCCCAAGGACAGCCATTTGCACCCAGATCAGATAAGCTAGGACTGCAGAGTTCAAGCACACCCACAGAGCTGCCGCAGGATGGCATCAAGATCTCCAGGGCAAACAGCTGGCTCTGGAAACACACCAAGCCTACTCCCATAGACAAAGGGGGCTTCTGACAGTGTCTGGACGGCAGCAGAACCTCACTAATTCACTCCTGTTTCAAGGAACAGTAATGAAAATCTAAAGTTAAAAACTAGAGTCTAAATGCAATGTGGTAAGTAAAGAAGTGCTATGTGATATCCTGAACTGGATCTGAAACAGCAAAAGAACTGTAGTAGAAGAACTGGTGAAATCTGAAGTCGTAGTTAATAGTATTGTGCTAATGTTAATGTATGTGGTTTGATAAACCCATGGTTGTATAAGATATTAACACTGGAGGAAGCTGAGCAAATGAACTCTGTACTATTTTTGCAACTTTGTGGTAAGTTCCAGAAGTATTTCAGAATAAGTTATGAAAATCAAAGGATGACTGTCCACTGAATTTCACTGGCATTTTTTCCCCCTTTCCCTAACTGGCCATGTCATCTTAAGGACATCATTTCATCTCTCTGGACCCTGGTTTTTCAACTGTTTAAAAAAAGCAGAAGGGAGACAAACCAGATCATCTCTAACTTCCCCTTCAAGCGCTAAAATTCTCAAAAAAATCCTAATACATTTACACCGTGATTCAATTTGCAAGGATTTGACTAGCAGTGACCTCATTTACCTCCATATCCCTGGGGTTTAGCACTGTGACAGCACAGTAGATGCTCCACAAACATTTCCTGACGCTAAACTGGCTCCTGACTTCCGTTTGTAAAGTGAAGTAAAACTGTTACCTCTTTCGCCCAGTTGGCCACTAGAGAGCGGAGTACTCACAAAATTTTCTCCATAGAAAGCAAACTTGTCTTCATCCAGCAGAGGGGAATGGTCCTTTATATCCCAGGCGCATAATAAAAGTTTTCCTGGTTGGGGAGGGGAGTCACCATCTGTGAAGAGTCACCTGCCCATCAGACAGGACCAGGACCGGCAGCTGGGCTGGTCAGTACCGTAAGTTTCCAGAACTAACAATGCCACGCTCCTTCAGAAAGCCCTTAGCAGCCTCAAAAGTCTAAACCACCTCAGTGGATCAGAGACTACACCACAAAGAGATGAGCTGCCCCTCACCCCCTCCAAGCACCAAGTTTGTCTTCTGAGCAATTCTGTCCCGTTTTCTGAAAAATCTCACTTTTAGAGGACGAGTTATTGGGGTCAAACGAATGAATGGGGAAACGGACTAAAACCATTACACTTTAAATGAGAAAAGGAATTCCCTGGTGGTCGAATAGTTAGGGCTCTGGGATTTCACTGCCGGGATTCGGGTTCAATCAGGGAACTAAGATCCTACAAGCCACATAGCCAGGCCAAAAAAAAAAAAAAAAATTTTTTTTTTTTTAATGAAATGAGAAAGATTATTGGCAGCGCATCTCCCCACCCAGCCCAGGGCCCATCCAGGGCATATCTGAGCAATGAGAAGGGGCCAAGAAAGAACCAAGGGACAGGCAGACGGGCATCAAGGGAGAACTGGAAGAGCAAAGGGACTGAAGGGCCAGAAGCTGAAAGGGCCCTAAGCCAGAGAGCCCTGGGAGTGTGCGTGGCGGCCAGCAAAACACAGGTGAAGATGACTTAAAAGGCAGACTCACGGATACATACCTCCAAGTGGACAAACAAGGTCTCACGGTATAGCAGAGAACTATATTCAGTATCCTATGATAAACCATAATGGAAAAGAATATTAAAAAAAAAAATTAAGGACTTCACCTTCCAGGGCAGGGGGTTCAGGTTCAATCCCTGGCTGGGGAACTAAGAGCCACATGCCTCGAGGCCAAAAAAATCAAAACAAAAGCAATATTGTACCAAATTCAATAAAGACTTTAAAATGGTCCACATCAAAAAATGTTATTAAAAAAGAATCTCCAAGTGTATAGAATCATAAAGATCATAAAACCAAGACATATCTTGGTTATGCATATCCAGTTATGCATATCACTGCATATCACGCAGCACTGCAATTATATGAAAATTCAAGAGTCATACTTGTACCAATCCTAAGTTTCATGGATCTTCCCCCAAAACAAACAAAGCAGACTCAGCCTGAAATGGCAGACACTGCAGTAACACCCAGGACAGTCAGGTCCTCTCCTTGTGGCTGAAAGTGCCACAAAAAGGGGCCGATGAATCACATCATAATTTTCTCTTTTCTCTCAGCCAACCTGAACATTTTCCCCTGGGAACTGCAACTTAGTGATTAGAGAAAGCCAAACCCTGCTTAAAAGGGAGGGGGTAAAAGTCATATACCTGTTATAAAGCATTGCTACTGGAAATTTCATGAGTCTGAAAGGGAAGTTCCATGGCAAGAGTGGATGGGGAAGCCAGGAGCTGTCATACAGCCCCTCACATCCCCAGCCTGGACTTTGCTTCCCGGTTTTCACTGAATTTGGTTCCCATAGAGGTACCACTACCAGGCTCCTCAGAGGCAAGGCTGCAATGTCCCCTTGTTAATCTCCCTTGCTCTGCAATCAACCTTGGATTTTTAAAAGGCCTCTATGCAAACCCTGCTTCTTCATCCCCAGAGCTTTAAGTCTATAAGAAAATAACAATAAATCTGGTGGGGGAAAAAAATTGAAATTCAGAGTGTAGAAAAGCAAGAAGCCATCTCAGGAACCACAGGGCCCTGAAGGGAGAAAAGAGCCATCTCCTGGAGAAGCCAAGGGCGGCGAATGCTGCCGAATTGGAACTTGGGACGCAGCGCACAGAGAGCAAGACTGCAGGCTGGAAGGCAGCCTGCACCCAGCCACCCATCAGGCATCTTGAAAACAGCAAAAGCCGGAGAGCAGGCCGAGATGGAACGACTGGTTTCTATAAATAAGTCTCTCTAGGTGGAGATCAAACAGCAAGATCAAAGGTAGGAAATCCGAGCCCTTGCTTGCCAACCCACGCGGGGCACCCCAGCCCTTTACCTGGTTAAGAGGGAGCCCTCAGTAACAGGTGCCTGTGGGCCAAGCCCTGGGACCCCGCGGCCAGTGCACCCGATTGCGGGGGGGTGGGGTGGGGGGTAGAGTGGGGGCAGAGGCTTCCCCCAAGGACAGAGCAGGTGGCTGCAGGGGCATGGGAAGCAGGCCGTGGGAAAGGCCGGGTGGAGATCCCCCTTGGTTGGGGCCCCGCTGCCCGGCACAACCCCAAATCCTGCCCGCTGCTCCGGCCTCCGCTGACCACATTGGCTGGGGCTTCTGGACGCTCCAGAGCACCGTTCCCACTGCCCTCCTCCGTCCCCCTTTCCGCATCGATCACCGCCTGGCCCGCCCCAGCATCCTCCTACCTGAAACCCTGAAATATTAGCTCAGGCCTTCAATGTTACTGGGCTTCCCTGGTAGCTCCGCTGGTAAAGAATCCGCCTGCAATGCAGGAGACCTGGATTCGATACCTGGATTGGGAAGATCCCCTGGAGAAGGGCAAGGCTACCCACTCCAGGATTCTGGCCTGCAGAGTTCCATGGACAGTCCACGGAATTGCAGAGTTCGACACGACTGAGCAACTTTCACTTTCAATGTCACTATGTCACCTCCGGGGGTGGCACAGGCCGCCTTCCAGCTGCCCTGCAACTCTGCTCGCCCACACTGCCCTTGCGGGTCCAGGGTGTCTGCCTCCCCTGGAGACGTGTGGAAGCCCTGGGGACAGGGACCCGGATCTGTGTTCCCAGCTCACAGTGAGGGTGGCCGAAGCTTTTGCTGAATGAAGGAGAGAGGAGAGGCGCCGCATAGGGATCCCCTCGGTAGGATGTTGGCTGAAGGAGGTGGACAGTAGAGAGCTGAACTTGTTTACTCAGTGGATTGCTGTTCCTCCCTGGCATTACTCCTCCTTTCAGTACAACTGAGAGCTGGATGTATTAACTAAGTCTTCCTTTACTAAGAGCAATAGGAGATTTCCATTGTTTCCCTAGGGTATGGTCCCTGCATGGTAGGTCTCTTCAGTAGTGTCCAGCTCTTTCTGACCCCATGGACTGCTCCTCTGTCCGTGGGATTCTCCAGGCAAGAATACTGGAGTGGGTTGCCATTTCCTTCTCCAGGGGATCTTCCAGACCTAGGGATCGAACCCTTCTCTCTTACAGTTCCTGCATTGGCAGGGGGATTCTTTACATCACCTGGGAAGCCCATCCTAGGGATGAAGGAGTCTTAATTCTGCCATGTGAACCCTTCTGAACCCTTCCAACACAGCATTTTCAAACAAGGACTGGAGGTTTCCTCCTCTTTGGGGAAACAGGGAATTCATTATTGGGGGGTATGGGGGGAAGTGGACTGACACCTGGGATCGATTAGATACCCACAAAGGGGAAAGCAGTTGTCTCGACCTCCAGAGAAGTGCTTAGGGATGGTCCAAGGAATAAACTCCAGGTCAGAGAAAACCTCAAGCTGAGATCTCCACCACACCCGATACATTTTGACAGCTACAAAATAGTCCATGTTTGAGTATCCATGATCTGTTTAGCCATTCCTCTGGTTTTTTGTTGTTGTTGTTGTTTTTTGGTCAGGCCAATCGAGGGGCTTGGGATCTTAGTTCCCCACCAGTGATTGAAACAGGGCCTAGGCAGTGAAAGCACTGAGTCCTAACCACTGGACTGCCAGGGAGCTCCCAGGGACTACTGTAGAATGTGCACACTTAAGTCGCTTCCTGTACAAAAGTTTTCTCCACATCCTCACTAATACTTACTAATACTTGTTTTTTATGATAGCCTTTCTGACAGGTGAGAGGTGATATATCACCATGGGTCACTGTTTATTTAGTGAGTGAAATCGCTCAGTGTGTCCGACTCTTTGCGACCCCATGGACTGTAGCCCACCGGGCTCCCCTGTCCATGGGATTCTCCAGGCAAGAATACTGGAGTGGGTTG